>NC_088361.1:83653278-83705778 GCF_034508935.2 Berghia stephanieae | reverse complement strand
AAATCAAATTCAACATCACTATCAGATTATTACATAAATCAGTTTAAATCAAATTCAACATCACTTCCTGAAGTAAAAGAACTCAATTTTAATTTATTCCCTAATTTGAAACGTGAATCGCCTTTGGAATCCAAATTAATTCCCGTTTCTGCAGGTTTTCCTGTATTTTGGTGAGAATAGTTTGCTTGCTATGTGTGGATCATATTACAATGTACCTTTTGCCAATTTGAATATGACTTAGCTACCCAATTATGGCTTGATAAATATAGGTATGTCTTTTTAAATAATAGCAAAATGAGGATTCTTATCCGGATCTTTATTGAATCTGTTGCAAGCGCCGTAAAACCCTTAAAATCAAAAAACAATTATTGAATCTGAAGCTCTAGCTAAATGCAGCTACTGGACTCTGAGTTGTCGACTATGAATATGTTATGACTTTTCAACATTATATCTGTATTTATATTCTATTTTTTTTTTTGGTCATGTTATGACAGAAATCGGTGACTTGTCAACTCAAAACATTAATAGATATAAAAATTTTGATGCCGTAAATAATAAATGAACAAAAATAATTATTACCAAACATTTTGTATGAATTAAAAGTTGAATATTTTCTTGGCTGAAGCACTGGGGTATAAATACATTTTTATTCAACTAAAATTGAATACGTATTTCTCACCTAACCTCTGAAGACCAAATTAAAAAGAGAGGAAATCAGACTAAGTACTGGTTTCCAATATTTTGATATGTCAATCTTATTACAAACCACTCTCTATTGAGATTTTATGGATTCAAAGGGATCATATATTTGATCTTAATACATTTCTCCATACCAGCGTTGACATTTTAAAAGTCGTTTTGAGGAACCTTTGTCAACATTTTAATTTGCCTTCGTTTATTGTTGCCATTTTTTAATACTATTGATGTACATGAGTATGGATGCTGTATTAAAATTGAGAACTCAACATTGTGTTCTTAGATTTGAATTTAAGGATTCACGTGTTCAATTTTTCATTCTTGAATTCTTTAGGATGGGGAAAGGGGGGGGGGGGGGGGAGGAGAATTGTGCTTATCCAGCTGACTGTTGTGTTCCACGTCCGTTCTCATCTTTCCTATTTCTTTATTTTTCCCCGGATGGGGTCTTGTGACCTCCCATGGTGGAAAGAGAGGTCACTCACTGTGTCTTTTATCTCTTATCTCTTTCCTTTTCCATGTTGCTCTCTCATGGTGAACAGGTCACTTGCTGTGTCTTCTATCCCCCTATACATATATGTTTTACGAGTTGCTTTCTGTCATTGCCTTTGTCTTGGAATGGGTTTACTTGGTTCTGTCCTGATCCTCTCCGGAATCCTTGGCTGAGAGGGAAATAGTAAAAAGTATGCAAGGATTTTCATTGTAAGTCCTCTCTCTTTTATGGACTGATCGTTACATTTTTGTGTTGAAAATATCTTTTAAACATTTGAATGATATGGTATGCTTTTGGAATTTCTTGGATACTTTAATTTTTTCACTATCCCATTTCTTTCCTTATTTTTTTATTACTGGCGCTGATATAACCTAAATGTTTTGCAAGCGCCATGAAACCCTTTTTCTGGATTGAGATTGCTTGGTGTTTTTCCCTGGTTATGTCCGAAATCTTTATCTGGGAGGGAGACTGTCAAATGTATAGTACCCTTTTAAAGAGATATTTTATTCCATTGTTAATCATCTCACTGTTATTGTTGTGTGGTCCTGTCATTATTAGTTTTGGATGGTTGGCTAGGTGGTCTTCCTACTCTGAGCGGCGTATAGTTGAATCCTTAGAAAAGCTCTCTACTCACATTTTCTCACCGTACTCAGGTGTACAATGAGTACATGGCTCTTAACAACGTTGTTTCTGTCCGAAATAATTGTATTTATGCCTAACCGGCGTTATATATCGTCCTACTTGTTGCTGTAGGCAAGGGACCCATTATAAAGCCCTTAGAGCGTGCTTAGTGGATACTGCGCTATTATAGTATAATATAGTGGTCAGAAGGAATTTTATTTTGTCGACCCCAGGAATGTCTTGGTGGATTTCGTTCCATGCCATGCATTAATCTTGTGAGTAGCATTATGTGTATAGTAACATGATATGATAGGGACACGATATGATGGTGTATACATCTACTGATAATTTACATAAGACATCATTTTTTCCTTTAATATTCATTGTGTTAACCAGTAAAACTCTGAAAAAACCATGAATTAAAAAATTTGGCCAGAAAACGTCCTTCAAATATCGATCGATTTAAATGAATTCTTTTGGCAAAAACTCTCAAACCTGGGACCTCACATGGGTCCTTTAAATCGATCAATATGTGAAGGAAGAGTTTTCTGGCCAAATTTTTAAAAGTATGATTTACTAGAGGTAGAAAGTTAATTGGTTAACAAAATACCATAGGAACCATCAGTTCAACGAGCAAAATGTAACTATTACGATCAGAACAATCGTATTTATTTTTAGACATATCAGCTGGTAATCTGTGTGCTCAACTGTTTTAAAATAAATGAAGTAACAAAATTCGACTTTTGCCTTTTGATCAAAGGTAAAATCAATAAGGACAATACAATGCTGATTTGTATTTTCAAATTATTCAATTTAAAAAAATCAAATAACAACAAATAGAAAAGAAAAAAAAAAACATTAAACGTTCAAAGCATGGCATCTATTATATATATATATATATATATATATATATATATATATATATATATATATATATACACGCGCGCGCGCACACACACACACACACACACACACTATATATATATATATATATATATATATATATATATATATATATATATATATTGTTGTCGTTTTACAGTCGTCCGAGATGGAACTCGTGAACATCCTTCACTAACGCACTCATACGAATTTCAAACGGAAACCTATTGTTGTGTTGGGTGGGTGTGAAGCTTTGAGGAGAATTCTGAAAATGGCTAGTAATGAGAGAGAGAGAGAGAGAGAGAGAGAGAGAGAGAGAGAGAGAGAGAGAGAGAGAGAGAGAGAGAGAGAGAGAGTTTAGCAATTAAATAGTCTCAATTAAAATTTTAACTGGTCACCAGAATCATAGAAATATTATTTCATAGCATGGTTGATGGCTAACAATTAAGTTTAAGAATGGGACAATTGGTGGGGAGACAGATTGTTTGGGGTCCCGATAGTGAAATCAATAAGTGATTATAACAAATACAAAAAAAAAAAAAAATTCGAGTATGTAGAGAGCATCATACCCACCAAATGTACTCAAAGCGCTTTGCAAGGGGTCCCTAGAAAAACAGCAACACTTAACATGCTGGACGAAACAAGACGCCGATTAAGCGATATTACATTTTTTTTTTCAGAAAAAGACAACGATGTTTATGGCCAGGTAATCATTTTACACCTGAGTACGTTGACAGAATGCGAGTGCAGAGCCTTTTCCAATTACTCAACTATGCGCGGCTCGGAGCAGGACTCGAACCTTGGACCATCCAAGAAATAAATAAGGTGCTCGCCACACAAGCAAATGGACTGTTTCCGATTTTGGGAGCGAGTCGAATTTTTTTTTTCCTTCCTCTGACTCCGCTGTCCAACCAGCCCTGATTGGGCTTTGTCAGTGTATGTCAAGCGTGCCGGGATGTTCTTTGAGATGAATTATGATACTATCAAAAAGATGGCAAACAATTGTTGCTCTCCATTTTAAGATATAGAAACGGCTGTATTCAATAATGAAGAGCTATAGTATAAAAGCCATACCCCCTCAAAGCGGTCTTATGTCGGAATAAACTAGGTGCTGACAATTGAATCCACAATTAACCCACTCCTTTGTGTACATCATAAAATTTTAAGAATTATCTTTGATATATTGATAAGACCATAAATGCTAGTTTGTAAACCTTCTTTTTGTATGCTCTCATTTATTTTGAGTTTGAGTGTAAAGAATCGAGTTTTAGGTTGAGTAGATATGACATTTCGGGGAAAATCCGTAAATGGTTGGTAAGGAGAGGGTTAAGACCTTTTATAAAATGTATAGCTATATTGAATTTAAGGACAATTAACACAGTCCCATATGTGGTGCAAAAGACTAGACTTTCAAATTGTTAATCGTTTTAACGGTGTTTAATTCTTAGCATGTAGTTCACCCCGCATAAAAAAGATTTAGGCGGTAGGCCATAAAAAGAGGTGTTTCTGTTTAGGTAACATATAAATTGTTGCGAATTCACACATTCTACATTCATCCACTCCAAAAAAAAAAAAAAAAAAACAAACCATTTTGACCGAAGATTTAAGACTTGCTTATAGTTATCCTTATTAACCTAGATTTTCAAAATTGTGAAAGGAGACAAGGAGCAACGTGAGAAATCATATCATCTGATTCCCAGGATAGTGTTCACAATATTAGCAAGGTGAGTAACCATTTGAACTTCTGAGTAAAATGATCAGAGAAGGAAGAAAATACTAATATTAACACAGCAGGGTGTAGCAGAAAGCATATGCTTGCTTTCAAGTACCGAAACGAAGCTTTTAATTCTTAAAAAGTGACGATTATATTGTCTGACCGTCCCATTATGCATTCTGGCAGAAGCTTCCTGTGGACAAAGTGATAATGATAATGGCCGCCTCTCAGCATGCTATGAGATTAGAAAATGGCGTTTAGTTGGTTGGTTTGGATTATACGGTGCATGACTGGCCATTAAAGGAATGCCCTTAATGTATGTTTTCTTTATGGTTCTGTCATCAATGATTAATATTCAAGTAAACACAAAATCTCAGCAATTCAATAATGAAAGCATTGTGAAATGTATTATACATGGCTAAGATAGATGTTTAGATTCATGATATAAGACATGTATAGAGATGTACATTTTAAAAGCTCATTTCAAAGACCATGCCATGTCTATTGCGTTTCACAATGCTTTATAAAGCACTCCCGTACCATGTAGATAAACTTTTCCATATCACACAGTACAAGACATCTGTTAGGTGCCATTGACATTGCATAAATTTGCCTTCTCTATACAATGATTTTGCCACACGTTCACAGGCTCACACAGTACAGTAAGCCTGACTATGCCTTGCTATTTTTCCTGCCCCTAACGTTTTTCACGCAATCAACCCTGGATTATGCGAATTATTTTAAGTGACGATTTGCGGCCTGCCATGGGTTTATATAACCATGGTGAGTATGGGCCTTAAGGGAATTCTTTATGAAATTTCGATATGAAATTAATAAGATAGACAAGATACTTATCTCTTGATTTGATAATAATAATATTAATAATACTATATACTTTATTCATTTAAAAAAAAATGGACATTCGTTTACAGACGTGGCATGCATAAAAATGTATAAACATAAAGTTGAGACTCTATGGCGACAATGTATACATATATATGCAGATGTACAAACATTTAAAAATATACAACCAAGAACCAATAGCAACACTTTAAATATTAATTTGATAAATTGAGATAGGCCATGCCTCTGGCCTTTTAGTCCGAACGTGAGTGTACTATTTAAAAGATAGTATTTAATTCAAATCACAGTTGTGCGTTAAAAATTCGAACACCATGTGACAAAAACGAATTAAGGTGACGTAAAAAAAAATTAAAAATTAAGGTGACGTGTTGTCTTTGTTTTTATAGATATAAGGCGACGGCTCCTCGTGGAGAACTTAATATATTTGCGAAGGAGGTGATCGCCATCCTTCATAACTTTCTCCCTTTTACTTAGACAAAATCTCTTGAACAGTTCTTTCACATTGGAAATTGGGTGAGTATAACTCCTGGCTTTATCAATTATCCGATCAATTTTCTTAATGTCGCAAATACTGGCATTTCCACACCATGCTGTCATACAAAAAATAATAACGGTCTCCAAAACGGATGTATAAAAAAGGGTGCATAACGTTTTGTCTATGTCAAATTCTGAAAGTTTCCGAATAAAATACATTCTTCTGTTCAATTTAGAGATAACAGTATCGGTTTGTAAATGCCACTGCAATTTATTGTTAATTAAAATACCCAAATATTTGTAAACCGAAACTTGCTAAAACAGCTTGATTTTTAATTTTGAGCGGAGTGATGGAATTTGTGTTCTTCCTAGAATCAAAAATCATTTCTTTGGTTTTTCCTACATTTAATTTCAGAGAGTTATCTTCACACCAACCAACAAATCTGTCGATCTCAGATCTGTATGCCGTTTCATCATCTTTAGATATTAACCCTTGAAGGGCAGTGTCGTCAGCAAATTTAAAAATTGGGACCAAGTCACATGTACAGTCATTTGTGTAAACCGTAAAGAGGCGAGGAGAGAGAGAACACAACCTTGAAGGGCTCCTGTATTAGTAATTATTTTATTAGATTTGTTTCCATTAATTTCTACAAATTGTGCTCTCTCTAAAAGAAAGTCTAGAATCCAGGAAATCAAATGGGGATTTATATTCAAACATTTCAGTTTTTCAACAAGTAAATGGGGACGAATCGTGTTGAATGCTGAAGAAAAATCAATAAGAAGAATTCTGCAATATGCTTTTGGTTTATCTAAATGACTGTAAATATTATTCAACAAAAGGTTAATGGCATCATCAACACTTCTATTTGGTTGATATGCAAATTAAGAGGGTCATTATACCCTTAGATATTAATTAAGTTATTTTTCACTTAAATATTTAATAATACTCCAATGAAAGAAAATATGGAACAAATGTAAATATAATGCATTCATTATGATATATTCACTTATTGGAACATTTAAAAAATCCTTAAGTGTCAAGGACATATATGATGTATTTCATAATGTGATAATAAATATGTAACAATTAGGTTAATGATATTATTTGACTGAAAGACATGAAATATCATTAAAATATAGATACAAATCGATCGATCATACAGTAAATGAAGGTAGAAAACAGGACCAAAGTTTGAAATGACAAAATCACTCTGACCGATGCCAATCCACCTCCACGCAACTGCAACACATATCAATCTTGCGAAGGCAAAATGAGCTTTAAGAGGTTAATGGGGAGAAAAAAAAGATGAAATCAGCCACAGTTGTTTGACTGTATGACCTTTATTTACACACCACAAAATTACGCATTACACCAATTGCGACAGTAAATCTGCATGAATGTTATCGCAACCAGGAATATGAGATATTGAAAATGAGTAATTTTGCAGGAATTAACTCCACTTAAAACTCTACTGTTGTTAATTTTGTTGTTTAATTATGTGAGTGGTTTGTGGTCCGTTTCAAAAATAAATGTTTTCAGTAAGAGATATCTTCTGAATAATTTCAGACTGAAAATAATTCTCAAGCATTCGTGTTCTATCATTGAATATCACGTTTCACTGTCTGGAAGCTTTCTGCTTGTGTAGTGGAATGGCATTAGTGTACCGTCATGTTGTTGTAATAAAACACCCGCATTTCCGTTGCAAGATACAACTCTGTTCCAACATAGACGTGTTTACTTTAATCTGGCAACTTTAATATTGGTTCAGAACATAGAGCTGATTTAAATTTGATCAAGCTTTATTCACATTGATTTGCCAAGTTTATTTTGTCTGGCATTTATTTCTTTGTGAGATTTATTAAAGGCGTTGCAAAATATGAAAAGCTTGGCACATATTTCCTATAAAAGTTTAGGAGACCTAACACTTTTCTAACGTCCGTTGTAGTTTTTGAGGTTTGCAACTATTTGAGTTTTGACTGTTTTTTCTGTATCGGGTTTTTGGAATTGGGATCCGACTGTGTGACATGTGAAGCTCGCTTTTTCGTTTTGTATATTATTGAAAACCGACGCGGGATTACGTTCAACATATTGTTTGAGCATGTTGATGTATAAAGTTTTTGCTTTGTCGCCCATTTTGATCTCATAGTTTAATCCTGATTTAACTGCAGTTACCTAGTATAGCCCTTTCCAAGTTAACAGAAGTTTCTTTGTGTCATCGGGCAAAAGCCCTGGTACCTGATCACCTGTGCTGAATTTTCTAGCTTTGCTTTTTCTATCTGCGTAACGTTTTGTATTTTTCTGCTTTTTCACAAACGGACTTTTGTGCTGGTTTGCATATGGACTCAATCCTATCTTTTAGGTTGTTTACGTAGTCGTATGCGAACATCATTTCATTTCCTTCACGTGTTTCTACTTTGCAAAGATCTGCAACTACGTCGATTGGGCCCCTCGGTGCACGACCGTACATGAGTTCGGTTGATTCTTGTGATAGTTCTCTGTACGCAAATAATATTGCTGGTAAATTCCTATCCCAATCGGTGGGTTTTTCTGAGAAATCTTTATGGAGCATTGTTTTTATGGTGCCGTTCATTCCAATAGTTTCATGGTCTCGGCCATTATGTGCGAGGTAAACTGAGATCCGTTGTCTGATAATATCTCGTTGGTATACCTAGGTGTGAAAATATTGTCATGAGTGATTCGGCTATATGGTCTGATGTCTTTGATTTAAGTGCGACCGCCTCTGACCAGCGTGTGGCATAATCAACCAAAGTTAAAATGTGTGTTTGTGTGTGTGTGTGTGTGTGTGTTTGTGTGTGTTATTTCTTTCGAACTTTGGTAAAGGTCCAATTATTGCTATGCTGCAGCGCGAGAATATTTTTTTCTATCGGCTGTGTCGGCAGTAAAGTGTACTTCGTCACTCTCCCTTTCGCAACTCGCTTTTGACAGGTATCACATGGTATCACACGGGTTTGATCTTTGATAGGAAACTAAATTTCCTCGCCCATATCAAAGATCTCAGACTGCGATGCATGAAAGCAATGAGAATAATGAGAGTTCTGTCGAGCATGGAATGGGGTTCGGACACAAACACTCTTCAAAAGATATACCGAACCCTTATTCGATCAAAACTGGACTACGCATCTTTTGTATACGGCTCTGCAAAACCATCCTACTTAGGCATGCTGGACCCAATTCATCATCAGGGACTGCGCTTGGCACTCGGGGCTTTCCGCAGTTCTCCAGTGGCAAGCCTTTATGCTGAGGCAGATGAGCCACCTCTCCATCTCAGGAGGAAAAAACTGGCTCTCCAGTATGTTACTAAGGTCACATCGCTGCACGACAACCCAGCACACAAACATGTACACTACACGGATAGGACACCAGAAGAAAAATTTCGCAAGCACCCAAAAATGACACCACCATTAGGTTGCAGAATAAAAAAAGACATCGCAGACATGAACATCAGTCTAGATAGGATACATCCATACGTCCAGGCAAAGACACCACCATGGTCCATACATAGACCAAACATAAATTTGGACCTAACAAAACTGGAAAAATCACAAAAGACCCACATATTTACAAACAGACACTAAAAGCAATATTACAAACATACAAAAACCATACTCACATATTTACGGATGGTTCAAAGAGCGCAGATGCAGTAGGATGTGCCTATCACTCATCGGAAGGCACAGGATCACTTCGCCTGGATAGAAATGTTTCAATATTTACAGCGGAATCGAGAGCAATCCTAATGCTCTCCGTTTGGCTGAGAGATCGAATAAAAATAAATTCTTGATCTTGTCTGACTCGCTGTCCGTACTTTAGGGGATCTCGAATTTTTATTGCACCGATCCAAGACTCATAAGTATCTTGGAAGGTGCAAATAAATTATTTATTAAAAAAAAAGAAAGTTTGTTTTCTCTGGGTACCTAGTCATGTGGGTATCCAGGGGAACGAAGAAGCGGATCGACTGGCAAAAGAGGCAGTGAGCCAAGAATTACAAGAGGGCAGTAAAATCCCACACACGGATTTAAAGATCAATATTAAAAAACATGTCCGAAAGGAATGGGAACGATCCTGGAGTCGAGATGTACATAACAAATTAAAACAAATTAAAAGTGACCTCGGCCCCAGACCCAACTCGGGGCTAAAAAGAAGAGACGAGGTAAAAATAACTCGACTCCGGATCGGACATACTGCCCTCACTCACCGTTTCCTTCTGGAGAGGGATGAAAAACCCCTCTGCAGAACATGTAACTGTGACCTGACAGTTCAACACATTTTAATTGAATGTACAGAATTAGAACAGATAAGGTCACAACATTATGATAACAGAGACTTGAAGTCTCTGTTCCAGTCGGTCGATCCGCTTACAATTTTAAAGTATCTGCAGGAATGTGAACTCCTGCAGAAATTGTAAATAGATATTTTTACTTAACAAACATGTAACTATTATGATTTTATAAAGATTTTATTACAACAGTACACGTTTTGATCAGCTATTGCCCCTCAGGGCCGATAAAAGATTGATAAAAGACAGAAACGGGCGCTTAAATGACCTAAATAGTGTCAAAAGCGCCGTTAAACACCTAAAAACAAACAAAACAGGTATCACATGATTTAACGTATTTGCGAACATCTTTTCTTATACCTGGCCATGTGAATGGTCTATTGATTCTTTTAAGTGTTGACAAGCTACCTACTTGACCGGACGCAATTGAATCGTGTGCAATAGCTAGTATTTTGTCACTGTAGGGAGTTGGGGCTACAATTTGTTTGAAACACTTACTGCCTTTTGTCATTGATCTATAAAGACCATCGTTTGTATTTTTGTTGTTGTTGATTTTGTAGGTTTGTTAACAAGATTAAAGTAATTTCTTATGGAATCATCTTCCTTCTGTGCCTTAACAAAATCATTGTGATCAAAGTTTTGTGGCTCTAGTGAAATAGGCATTGGTGACTCTTGTTGTTTGATCATAGATCTAGTTTATGCTGAGCAAGCTATTTATTGCGCAAGTTGTAATTCTTCAACATTTTCGGCATTGTCATTAACACCTATTATATTACCAATTATCAAATCGGCGACTGGGTTTTGTAAACGACAACATTCTACTTTGCCCGTGTAATATGGTGACTCTATGTAAACATTTGCGAGGTCAAATGTTTCAACGTTACCACTGAAGGTAATGCACTAACTTTATTTCCAGTTGCTGTTTTATCTTCATCCTTGATTAGAGAGGCCCTAACACCTACGGCAGTACATCCTGAATCTCCAAGTGCATTCTAATCCGTTTACTTTACCTTTGCTAAGATTAAGTGAACCTGAACGGTATGTTTGTGTGAGTTGAGACATTCCCTTTACACAGTAAACATTTATGTTTTCTGATAAGGGATCAGCTGTTTGGAGTGAGTAGTGTTTATTGAAGCATTAGCTGTGTCCGCACTTTAACTTTGCTGTTTCTATCTTTTAGGATAACCAACTATTTTGAAACAAACATCTGCCCTGTGACCTACTTTTGGTATGAGACTTTAGTTTATTTCTTTTGCTCTGAACTGATGGGTTCGACACTTTGCGCTGCGCTATATCTGGGTTTGTTCACGTTTGTTTTGTTCTTGTGGCTTATTCCCTGTTTTAAAATTAGGTGACTGATTTCTCTTTTGATTTCTATGTTGAAATCGGTTGCGATATTCTGAATCCGACTTGTCATGTTTTTGAAACTCATGTTTTTGTTTCTGACTCACGCTTTTAGCAATTGCTGCATAGTAAGGTTCGTTTGTGATTCGACTAAGCGGCTTTAAAGGATGTGCGCTTGTGTAAAATTCAGCGTATTTCTTGAGCTCCTCTATAGTTATAGGTTTTCGCTCTTTAAAGAATGCGACAAGCTCCGGATTGCATGATTGATACACGCGATTTTGAGAGTAAAGAAATAGAGTCCGTCAAAATCGCCCTTTTTAACATTTGCAAGTTCTAGCCACCTGTTGAAAAATTGAGTTGTGCGATTTAGAAACGAATTAAAATCTTCTTTTTCATCTGGCTTAGCAGTTTGGAAACGTTCCACGTAACCGTCTTCGGTAAGGCGGAATCTTTTAAGCAATGCATCTCTTATTTTATTGTAGTCATTTGCATCTTCAGGTGCTAATGTATAGAACATCTTTAATGTTTCACCTGGTAACAGTCTACTATTGCTGAATTTAATTGGCTATTTTCAACCCATCGGCCCGTGCTTGTATTTCAGAACGATGTAGAAAGGATTCGAGACAATCGGTACGTTCATCAAAATCCGGCATTTTTTGAAGTTTGACTAAGTAGTCGTCTGTTTTTCTAACTTAACTTTCTTGAGTACTTTAGCCTTTTCAATTTCTGCTCGTAATGCTATTTCTGCCTTCTTAGTTTCTTGTTGTGCTAACACAATATCTCTTTCTATTTCACGCAAGCGCAGATGCTCTTCTCTATCTTCCTTTTCTTTTAATTTTTCTCTTAGTTTTTTTGGATATCGTTCTTCTTTCTCAATCTGTTATTTTTTATTCCTCGCTTCTCTCTCAATCTGTTTTTCCACTTTTTCTTCACACCATGAAAATGTTTTTTTCTTCTGGTATTTTGAGTTGTTTTGCTAACTCTATAATATACTTCTTGTATAAGTCCATTTTTGTTTTCCTGCTTTAAATTGAGTTGGGTTCAATATAAATGCAGACTGAAACTACAGTTTGATAGGTGTCGCTTTTAGTTTGGCTTTTTATCTGGAATGTCAATAAATCATTTTGCCTTATTTATCCAATGCTAGAGGAATACTGGTCGTTGCGCCGATTGCAAGTATTATTCTGAAGTGCTTTATGTTTAACAACTAAACCTCGTGTTTGCTCGCGATTCGGAAAAGAACTTTCTGAGTGTGCCACTGCACTTAATGAACTCTTATAGTGAGTTGCAGATAATAGCCCTTGTTATTTTAAAAGGGGGTACAATCTACCAGTACTTTAGTTTGCGTTTTTCTGTAATGGTAGACAGGCTCAATTTAAAGGGAAAATAGGGTTGCATTGAGAAGGAAAATAACCCAGCTCACTTCGCGTTAACCAAAGCTGACAAGTGCTAAACTTAACGTGAAAATAGACTACACAGCGAGATAGGGTGATATTCATCTATTCGTCCTGTTGCCAGTCCCCTCACTTTCTGCTTGTTTGACCATGTGATGCGTCTTCACTGCCAGAATAACATTAATCTGTTGACCAAACAATAACAGGTTAGTATTGATACAGAAATACGTCAGTGAGAGTGAACACTTTTTACAATTTAACAACAGTACAATACGACTGGATGAATAAAATATATGAGAGATAAAAATGAATGGATGAGAAAGGAAAGTACACTAAACAAAGAGAGTAGTATTAACAGCTCGCTTTCTAACATTTTACAAAAAAAATGAACTAAACTAAGTGAGTAGTTTTAACAGCAAGACTTAATAATTCTTTAAAAACTGTCCGCTTCAAGTAATTGTCACTGGTTATATATATATATATATATATATATATATATATATATATATGATATTTCTAACCACAATAGGATTCAGTAGTCTGATGTCACGCCGCCCGGCAACGGCGGCCATCTTGGTTCTAAACAAAGAAAATCATTACTTTTATTCTTCATGCTGGCTAGAACTTTTCATATGCCTTGTGATCAGAATGTGTAAAAGTCAAAACATGATCAAATTTATGTTTTTTTTTCCACTGGAAACGCTTTTATGCTCGCCGGAGAAATATTTCATACTCGCGTCCGCCATTGTTCCGATGGTGTGTTACTAAGTTACCATGCGTCATTAGGAAGGAAGTGACGTTACGCCTGTTGAATAGTATTGGACTAAAGATATTACAAAAGGTCCCTGCCATACACAAGTATATTGTTAAATTATAAAACAAGGCTGCTGATTTAATTAAATTATAACTTTATTTTAAAATAAGAAAATGTCAAAAATGAAATGAACGGTAACGGTTTTGACAATAAAAGTACGTATTTAGTAACACGTAAAGACAAGACAATATACACAAACAAATCTTGTCTTGTTGTCTCAAGTTTGCTCTTCTGTTTTCTTGTAACAGCGTTTCACCGATTTTTCGTGAAGAAGATAATGTGTAGTGTGGATACTTCTTCTCTCTGTACCACCGAACACGGCCCAACAATTGTTGAGAAAACCGTGCTTCTCAAATTTATTTTACGTCCAAGACTTTGCACTATCCTTTTGGATCTGGATAGAGATTTGACCGAATCGATTTTTAACGGGCACCTTTAAATTATCATCCTCTTTTATGGAGATGTGATATTACGACGTAAGTCACTTTTTAATTTGTCACCGAATCGACCAGCATTTAATGCTTTTATATTTAGTTAGTTATCGAACCGGTCAGTAGAACAGTTTCGGCCTTCTCTGTGATATACTTTAATGGGACATACGCATAGTAACAGATCTGCCTTCTCTGTTCTATGAGTTTATTGATGTGTTATAGATCTGACTTACATTGCATTAATTTGCATTCTCTGTGCAATGATTTTGGTCACCAGTTTACGGAATTACAAAGTACAGTATCCTACACTATGCCTTGGTATTTTCCGGACCCAAACATTTTTCACCAATCAACCCTGCATTGTGCGAAGAATTTTAAGTGACGATTTGCGGCCTGCCATGGGTTTATATAACCATGGTGAGTAGTATTCATAGGACGACTAGAGGCGCTGTCATCACAAGATAGTCTAACAACAGGTTTGAAAAATAACAACTCATGGTCGCCTTAGGGCTAACCCACACCGGGGACTGACTCCGACGGGCACGGACAAAATAATAAGAGTAAAGAGAAGGGCCGCACCCGACGTCCTCTGCCGTTTTTTTTTCGAGCTTGGTATGGGTAGTTCTATCGGCTCTTCTCTTTATTCTTAGCATTAGGTTAATAATTTGGTTAGATCTCTTTTTTTTCCAACTAAAAATATTGCTCACATTAGACGGTTCATATCTGCGGCTGTGACCAAACACCTGGTTGTGTCCCTCGTACTATCGAAATTGGACTATTGTAATGCTCTGTTGTTTGGCGTTTCGCAATATAATCTGAGACGTCTTCAGATTGTCCAAAACAGAGTAGGTGTGATTCTGCGAGACCTCTGCTTCATGACCTGCATTGGCTGCCAGTTGAGAAAAGGATTAAACTCGAGAAAGTACTACCCTTTCATACGTTTCGGAACGAACTGAAATATATTCAAAAGCCTGCCTCTTACGTTCGGCCAGTGATTCCACCAAACTAGTTGTCCTTCGAATACACAAAAATGCTGGAATGAGATCCTTTTATCATTTCAGATCCCCTGTTTGGAATGCCTCACCACAGAGCATTCGTTAAAAAGAATCTTTGTCTATCTCTAAGCGTTCGCTTAAAACATATCTGTGTCGATTTTAGTAGATCATAAATGAGTAGCAAGATAAATGTCTAGTTTGTGCTGTATGTTGTGTGTGCGTGCGTGCGTGCGTGTGTGTGTGTGTGTGTGTGTGTGTGTGCGGATGTGTGTGTGCTTGTGTGTGTGAATGAGTATGTTTTAGCAAAGGTAATTTGTAATTTAAACGCTTAGAGTCTGGTGTCTCGGAGTAATAGCGGTATATAAATTGTCAGCATTATTATTATTATTATTATTATTATTATTATTATTATTATTATTATTATTATTATTATTATTATTATTATTATTATTATTATTATTTATTGTTATTATTATTATTATTATTATTATTATTATTATTATCATTATTATTATTATTATTATTATTATTATTATTATTATTATTATTATTATTATTATTATTATCATTATTATTAATACTTTGTCTGTGCCCCACGTCTTTGTCCGGAAGACGGCAGAGGACGGCAGTGCCGGGTTGTCGGAGTCAGTTTCCGGTGGGGTTAGCCCTTTTGCTAATTTGTTATTGAGACTTAGTTCGTTCTACTACTACTATAATAATAATAATAATAATAATAATAATAATAATAATAATAATAATAATAATAATAATAATAATAATAATAATAATAATAATAATGATGATAATAATAATAATAATAATAATAATAATAATAATAATAATAATAATAATAATAATAATAATAATAATAATAATAATAATAATAATAATCATCATCATCAGCAGCAGCAGTGGCAACAGCAATGCCAATGGAATACCAGCAATACCATTGTGTGTATCTTTCCTATACGAAGCCTCTCCATTTTCACTCTTTCATTAGTATTTTCACGATCACAGGCTTCAGGCAGCCCCTACCATTTTCTACTTTACCAATGGAATAGCATGCTAAGTGATAATAGGGTTTGTTCACGACATGTTCACCGGATAGATTTTAATGTCGATGGTCTTCGCGTTTTCACAGACCATTGACAGTAAAACTGACCGGTATGACACGAAACAACCAAGAGCTTGCTGAGCTCTAGAAAGAACAACGATCCACAAAAACAAAATCTCTTCCCACTAGCTTTTTGATCTAGGTCCTATCAAAGAGTTATCTGTCGTAGTCTGGAATGGCTCGGGATGGTCCCATGTTTGAGAGCTTTTGCCAAGATGCGGGTCATTTAAATCGATCAATATTTGTAAGACGGGTTTTCTTGCCAAATCATTGTTATCTTTATTGCGTATATTTGAGAGGCCACTGAATCCGAAAAAAGTAAGTTTTAAACGTATTCATTTGATGGTGTGTGTGTGTGTGTGTGTATGTGTATGTGTGTGTGTATGTGAATGTGTTGGTGTCAGGCTTGATGCTTGTATCAGATTCCCAATCTAGTGAAGTCGAAAGTACTGATTACAACAATGCCGTACTTTAGAAAAACCCATATTTAAAAATTTGGCCAGAAAACTCGTCCTTCAAATATCGATCAATTTAAATGACCCTCATCTTGACAAAAAAGTCTCAAATGTGGGACTTCGCCACATTTTTTAATTTGTGTTTTTCCAGAGTACGCAGAACGAGTCAGTCATTTATTGACATTATTGTAACCTGACTTTGATATTATTTATGAAGAATAATGTAGCCCTATTACATTTTTAAAGATAATCTTTAGTCTAAAAAAATAAAATCACAAACCAAAATTCAAATTCAAATCTTGATTCGTACATAATCAATAGAGACGTCTAGTAAATTTTACGCTTAATCTACAAGAGTCAAATTGGTTTACACTGCATTGCACAATTGCTCGCCATGTCGAAAACCATGAGTTTGACTCCCTGTTATGCCACTGTAATACTTTCTTTTTGCTTCTAAAGTCACCGATTTTTTTTGGTTTATGAACAGCTTTTAATGATGTATTTTATATTGTTAGGATTTATCTTTTAAATGGATTTATTTGTGATAAAGGTCGAATTGACTTATTTGTCGGAGGTTTTGCCCTCACAGCAGCAATGAATGCCAAAAATGGGGACAACATAAAAATGTTGTGTTTATTTTTCATCTACAATTTCGAGCTGGAAAAATGGTCAGGGATAAAACAAATTCGTATCTTTTATTACGGTTCTTTATTTCACTCATTATATCAATACCTTGTATTGATTCTCGTTAAAACTTGCACCAATACAGATTTTAATATATCTAACTCATGAAGTAAAAACATAATAAAAGACAATCTTAAATTATCCACTATTTATATTTTAGCTATCTTTATAAATAATCAACATTGTCACAAGTGAGGAAAGATTAGCATTAAAC
This sequence comes from Berghia stephanieae, assembly GCF_034508935.2. Classification (NCBI taxonomy): domain Eukaryota; kingdom Metazoa; phylum Mollusca; class Gastropoda; order Nudibranchia; family Aeolidiidae; genus Berghia; species Berghia stephanieae. The sequence goes on along the minus strand of NC_088361.1, from coordinate 83,688,294 downwards.
ATTAAATTGACTATATAAACCAACTGACAAGCTCTAATATATTTTATTTACATTGCAGATAAGACAAACGTATATATTAGATCTCCTGGTTGTATTTTAAAAGACTTTCGACATGACGTTTAATATTGCCATGGGCAATCTTTGAGTTTCGCTTTGTGATTTGAATTTGAGATAATTGCAATTCATCTCAGTCATTGCTAAATAAATCTCTCTTTAAGTTACCGCCAAAAATAAAAATGACTACTACTTGGAGTAGTTTATTTGTTTTGTCTGTTGAGAACACAGACCTGACATTTGATCAAACACTCTTCTGTATCTTATATAGCGGTTGTGTATTCAATATAAAAATCACAGCCCCCAGGAACGAGCCTTGGGAAAAACCATGCAGCAGACATATTTATCTGAAAAATGATTATCAATATGAATAATTCTTTTCATTTATTGATTATACTTAAAATTATTTTAATGTTCTGCTGGCGATGCCAAAAGCAATTAGACGTTTCTTTAGTATTTCACTTATAATTGTGTCAAATCCCACTGTAAAAATCTATTATACTTGAGAGGCCCGCTTTTTTCTCAATGGCATTTTCTAGAATGTCTTTAAAGGAAGGTATATCGATTTTCACTGTTAAATGCAGAACCAATTATCTCTTTTAAACGTGAAAGTTATTAAATATTGCAGAGAATAAAGCGATCAATCGCTTATACTAACGTTTTAAGAAGCAACATCTCAAAAGAAGGAACGAACTTGACGCCACTCAGCTCGTTGTTAATGTTATTAGCCAGTCATTTTTATGAGTAGTTCTCATTAAGTTGTATAAATCAGACTATATTCGTTTAAGGTTACACACAGTTTTGTGTGTCGGTACGATATATCCGGATGGTGGATGTTGTGAGCCTTTAAATAAACGCATAGCATTAATAGTAGCGCTACCTTAAGTCTTTGACTATTACCCAAAAGAATTAGTCCCATGGATCCTGAGCATCACTCACAATTTTAAAACAGGCAATTGAATAAATGCATAGTGTCGTCACGCCTTGTGATGCAATTCCTAGATCAAAAGAACATAAAAAACGAAAGTAGTCTCATTGCAATACAAAAGCCTGAATCACAAAAGGCTCCCCAAAACAGTTACGACCAATAACACTACGCATAATCATTAGAAAGATTTACAATATAAAAAATAAAATTAAATAGCATCCATTATGATGTCACATCCGCCCAACAACGAGCAGCTTGGTTCTAAACAAAGAAAATCGGTACTTTTTATTCTTCACGCTGGCTAGAACTTTATCACATGCCATGTGATCATAATGTATAAAAGCCAAAACATGATCAGATTGATGTTTTTCTCCACTGGATACACTTTATGCTCGTCGAAGTATTTCATAAGGGCGTCCGCCATTGTTCTGATAGTTTAGAACCCGTTACTCTATGCGTCATTACGAGGGAAGTGACGTCACGACTATTGAGGCCTATTCCCTTCATTCATCCCATAGGGGAAATTTGTCTTTAGGGCCTATTCCAAGGGAAGACTGGAATAACCCAGGCGTCAGCCGCATTGCAGCACCGCATCCTGATCTAAGGCGAGGTGACTTGCTCAATGCCACACAGCGCAATGGCGGATGATCGAACTCGGTACCTTTCGGGTACGAAGCAAAGGTCGTACCGCTGAGCCACGCTGCCCCCAATTATTATCTCGATAAAACACAGCACAGAATTAGCAGCTGTTGCTTAAAATCTAAAACCCCCCCCCCCCCCCAAAAAAAAAAAAAAAGCGAAAAAACAGAACAGAAAAAAATCTTTAAAAAGCAACAACAAAAAAAAAACAAAAAACAAAACCCAACTATGATTAATCCAAAACTAAACTCTCATAACTTGACAACTATTTGGTGTAAGACGGATCTTGAGTATGTACCGCCTCTTACAACTAATGTCAACTAACTTTTTTAAAGGATCAAATGTTGGCATGCCGTTCACTTTATTAAATAGATTACCCCCCCCCCCCCCCCCTCAATATAATGTGGCTTGACTTCATCAATAGATTAGTCAATGTTCAAATAACAAAAGCAAGTCATTTTAAACTCTTGTAAAGTCGTACCCTTTGGTAGAGCTGACAGGAGATGGAACGACAGAATAGAAGAGGATGGAAAAGTTTCATTGGTGGTCCATACCCACTGTGGGATGAGGACAGAAGAGGAAGAAAACGTATGGGTTGTCCATATAATACATTACTACATTACCCGTTTGAGATTAATGGATTTTCCTGTGACTAAAACCGTATAATATTTCATTTAATTTGATGTGTGTTTTAGAAGTGTATCATTATTGATTATTGAATTGTGGCCCTTTGAAACATGATAAATAATTTGTCTAAATGAAATTACAAATCGTAAAATATCAGCAAAACTCAATAAAACGAGCACTATGGTTTCCAAGTATGTAAAAACGCTCTGGTTAGGTAAACCAATTATTATAAGCATCAATAAAATCTATTTTCTGCCATACTCTGAAAAAAGACGTATTTAACTTAACATTTTGACAGGAAAACTCGTCCATCAAATATTCTTATTTGAAGGATGAGTTTTCTGGCCAAAGTTTTCAATACGTGTTTCTTTCACTGTATCTACGACATTTTTCTTGAGAATATTTTGTAGAGAGTTATTTTTGTGACAATTGATTTGTAATTATGTTTGAGTTACAACAAAGTCATACTTAGGGGTTTGGGGTTCAAAGCTATCTGCAGTCGGTTACGATTGGGGTAGATTTTGGAATTATTTTTTTTTTTCATTTTTAGATTGCGTGAATTGGATGACGATGAGATGTACATTATGATATAATGTCATTGTGACAATAAAAGCTGGGATCCTTCTAGAATTGAAAAGCATCATGCATTTTGTTTTATTTGTTTTAATGCTACTCAAAGCTGCGAACTGCCAGTTACAAATCGATATGGATAATTTCAATGGTGATATAATTATTCTAACGATAATGAAGTAGGAAAGCTACAAATATTGTTGTTGTAGTAGTAGTAGTAGTAGTAGTAGTAGTAGTAGTAGTAATAGTAGTAGTAGTAGTAGTAGTAGTAGTAGCAGTAGTAGTGGTAGTATCAATAGTATTTATAGTAGTAGTAGTAGTAGTAGTAGTAGTAGTAGTAGTAGTAGTAGTAGTAGTAGTAGTAGTAGTAGTAGTAGTAGTAGTAGTAGTATAATAATATTAATAATAATAATAATAATAATAATAATAATAATAAATAATAATAATAATAATAATAATGATAATAATAACAATAGTAATAATAACAATAATAATAATAATAATAATAATGATAATAATAATAATAATAATAATAATAATAATAATAATAATAATAATAATAATAATAATAATAATAATAATACTGATAAAAGAAGAAGAAGCAGAAGAAGCAGAAGAAGAAGAAGAAGAAGAAGAAGAAGAAGAAGAAGAAGAAGAAGAAGAAAGAAGAAGAAGAAGAAGAAGAAGAAGAAGAAGAAGAAGAAGAAGAAGAAGAAGAAGAAGAAGAAGAAGAAGAAGAAGAAGAAGAAGAAGAAGAAGAAAAATAAGAAGAAGAAGAAGAAGAAGAAGAAGAAGAAGAAGAAGAAGAAGAAGAAGAAGAAGAAGAAGAAGAAGAAGAAGAAGAAGAAGAAGAAGAAGAAGACGAGAAAAATAAACTGCGGTTTTTTCATTAATTCAGTGACTGATATGGAAATATTTGTCTTGTTTGGGACAAAGAATAATACCCTGATTGCTTTTAAACATCAGATTTTTTCCTGATGCTTTTATTGGGTCAAAAAGATTGCTTTTTAAATGTAAATGTTACCATGTTTCAACCAGAGAGGCCGAGACGTCATAACTGCTACTGTTCAGGTTACAAAATCCTTGGAAATGTGTATATAACCAGTCTTTTGGATGATTTTTAATGGATAGGTTACATTTTACTTTACTTACTTTACTACTTTACTTTACTGTTACAGCTGTAGTCAGGCGAGTCGCCTAACAGCCGGTTGTTACTGTCTTCAGTGCTTATTTCTTCTTTTTCGTTTTGAATCATAAGATGGCATAGCTACTTTAATAACAAGATGTATAGGTAGATTTTTAGGATCACGGGCTGTAAACGAGCAAAGATGATGGTCTTTACTGCCAATCAGCATAGATTGGAAAATAAGATGGCATCACTCTGAAAACAGAAGATCAAATACACAAAGTGTGTATCCAGTCATCCAAAAGTGTGGTTTTACACTTCCAAAGAGATTGGAACCAGTTTATTTGATATCACACATTTGTTCTCCTTTATATAATTTGGTAATTAGCCCCATTACTTGAATATGGCAACTGTATAATATGGAACCCCTTCTTCAAATGTCAGTCAGTTGTGTTTTTAAAATGTCCAAAGACGGGCAACAACGCTTTTGAGTGAAGCTGAAAATATGCATGACTTACAAACAAGAAATGAAGTGAGTAGGAAAGTACCAGAAGACAACAGAGATTAAAAACTTCGCGGAGGCAATGGGGGCTCAACCCCCGGGTCGTGGATAGCTCATACAGTAGAGTCACGATCTCCCCGGCCAGGCGGAGTTGTCGTACCAGTAAGGTCGTGGGTTCGAGCCCCCATCGCCGCCGCGAAGTTTTTATTCTCTGTTGTTTTCTGACACCTTCCAACTCACTTCATATCTTGTTATTATCAACATAAGTGTCTGCTCCACTCACCTTTATGATTAAAAAGAAAGGTTAAAATACGTAGCCTTCCCATCTCTAGAACAAGGGGTGACCTTGTTCAGTTAATACAATATTGTCCATAGTTTTGATCAAATTGATCACAATAAACTTTTTAAGTAATCCCATGTAAAATTTACCCACGGAGACAAATAGAAACACACTGTTAGGACACAGTGTTATGCAACAATTTGGCAATTTTTTAAAGTTGTGGGGACAGTCAGTACATAGAAACATGAAAATGTTGTAACCAAAAATTCCAAAAGTATAAATCACTTCAAAAATGCCCATATAACTTAAAATATGTATCTATGTATTTGATGAACATGTTTCTTCTTGCTCATGGTGTAAATAGTCATCATAGTTAGGATCATATAAGGGAATTAGTTGACCTGAACCACCTTTGTTTTCCACAATGTATTTAAAGGTCATGACCTAAGCAACCCTTACAATGATATAATATTATGTTATATGTATTATGTTATGTTATGCTTGATAGTTTTAACCATTTCCTTACCACCTTTAGAAAAATCGTCACATTCGCTACGACGCAACCGACAATTTTCTGATTCCTGATTTCTCTTGTACATCACAAAATCTAAAGAAATGCTTTGATTACAGCTATAAATACTAAATGCTGTGTTGTAGACATTATTTTGCTGAACATCTGCATAGAATACACTTGTTCCTTTTTTTTTTGTTTGATTAGGAAAAGTCTATTTTTGTGTCGGGTGGGTTTGAATTTTGGGGAAAATTCTAAAAATAGTTGGTAAGCAGAGAGTTAACTCACTTTCCCCCTGCGGGTGACTCAGCCCTTTCAAAATGTCACCTTATTTATTTCTTTTTTTCACAAGATCCCTGTAAACCGTTGCAACAGAGTTTAAGGGTTTGTATTTCATTTTGTTCTGTTTTGCTTTGTATTCATTTGCTTTGTTTATCTTTTTTTTTAATATATTTTTTTAAAATATATTTTTTTCCTTTTTTGTTGTAATTCCAGGGTAGACCAAGTGAAAATAGTTAAATGTAATATAAATAATTGAAATTGAGATTATGAGTTTGTGTTTCATTTTGATCTGTTTTGCTTTGTATTCATTTCCTTTGTTTATCTTTATTTTTATATATTTATTTTTTAATATTTTTATTTTTTTCTTATTCTTTTTTTTTTTGGTTGTAATTCCAGGGTAAGTAAAAATAATTAAATTATGTATTCGGATTTAGATCATGGATAATTTAACTCAAAGATTGAATAACCTTATCATCCCTTTGTATAAAAGTTTGAAATTATTGATCGATCAAGTCATCTTCATCTTCTGAATAGGAAGTGTGGATTCATCGTTAATTGGTATTTTACTTTAATCGGAGTGGTATTGAACTTAAAATTACATGTTCAAGTTACATATAATAATGGATGTAATTACAAACCGACTCAGATAATTCAAACGATATTGATAATCGAATCGATTCGCCTTCAACCAATCGTGATGTCATAGGTTTTGAAAGGCTTTCATAGGTTTGTAAATCAACAAGGTCTTCTCTCTCTCTCTCTCTCTCTCTCTCTCTCTCTCTCTCTCTCTCTCTCTCTGGTCTATTTATTATTTTGAAAGTTGTAAATAATTCATTTCTATGTTTAGACATACCTAAATGGTTTTAAAGTAAACCCAAATCGATGAGAGAATTGGGACCCATCGTCTCCAAACGGTATTATGTTGGGATGAATGTGGAGTGTGGGGTGAGGTAAGTTAGATGCTCAGAATGGACTTTGTAAAAAATCAAATAAATAAAAAATGAGTTTTTATATAGCGCAATATCCACTAAACGTGCCCAAAGGAGTCCCTGACCAACATCAACACGTAACATGTAGAACGAGACAGTGCGCCTGTTAGGTGATAATACAATTTATTTTCCGACTGAAACAACGCTATTAACGGCCATTTACTCATTTTACACCTGAGTACAGTGAAAGAATATGCGTTAAGTGTATTTTCCAAGGACTCAACTATGCGCCGAGCGAAACTCGAACCCAGGACCTTCCGATCCGAAAGCGTGTGTCATACCACAAGACCACATGGCCGCATAACTCATGTAGTTTAAAATAAGTCACTTGGGTAAAGTTTATTTGTTTTATTGAGAAATATAGGGTCAGGATAAGTGCCAGATGAAAACAAAGAATAAAAATATCGCGATGTCAGAGCCAAATTCTGGATCACACTGATATGGCTGAGAGAAAGGTCAGCGAGCAATCGTACTGGCTTTATTCTCTGTATTCATCTGGCATTCCTCCTTTCCCTATATTTCTAATTTTTATTAATACACTTTTTAAATATGTTTTATTGAGAGCAACAGAGAGTTTGTAATGTAAAATCAGTAAGCTGGGTAAAGTTTATATGTTTTATTATTGGCAAAAGACAGGGTTTGTAGTATTAAAATATGTAAGTTTATGTAAAGTTTATATGTTTTATTGAAGGCAGCAGATATAGTTTGTAGTGTAAAATAAATATGTTGGGTAAAGTTGATATATTTTATTGAGGGTAAAAGATAGAGTTTGTTGTGTAAAATTATGTAAGTTGGGTAACGTTATTGTTTTATTGAGGGCAACAGGTATAGTTTGTAGTATAAAATAAAACAGTTGGGTAAAGTTTATATGCTTTATTGAGGGCAACAGATAGAGTTTGTAGTGTAAAATAAGTAAGTTGGGTAAAGTTTGTTTGATTTAAGGAGGAATAAAGAAAGAGTTTCTGAAAGTGACAAAAGTTTAAGTTTTACATTTCTGGTCATTTTGGTTTTAGATTTACTGATTAAGCCCGTCATGATACCTATTGACGCGATTGGTCACATTTTTATCGATTGATATTTGACTTTAAAGTTTGGGAGAAAAGGATTCTGAGAGGGAAAGAGATTTTAAAAAACGAGAAAGACAGCGAGAGAGAATGAGACAGAATGAGGGAGAGGGAGAGAGACACAGCGAGAGAGAGAGAGAGAGAGAGAGAGAGAGAGAGAGAGAGAGAGACAGAAGAGGGGGAGGGATAGATAGAAAGATAGATCGAGAAAGAAAGAGAGAAAGAATGAAAGAGAGAGAGAGAGAGAGAGAGAGAGAGAGAGAGAGAGAGAGAGAGAGAGAGAGAGAGTTGCGACTAAATTAAACAAGTTGTCGTTAAGGAAACAAATGATCCCATTGGTTGAACTATTGAATACAACTCACGATTCGCTTTCTTTTCAGTAGTCGCCGCCTTGTATTTTGGTATTATTTATTGGGTTGGGTTTTTTTTCATCAGTTTTAAAGCGGTACCGCACTACAGCGAAACATTTGGCCGATTTTGGGCTGATTAATGTCTTTGCACTCTTCCGCATTAGGACAAAACTGTTGGACGACTTGTAATAGAAGGAACGGAATTGACACCACTCTCTGTTATTAATTTTTAGCCAGCCATAATTTAATAACTAGTTCTCAATAAATTGTATTAATCAGACTATAAATGTTTAAGGTTCCACATAGTTTTGTGTTCTGCGTTTAGTAAAAAAACAAACCTCTAACATCCCTTAGTCGGATAAAGTGTACCAACATAGTGGGTAACCTTAAACGTTTAAATTTTTACAAAATTAAAAAATGATATTCCGTTTATTAATCCCATAGGGGAAATTTGTCTTTCGGGTCTATTCCAATCGAAGAATGGAATAAAATATGTATTGGCACCCAGGCTTCAGCCGATGTGCAGCCCCGCAAAATGATATTATAGTCTATTAATACAATTTTGCGAGAAACACTCATAAATATGGCTGGCTAATAAACAATAACAAAGAGCTGAGTGACGTCAATTTCGATCTCTCTATATCCGGCTGGCGGATTTTGTAAGTTTTAACAATTATGCGTATAGCATCAATTCATTTTGTATGTCGCGTGCTGCAGATCAGAATATGTGTAAAATGGATGTGCATGTAACAGATATGTGCATGTAACAGATACTGTTTGTCTTCGTGCTTTTCTGATTTTGATTTTGTGTTCAGGAAAAAGATGTGTAAAAATAGATTTCAGGTTCACCCCATGATCAGTTAACAATAAACTTATTACGGGGACATGCATACATAACAAGGAAAATAATCACAACTCTTTATAAATATTTTGATAGAATACTGCTATGATAAGAATAAGATTACAAACGCAGATGCTCCACAATGTAAATAAAGGTGGAGGAGTAAGAGTGCCTGTGAGTTGTGTAGAGGGGTTCAACCAGAGTTACTTCAACACCGGACAACAACAACAAAAACAGAAAAAAAACCCAACAAAAACAAAAACAAAAACCTAACAAAACAAGCAAACAAAATAATAAAAAGCAGCAAAAATAACGCAAACAATGTAACAACAAAAACAACAAATAGTTTTGTGTAGTGCTGGACGCTTCTCGAATTTCTTACTATCACAAAACTGTCTACGGACAAGTTAGATCTGTAGTTGTCAATGCTGTACGCTTCCGGCGGATTATACAGAGCACGTTTCAGGATTTACTTTTACAGAACAAATTTGGCCAAATTCAAAAATTGATGAATATTATATTTGGTATCATTTGAAAAAGATTTTTAAGCGCTTTCAGAAAATATAAATAACTTGAGCTAAACACCTAGACACTAGTGTTACCAAAGAGTTACCTACCCCTGTAGTATCATGATATGACAGTTATAGAGTATTGGCCCAGTATAAACACCCTTAACTCGAATAAATCGATGTATTATAACTCCATAAGTCCTAAAACGTGTTAAAAGGTTTATATATATTATTACAACAACTATTGTTTAAGGGTTTAAAACGTTTTTATTATTTTTTATTAAAACAATGATACTTGTGAAAAGATAATAGAAGAAAGACATCACCTCTCTTATTCCTTTTTAGGCGGATCTATTTTATTTCTTCATTTCTATAGCCCCTAATAGTCACATATATAATTTGCCACACTCTGGACCCTGGAGAAAAGAATCAGAGGGGCTCTTGATGTAGAGGATGACGTAGAATCCATCTTTTGATAGTCCTCCGGGTTGTTGGACGACAATCTTTAAATGGAACAAAATTATATTTTCTTCTACTGTCCTGTATTCTCTGGATTTTAAGTGTAATATTATGGTAGTAAGCAGGAGAACACAATCATCAATTATACAGATTCTAAGATGAAAAAAAAAAGATATTCAGTTGGTGGCTTATGGAAAATAAATTGCACGCGTAAGGATTTATTGAAATAGAGGCATGCTAAGTTTAAATCAAAGAGCGACGTACAAATTGAATTTCTCTGCATGTATCATGCTCATCAATGTTCAGGTAGAATCATATTACCATCATCTGTTACAAGATCCGCTAATAGATGAGTGTAAGAATGATGTCACCTCCAAATCCTGTAAAAAAATATCCGGTCAAAAAAGATAATAAATCCAGTTCATCATTATAACCCCCTTATATAATTCCGAGATAAACCAAAATATAAATCTTCTCAAATCTACCGACACGCTCATCTGCCGAAAAATGTAGATTAATTTGTTTACTAACAATAAAAACACCAAACAGTATTCATGTGTAACCCCTGGGTGGGGTTCCTGACCTCCCATAGTGGGCAGGGGGGTATATACTGTGTCTTCTATCCCCTTTTATCTGTTTTTCAACATGCTTTCTGTCTTTGTCTTGGAATGAGAGTACTTGGTTTTGCCCTGTCCCTGGCCTGAGTCCTAGCTGGGAGGGAAACAGTTAAATGCCTAGTTATTGTTTTGGGAGATAATATTTTTTTCCATGTAAATCATCTCACTGTTATGTATTATTATATTTGTTATTTTCAATGTATAATGTAAGCATTTGAGTGTATTTCTCTTTGTTGGATTTTGTGCTTGTGTCCGGATGAAACGTATAGGTGATCTCAAACTAAGTACATTGGTGGTATGCTCTTGGAATTTACATCTGATCCCAATTTGTTTCCAGTTCCCCTTGTCTTACTTTTTCTTGGGTGCTTTAATTGTAATTCTAGAACTTTTTACTATCCCATTTTCTTCCTTTTTACTGGCGCTGATATAACCTAAACGTGTTGCAAGCGCCGTAAAACCCTTAAACCCAACAAACAAAACATGTGTAACCCCGATCTGACATACTTCGAATCAACGTGCCCTTAGTAACACACTTCACCCCTCGCTGCTTGCCCAGTGTAATCACGACGCGTACTTCGAACTGTTTCTTGAAAGAAAATCCCAAATTTCTATTAATCTAAAGTTATAACTTAGTGTGATGGATTTAATATTCAATTTATTTTTATTTAATTATTGTTTGGTCATTTCAAAACAAACTTAACAACGTTTTGCTGATTAAAACACCGTTAAAACGGAGCTATTAGTTACTTTTGGGTTGTCGACTCATTTCATGGGTTTGAAGTCATCGGGATACGCATGAGTTTATATCAAATGCGTTTTAAAAACAAATCGGATTTTAAAAAATGACATTTTTACATGAAACATTTAAACTGTATCTATACCAATTTTAAATGACTTATCTTATTATTTTGTGACCCAGTTCTTTCAAAATCTTTCTGTTTATTTCGTGTTCGAAATCATTTGTAATCAGGCCACGCGATGGTCTCGTGATAAAAACGATGATAAATTATGTTTTAAATGAAAAAAAACCTCAACAGTTTGTTACCCTGTTTGTGTGATAAACTTATTTTAAATGAAATTTGAAGATATTTTGGACTTGCAACGATTTATTTTGAATTTAGTTGGACTTTACCGTGGAGGTGAACGTGGTTCTAAAAATAGATTTTTTAAAAAACCTTTCGTTTTTCTCTAATGACCATGATATTTTTTCTCACTTTAAAAACAAATTAAGTCATTTTCTACCTAAAGGATCTTGATTTGGAACACAAAATAGCCTTTCACATTCTTTTTTAAAAAAGATAATTCAATACCGTGACATAGAAATGTAAATGTCGTAACGGATTAAGTGATTTCGAACCAACATAAATTGTCTGTACAAGTACAAAAAAAAGCAAAACACATTTTCTTGCTTATGTAGATTCCTTGTAATAATCAAATAAGAAAAAAGTATCATATTGGAAAAAGAATAGATATGACATGAGACATAACAGCTTAATTTCTTTGTTTTTTTTTTTTTTGCTATTTCGTTATGTTCTGTAGAATCCGCCTTCCTGATTTTCCTTGTTCATTGCTCTTTGCGACATCGACAAAACTATGGGCTGAATGTAATTTTGATTTGAAAGAAAATGATGTCTAGGTTGTCATTAAAATAAAAGTTCAATCATTTTAAAGATTCATAATAACCCGATTTACGTAATCTAGACTATTAAAATATTTCATTTATTGTAATAATGGACATTTATCATCCCTTAATATAGCAACTTGTATTTATTTACACGTGTTATAACATTAAACGATAATGATAAGATATGAAAAGAAGAAATACACTATACAGACCTCTCTCTCTCTCTCTCTCTCTCTCTCTCTCTCTCTCACACACACACACACTCTCTCTCTCTCCTCCTCCTCCTCCTCCTCCTCTCTCTCTCTCTCTCTCACTCTCTATCATGCACTCACCCAAAATATATTCAAATGGTTTTCAATTTTTCTATGTGCGGTAGATTGTGGATATTAAATATCATCATCATTGTCTTTCAAGTCTAATCAATCAATCAATCAATCAATCAATCAATCAATCAATCAATCAATCAATCAATCAATCAATCAATCAATCAACCAGTTATTATTCCGTGGTTTAGTGTTATTAAGTACAATGTTCAACATTTAAATCACTGATAGAAGGAACGTTGATTTGTTTTTATTAGCCCTGTATTTAATTTGACAATTTCGTCTTCCAGGTGGTCTAAAGTTAAATTCATGATATAATTTTTAAAAAATTGTTGACGATGGCAAATGCTTCATTTTCTATTGATTTTGCATGGATATTGTCGATGCCATCAACATTTATTATCTTGACTGCCTCTTTGATGGATATATTTGTTTCCTTTTCTCAAACTCCACACTTGCCAAACCATACAGATCAGGCAAAGACAAATCATACTCATAATCAGTGAGTTGTCAAAACGTTCAACATTGTTTTCTCACCAATTTCCGTACTCTGAAAAAAATTGGTTCAGAAAACTCGTCCTTGAAATATCGATCAATCAAAAGGACCCTCATCTTGGCAAAGACTTTCAAACCTGGGACATGGGAGGTCATTTCAATCGATCGTTACTTGAAGGACGAGTTCTCTGACCAGAATTTTAATATTTTTTTAAAAAAAATCAGAGCGCTGTAAAATGTCCTCATTGTCCCAGGGGTGTACAATCTTCGGGTAACCTTCCTCGATATCACATCAACATGATCTGTGAGGATATGGTTGATAGTTAATCGTAGGTAATTTAAAAGTTTTCAAATATTTCTACTTCATCCGTGCCAATCATTACACATTTTAGGTCTTTTTAAAAGCTTTAACACCAAATATTTTGTTCTATGAAATAAATCATTGGCGCTAGATATATCTTAAAGTAAACAGTCATAAATTGATAACCTCATTCTGCTAAGATGTGATCCAAATTATAAGTAGAGATATGCTTAACAAGCAACATGCGCTGAAGGAAATCTTATAATAACAAGAAATGAAAGGAGTAGAGCAAATAGAGAAGAGCATAGAGATTAAAAACTTTCGCGCTGATGAGGAGTTGTTGGTTTTTATGATTTTCACTACGGCACCATTTAATAGGGCACAGATGTCGTGATGTTACACCTCTACTCTTCCGGTTCCAAACTCATTGAAGTGTGTATGTAACAAATCCTTATGAGAACTGATAATGAGTAGGTTACATATTGAATCATAAGGTGACATAACTATTTTAGTAGCAGGATGTATAGGTAAAAACCTTAGGATTACTGGGCGTAACAGAGGGTGGATGGATAATCTTTATTGATTAACAGCATATAATTAGACTAGAAAATATGATCCCATAACTCTGAAACCAGAAAATCAATAACAAGTTATGCATCCAGTCGTCGGAAATAGTGGTTTTACACTTCCAATGAGATTCGAGCCAATTTTTGTTGTGACATTACACTTTTGTTCTCTATTTTCGTTTATTTTCCATTCATTCTCTATATTTTCAGAATTTCGTAATCCAGAACAACAGTCATTTCAAATATCCCACAGTATCAATTTCATTACGAATGACGTAACTTGCATCAACAAAACATATCATGGAGCTTAGAAGTAATCTGTCCACAGTTTATGACGCCACAACAATATCATCATCACCAACAACATTAGCTAAGTCTAAAACACAAGGATTTGTTTTAGGTCCGATGATATTACAAGAAGGTTTCGAATGGACGGCTATCGTACAAGATATCACGGCGTACATAGGCACGGCCATCATCATCTTAGGCATTATAGACAATTTTATAAACATCGTCGTGTTCCGAAAGCAGGGTCTCGGCGATAGCGTCACCCTCAGTCTTTTCACATTGTCCATCTCCGATTTCATTCTTTGTGTGCTTCTCTTTGGAACAGCCGTGATGGGCATCATCAAGGCATTTGACCCCGGTCATGTGTTGGACCCAGACTCTATACTTGTGTCTTGCTTTGGCTACCCCCGTGCTATAGCGTACTTTTATTCTACATGCGTCACAGTTTACCTGTCCTTGGAAAGAAGCTTGTGTGTCATTTTGCCGTTCAAGTAAGTAGACACGAATGGTTCGTTTTAACGGATTGTTTCATAACATTGATCTTCAGATCAGCCGAACCTGCAAAGTCAAGAGAAATGCCTTAATTGAATAGATGAGTTTTGTTTCTTGCATTCAAACAGCTGACATTTCCTACTTATCAGTAAGACTATAAACTCTTATTTTCTTAAGCTATATCATTTAAGAATAATATAACATTGGCAAATAGGATCACAATATCTCTTACTAAGTATTTGAATATCAATGCAGGCATTATATTTTTTATTAAGATAGCTGTCAATGCAAGCAAGACATGCTTTTAAGGAAAAACACTCTTCTTTTCTATTGCCAAAAAATGTGGCCAGAAAACGTGTCCTTTCAATAACGGTTTAACGATTGACCCTCACGAGGTCCCATGTTTGAGAATGTTTGCCAAGACAAATGAGGGTCATTTAAATAGATCGATATTTGAAGATTGAGTTGTCTGGCCTAATTTTTAAATACTTTTTTTTTCAGACACGACAGGTACCTGGTTAATTTAACCAGTTAATTTATTTTCAACAGTATTTGAAAAGAACGAGTAATACAATTTTTTATGCCAGCTCTGCTTTTCCCACAGATTCAAGACAATCTTCACAAGAAAAGTGACAATAGCGTACCTGGTATTTCTAGCGGGTTTCGTTGTGTCTTGGTTCGTACCTGTCTTTGCCACCCAGGGTTTGACGTGGAGATTTGACCCTCGCTATAACAAATCACGTGTCTTTATGTGGAGGAAACAGAACATCAGGTAGACGTGTTTGTCCAAACAAATATTATGGGATTGATAGTCACTTTACGGTAATATGTCGAAAATTAACTGAAGCTTTACATACAAGTCAAAGCTTTACTTTATATATACTTGAGCTTTTTTATAGAGCAATATCTACTAAACGTGCTCAAAGCGCTTTACAAAGTGACCCCAGCCAACAGCAGCAGCCACCACGAAGGACGATATTTGAGGCAATATTTTATTAGTTTTTCGACATTGACAACGTTATTACCGGCCATGTTCTCACTTTACACTTTAGTACAGGGTGAGATTGTGAGAATTAAGTGTCTTTTTTAATGACTCAACTTTGCGCGGCCCATAATGGGACTAGAACCGAGACGTACTGATCCGAAGGCAAATGTCATATCACTACATCTCAAAGCCAGTTTTGAGTTCAAACAAATATAAATATTCATTACGCAGCATAAGTTTTGTTTCTCAACTTATATAAAAAGCAATCCTAAATCTTATAATTTTGCCAAAAAAAACCCCTCAAGTTTCTTAATCTAGCTCATTCCAACTAATAACGGGTTGACATATTATAATGTCTGTCAGCCTCAGTGGAATGTTATAAATTATCATCACCAGCTCCTTATTATCCCCATCGCCTCTCAGAAATCTGATCAGAGTCGGCGCAGGCCTCATGGTAAACGATCTACAAGCCTCGATGTGATTGTTACACGTATTATTACTCAAGGTGATTCAAAAATTCTTGCGGGGTTAATGCTTTTGATAGCTAAATAACCATTAATGTTAACGACATGAGGTATACAATATGGTCGGTACAATCTAAGGAATGCTTGTTTACAACTTTTGGAATGTGAACGAGACTCTCAATGTTTCAATGGGAGCGATCTATATTCATGTTTTCGTCCAACCAAGTCATCAATCACATGATTTGTTGCTGTCCAACGATTGGGTATTTCTTCAGATATGTAAACACGGTGCTTTGTTTATGAAAGTTGTAAACATACCCATGTGTCAAGCTGAACAAAATGACCAATCGTGATGTTAGATATTTCAAAAGCTGTGAACACTTTTCACTATGTGGGTCACTTTGAGCACATTTTGCAATGTGACCAATGACGTCGAGCACATGGAAAGGGAATATAGATCATGCCCATTATTTCTTTGCAATATAAAGATCAAAATATTACGGTCCTTTCTTTGTTACAGAAAACACAATAACGGTTGATTCTAATCTCTGCATGTTGAATAAGTGATAAACGCAAGATAAATACCTTAACTTAATGATAATTCTCCAAACTTTATCTTTCATTAACTGGAGTTCCGCCACATTAGTATTAATTTGGAAGTTTGACGATATCTGAACAATGCATTCTCACAACGATGGATTAGACATACTGGTATGAATGATCATCCATTCGTAAGCTGACACGAATGTCACCAGACCTAACAATTTTGAAGTTTTTCTTTGGGGGTTTGTAAAATATATATCTAGTATATTATCTGCAATACTCTTCAACAGTCGTAACGTCACTTCCTTCCTAATAACGCATGGTAACTTAGTAACACTGGCTCTAAACTATCGGGACAATGGCGGACGCCCTTATGAAATATTTCTCCGGCGAGCATAAAGGGTATCCAGAGGGGAAAAAAAACCCCATACATTTGATCATGTTTTGACTTTTACACATTCTGATCACACGGCATATGAAAAGTTCTAGCCAGCATGAAAAATAAAAAGTAATGATTTTCTTTGTTTAGAACCAAGATGGCCGCCGTTGCCTGCGGCGTGACATTAGACTATTGAATCGTATTGCCAACCGAGTTGATCTGAGTGCTCACAGACCTCACATTATACGGTCGTCAAGCCTAAACCCGTTTGTGAAACTTTCTATTATTTTCTGTCCTTTCTCAGAGACATCCTTCTCGTATTCATCGCCACATCCTTCAAAAGACCCCGATGAAAGTCGGAAGAGGACTCATGATGTGCGATCTACAAACCTCAACGATTATTTTCTATCCCGAGATATCCACCTTGTATTCATCATTACCACATTTGTGACCCAACGTCTCAAAACGGTATTATGTCGGGATGGACCAGATGCTATAAAGTAGAATTATAGTTAAACTGGTCAAAAATATGAATTATTGGTATTTAGCACTCTAAAATATGATATTCACTCTCCTCTATAAAGTATATAAACTTATAGCAAGTCGATATTTCTAGCTGCAAATTAATTTTCAGCAACTTAATCATACCGACTTAATACCGTTTTGAGACGAATGGGTCATATTTTTCATCATCCCCATCGCTTCACTGACCTTCCTCGGAGTCAGCACAAGACTCATGACATACGGTCTACAAGTCTCGACATGTTTATGACACTTAATATTATTTTCTGTTCTTTCTCAGAGACATCCTTCTCGTTCTCATCGCCACATCCTTCTTTATACCATGACGAGAGTCAGGATAGGACTCATGTTGTTGAAATCTTCAAGAATCAGCGCCTCTGTTACACATACTTCTCTTTTCTATCCCCAGGGACATCCATCTCGTATTCATTATTACCACATCCTTCATTATCCCCATCGCCTCACAGACCCTGATCGGAGTCAGCACAGGCCTCATGATATACGGTCTTCAAGCCTCAACGCGATTTAGATCGCAAAGTTCTAGGTAAAGTCCTGGCGGGTTTTTGTTCCTCACTCAACCCTAGTTCTCTACCACATTGTTGTCCGCTCTCTGGAGAATAACATGATGCTTTTCAAAAATGAAAAAAAGTATATCAAATCGCTCAATCTAAAAGAAAATTGGCAAGTCCATAGTTTTATTATGTCGCCACTGCCGCGAAAAATTGAAAACAGTAGCTTTTTATTGCGTATATAATTCATTTGAGAAACATCAAAACAATGACGAAAAAATAAGTGACCTCAGCCAAATTAATCGTGTCATTATAAAATCCCCAAACACGACACAATGAAGTCCCAGTTTTGAGAGTCTTTGTCAAGATGAGGGTTATTTAAATCGACGAGTTTTTGACAAAAAATTTTAATACAAGTTTTTCTAGAGTACGGCATTTCACTGGTTAAAGATAAGTCCATACCTATAATTTATAATATCTGTGTTACTAGTGAAGGGAAATGTGTACATTCCGAGAAAGTTTGTGTTAGGGTTGTGTGAGTAAAATTTTGGAATGTATTTTTATAAAATAGAGAGGTCCAGCAAACCATGCGTATAACACATCACTCATCACGTTTCACGTATCTATCCAATGACCATTCTCATTATAACATAAAAATAGTGCCATTAAGCGATTTCTGATTGGGTGTCAAAATGTAAACATTTCTGTGACCCATATAAAAACTGGCGTTTTATTATATTACGTATAACGAGAACGATATTGTGATAGATAAGGGAAAACGTGGTGCATGATGCGCGTATTACATATGATTTGCAAAACCCCTCTATTGTCATTACATGACAGATACTTATCAACCATCTTAGTGTGGTATTAATTCAACTAAAGCAAGACGATTAGAATGAAAACCTCTGGCTCCTGCGTTGTGTCATGGAAAATGGCACTTTACACATATTACTACACCCAAAACACCCAAAACAGCTGCTCAGGTGTACTTTGCACTTGTTTAGATAGTGCTAGTTCTATAAGGGTGCTTAACAGATTAATTATTAATCGCCCCGTATGATATAGCTATTATTATTATTGATACGGCAGGACAATGGAGCGTCGCGAATCATGATGAATATTTATTATCATATTGAGCAATTTTAAAAAAGTAGTCCTTTAGAACAATAAGGCCTACGGTGCCGGAGTGTTTCCCTGTTTCTATAGCGTAAAACTGGATAATAGCAATTGCTTGACATCCTTTTGATATGACGCTAATCTATTATAAAGTACTTTCCACCAGATCTATCACACCCGCTATCCTTTCATTGTTGGATGGACAAGGGGGTCAGAAAATAAATCACGACTGCATCCAGAATCATGACCGGTTCCTTTGCTGTAAAACGAGTGCTCTTCCAACTAAGCAATTAAATATCCAACTCAATTCATGTTTCTAATATCTCTATATCCAGAGTCGCCGACAAGGACCAGGCGAAAAGCGAAGGTCTCCAAGGGAAAGAACTCAAGGCAGTCAAAATGGTTTTGACTCTATCCATTATCTTTTTCGTGTGTAATCTCCCTTTGATCATCATCGCCATAGCCCAAATGATTTTACCCGAGTTCCAATTTCACCGTTACTACAGCCGCCTGTACGAGACAATGTACGGGTTGGTCTACATGATCAGCGCCATCAACGCAACTGCCAACTTTGTTGTCTACTACAGACACAGCACCAAATTTAAATCGGTTTGCCTGGAGCTATTCGGGATAGAAACCGAGGCTGAAAAAATTAAGTAAAATTTTAAATTGGACCATAGATTTATATTACACATAGATATTTGACGAATGTCATTTTTTCATAGTTGATGATCTTAAATTAGTATTATTGTTAAAGTATATTTTTTCCATTTATTATTTATATAGTGGTAATAAATTGATTCTTTCTTTTCTGTAATATGCATAATGTGATATATTGACAAAAATAGCCTTGAATGGATGATATCCTGTTCCATTGTTTTGGGTGCTCATAACCTATTATTGAGACAATTCTATTAAGAAAATATTTAATTTCAGTAGACGATTTTTTCCCTCTAAAATCGATTATTTTCAGAGATTGTTGCTAACATCATTTATCATTCAAAGCACAACAAAGTGATCTCTAGGAGTGAAAACAATAAGTAGGAAACAATCTACATAACAGTTGAAATACGTAATGAAGATAGCGTTTTAAATCATAATAAATAAATATTCAATAGTAAATTAATCATTTGATCACCGGGCGGAATTATGACATGGTTTAATATTATTGTATTGGAAAATATTATGAAGTGTTTTGAGAATCAATCAATCACAACAATGAGCCCATAATGATTTGGGTTAACAAATAAAGACACATCGTTTTATACAATTTATTTGTGTCTCTTTCTGACACTTTTGTTGTGATCCAGCGTCGCCGACGAGGACACGAAAATCAGAGGTCTCCAAGGGAAAGAACTCCGGGTAGTCAAAATGGTCTTGTCTCTATCCATTATCTTTTTCGTGTGTAATCTCCCTTTGATCCGAGTTCCAATTTAACCGTTACTACAGCCGCCTGTACGAGACAATGTACGGGTTGGTCAACATGATCAGCGCCATCAACGCTGCTGCCAACTTTGTTGTCTACTACAGACACAGCACCAAATTTAAATCGGTTTGCCTGGAAATATTCGAGATAGAAATTGAAGCTGAAAAAAATAAGTAAAAATAGGACCATAGATTGGGCGGCTTTTGGGGCATAAACTCAGAAGAGATCTCAATATACCAGCTAATAAAGCAATGACTACTTTTTTCACCCCATCTGTCTGGACACAAAAAATATCAAGGTAGACCACCCACCTCAATTCACACTGTCCTCAATAGGGACCTAAAGCGCCTTCAAAATAACAAAGTACCACAATCAAAGGAAGATCTTACGAAATTAATATCCACAGCAAAAGACCTTGAACAGTGGAAGGAAATGATACGGATGATTAGAGAGGCAGCCGAGGCGACCCGATCGGATGATTAGGGAGCGAAAGGTCTTAATTGAGTAAAAGTCAGGACCATAGATTTATATTACACATAGATATTTGAAGAATGTCATTTTTCACAGTTGATGATCTCAGATTAGTATTATTATTAAAGTATATATATTTTTCATTCGTGATTTATGGCGTGGTAATAAATTGATTCTTTCCTTTCTGTAATATACATAATGTGATATATTGACAAAAATAGCCTTGAATGGACAATATCCTGTTCCATTTGTTTTGGGTGCTCATAACCTATTATTGAGACACAATTCTATGCAGGAAATTTTAAATTTCAGACACGATTTTTCC
The DNA here is from genome assembly GCF_034508935.2 of Berghia stephanieae. Taxonomy (NCBI): domain Eukaryota; kingdom Metazoa; phylum Mollusca; class Gastropoda; order Nudibranchia; family Aeolidiidae; genus Berghia; species Berghia stephanieae. The sequence goes on along the minus strand of NC_088361.1, from coordinate 83,667,114 downwards.
CTCTAAAATTGATTATTTTCAGAGATTGTTGCTAACATCATTTATCATTCAAAGCACAACAAAGTGATCTCTAGGAGTGAAAACATTAAGTAGAAAACAATCTACATAACAGGTGAAATACGTAATAAATATAGCGTTTTAAAGTATATCAAATAACTTTTCAAGAGTAAATTAATCATTTGATCACCGGACGGAATTATGACATGTTTTAATATTATTGTAATGGAAAATATTATGCGCTGTTTTGAGAATCAATCACAATAATGTGGGTTAACAGACCTGCAAATAAAGACACATCGTTTTATATAATTTATTTGAATCTCTTCCTGACACTTGTCTTGTGATCCAGCGTCGCCGACAAGGACACGGAAAAAAAAAGAACTCCGGGCAGTCAAAATGGTCTTGACTCTATCCATCATCTTTTTCGTGTGTAATCTCCCTTTGATCATCATCGCCATCGCCCAAATGATTCTACCCGAGTTCCAATTTAACCGTTACTACAGCCGCCTGTACGAGACAATGTACGGGTTGACCTACATGGTCAGCGCCATCAACGCTGCTGCCAACTTTGTGATCTACTACAGACACAGCACTAAATAAAAAAATAAAAGCGGTTTGTCTGGAGATAGCTGGGTTCGACAAGCAGGCTAAAACAGTTAAGTTAAAATAAAAAAAGATTGGGACCTTTTGTATATTATACCACAGATATATAAAGAAAGGCATTTTGTATCACACTTGATTATCTCAAACTCGTTTTATGGTCTATGTACGATTTGTTTGTCTATAGTTACGAAGGAGCAATTAATTACTTTTTACGAATTCTACGAGGGCCAGTCAAAAACTAATCGGACAAATGTCCTAATGAGTTCATTTCTTTTTCACCTGACGTCACATTTGGCTCAATTAAACTTATACATGTACTCTTTAAACCAAACCATTTTAATTCTGTCAAATTTGGACAAAGTTATGACGGTTCAAAATGGCATGAGATGCAATGCAACACCTAACCTGAACCACCCCCCCCCCCCTCCCCCAACCATGTCTTGATCTGACAAATCTTGTGATGGTCGCTGTCTAAGCAGTGTTAACTCAGTGAATCAAATAAAGACATAAGTATTGACCAGATCTGATAGGAGGACTTATCTTGATGAGGTAGCAGGTACAAATAGACATTGAAGAGCTGAAAGCAAGAATTCGTCGAGTTAGACCTGATTTGGGGGTGTAACGAGAACTGTTTCGTCATGAAAATGTCCTTCCACACACACGTGTCAGGAAAATGGAGGCAATATATCGACAACACTGTCTCAACCTATATATCCACCAGACTTGACACTTTCAGGCTTCCATCATTTTGGTCCACTGAAGGAGGCAATGAGAGGACATCGTTTTGAAGATGACGAAGAAGCCAAGACAGTAGAGAAAAATTTGCTGAAACTTCGGTCAACTCAGTTTTACTAGGACAATACATGGCTTTACAAAAAGATGGCTGTGGCGATCGAGAGAGGCGGATGCGATGTTGAGAGGAAGCATTCTACTCGGCTAATGCCGAACTTTAATTTGAGGTATGATCATAGAATTAAACGAATGAGTACGTACGGAGCCTAAAAAGTGTCCACCAATGAAAGCATTCAGCGCCATTTTCTCTTGGGATGGGAATGTACACATTACCATTCATTCGGTCTCTATGTCAACATAACGACATAACAAAAAAACAACTATATCAAAATCCACAATAACATGGTTCAGAACGGTTGTGTATATTTATGTCAAAATAAAGCTGTCATAAAATGAAGTTAGAGAATGTGTGTAATCATGTATTATATTGCGTTTTTCAACCCCCACATCATCACTGTCATTAGTACTACAACCACCATCACCACTTCCTTACTACCACTACGACTACAACCACCACAACCACATCGTCATCACTACCACTACTACTGAAACCACCACCACCACATCATCATCACTACCACTACTACTACAATCACCACCACCACATCATCATCACAACCACTACTACTACTACAACCACCAACACCACATCATTATCACAACCACTACTACTACAACCACCACCCCCACCATATCATTATCATTACCACTACTACTACAACCACCACATCGTCATCAATACCACTACTCCTGCAACCACCAACACCATATCATCATCATTACCACTACTACTACTACTACTACTACTACTACTACTACTACTACTACTACCACCACCACCACATCATCATCACTACACTACTACTACACCCACCACAACGTCATCATCATCATCACTACCACTACTACTACACCACCACCACCACATCATCATCATCATTACCACTACTACTACAACCACCACAACCACATCGTCATCACTACCACTACTACTGAAACCACCACCACCACATCATCATCACGACCACTACTACTAAAATCACCACCACCACATCATCATCACAACCACTACTACTACTAGAACCACAACCACCAACACGACCACCACCACCACCACCACCACCACCATATCATTATCATTAATACTACTACTACAACCACCAACACCACATCATTATCACAACCACTACTACTACAACCACCACCCCCACCATATCATTATCATTACCCACATACTACTACACAACACCACACCTCTATCATACCACTACTCCTGCAACCACCAACACCATATCATCATCATTACCACTACTACTACTACTACTACTACTACTACTACTACTACTACTATTACTACTACTACTACTACTACTACTACTACTACTATCACCACCACATCATCATCACTACCACTACTACTACAACCACCACCACAATATCATCACTTCCACTATTACTACAACCACCAGCACCACATCATTATCACTAGCCCTACTACTACACCACCACCAGCACATCATCATCATTACCACTACTACTGCAACCACCACCACCATATCATCATCATACCACTACTACTACTACCACCACCACCACATCATCATCACTACACTACTACTACACCCACCACAACGTCATCATCATCACTACCACTACTACTACATCACCACCACCACATCATCATCACTACCACTCCTACTACAACCACCCACAACCACATCGTCATCACTACCACTACTACTGCAACCACCACCACCATATCATCATCATTACCACTACTACTACAACCACCACCACCACATCATCATCACGACCACTACTACTACAATCACCACCACCACATCAACTACAACTACACCCACCACCACTATATCATTACCATTACCACTACTATTACAACCACCACAACGTCGTTGTCATTACTACTACTACTACTACTACTACTACTACTACTACTACTACTACTACTACTACTACTTCTACTACTACTGCAACCACCACCACCATATCATCATCATACTACTACCACCACCACCACATCATCATCACTACCACTACTACTACAACCACCACCACATCATCACCATTACCACCACTACTACAACCACCACATCATCATCACTACCACTACTACAACAACCACCACCACATCATCATCACCACTACCACTACTACTACAACTACAACGACCACCACATCATCATCAATACCACTACAACGACAATCACCAACACCACACCATCCTCACTACCACCAGTACTACAATCACTACTATTAGGTTTTGGGGCTTTACTTCATTTGAAATAAGGAAACTTCGGAATTGTATTTGTCATTGTGTTTATATATAATAATATAATTCTAATCAGTTATCTATTTAGATCTAGTTACTATACAATATGTATGCCAAATACCATCCCAATTCCCTTTTCTTGTGTGCAGGAATTCCTCTTTCGCCATTGAAATTCCTACGAGCGGTTTCTGTAATTCCTGTGAGCCAAATTTAAAGTTGGCATCTCTGTGCTATGATGATGCAGTGAGTGTCAGAGAGTCATCACTACACACATAAACAACAGAAACAATTTAAAAACATGACTATGACACGCAACCACTCACACACGAGGCTATACTATTTATCCTTTTCTCTATATAGATAGTAGCGCTTGACTAAGAAGCTCATAACATTGCCACCCGGAAGTAAAACGGATCAACACACAAAACTGTGTGTATCCATGAACGTTTATAGTCCGGTTAATACAGTTCAGTGAGCATTACTCATAAACGCGGATGGAAAAAAAAAACAAAAACAAAGACCTGATTTACGTCATCTTCGAACTATCTATAGAACAGGACAAGACAAACAATAGCTTGACTCTCTCTACACTTCGCATTGATGTTTGTCGTCTGACAAGTTCAACTCTCGGTCGACCTGTCAATATTCCTTTTTTCCTAGGACGTAATCATTAATAGAATGGTGTGTGGTTTTGACCGTGAAGAAAACCTTAAGAAGTCACATTTATATTATTTTAGAGACATCGTTTTGAAGGATTTTTAGTTAAACGAGCGAGTAGGAAGTTATTTTCTTAGCGCCGATCAGCGCTTGTTTACTATAGTAACGCAATTCCCAGCCCAAGTCAAAATGGCGGATGGTTTTCTCATCGAGGCCGCTGGTTGGCTAGCCAATAAGAGCACCGTACGGTTTCCATTGGGTAAATTTCCTTGGGTGTGATGCATTTAATTTATTCAATGTGTATTAAAGTAATAAGCATAGTCCCATTACTTTTTGACTAAACCTTGTATAACATGCATACTGTATTATTTTGACCCAAAAAAAAACAGCCTTAAATAGACAACAATATGTTTTACGGTTATTATGGATGTGTGGGGAGTTCAGAAAAAAAACTGGACTAAACCAGGGATTAGTTTTGGGCATATCGTATCGAAATATCTATATATTAATATGAATGACAATATCGAATCATATCGATTTTAAAATACCATAACGAAACCGATATATAGATATTATGCACGCAGTTTACCACTGCCGGATGGCCACGTGAATGGCCAAAATCAGACACACAGAGAATCATTTCTTCGTTTTTAAAAATAATGGAGTCAAATACAACACAAAATCAGTTTACTATGAAAAACAATGGAGAAACGAAGAACTTTTTCGTGAATAGAGGTGTTGGGGGTTGGGAAGGGGGGGGGGGGAGGCAAGCACGTTTATCGATTTTTTAAACCTATTTTCGATATATCGATGTATAAATCATTTGCATCGATAAATATCGATATATCGAGATATCGATTTCAAGTATCATATCGAAATCGAATTTTGTGATATCACCCAACCCTTCCCTGTCCCTTTGCGTGTGAATCGAGTATTCTACCAACTGAGCTATTGGAACTTTCATTGCTTGCTGGTCAAATTAATTGAAAAAAAAAATGTGAGAACGCGTTACAAAACAAGTGTCTAAATTAATGCTTAAATTTCATGGCACTTCTTATTATGACGTCAGTATCACAACAGATCGTTATACGTAACGCCAGAACGGTAATGTGTCTCGAGAATAGACCTCTTGAGACTGTTCCAATTCTCTTTTTACTTTGGGGCAGACACCGGGGCAACCAATAATGCTCACCAACTAACCGTTATAAGTGATTTTCAACTCATGAACGATGCACGGGTCTCAGGAGACTCGTCTAAAAGTAATTTCGGTGTTGTCCATTGTCTGATGCGTTGAAGTATGTACACCTTCTCCCAACGAATAGCAAGCAGAAAAGCAAGCAGAATACAAGCACCGCATGTTTTTGTCGTATTCTTGTTTTTTTCGTTGTCCATTATTCTCTTGGGTCCTATAAATAGATAAAAATCTTTAAACCTTATTGTGACGTCATTATTATCGATTCGTGTCGTTGAGGATAGATACTGGGTTTTTTTCTTTAGCTTTTAAAACATTTACATCTGATCCACTGATTGCCATAAAAAGACGACATTATATAATGGCACTGTGTCAGGGTGAACCATTTGCCAAAATAACGGTGATATATATATATATATATATATATATATATATATATATATATATATATATATAATATATACATATATACATATATATATATATATATATATATATATATATATATATATATATATATATATATTCAAATAAAAAGAAAACTAGATAAATCCATAACTTTTAAAGCAAATAATTATTATCATAAGGGCGTCATGTCTTTTCCAACTTGTTGAGTGTTGCTGTTGCCTTGGGATACCTTGTATAGCGCTTGGAGCCCGTTTAGTTGATATTGCGGTGTATAAATACTCGGTTAAAAAAAAACAAAAACCAAAAAAGAAAGAAAATAGATAAAGAAAGAAAATTTAATAAATTAAAATGAACAAGACAACTCACTAAAATGAGACAAAATAAATGGTTGGCGATGAAACTGATCTTTATTAATTCTTCATTAATATCATAAAACGTAAATTATAGCACATGAAAAGGTCATCTTTTTCATTTATTTAATTATGCCTTTATTTCTGTACGCTGACAACAAAACGTAATATTTGACCCATCATCTCCAAACAATATTACGCCCGAGTGAGTTTGGTACTGAAAATTAACTGTATTGTAACGTTTAAGTTGGGTAGTTTATGGGCAACAGATATAATTTGTATTGTAAAATAAGGATGTTGGGTAAAGTTTATGTTTTATTGAGTGTAACAGATCGAGTTTGTAGTGTAAAATAAGTAAGTTGGGTACAGTTTATATGTTTTATATGAGTTTCTTAAAGTGACAAAAATCTAAAATTTGACATTTTGGTCATGTTGGCTGCCGTACTCTTGAAAGACACGTATTGGAATATTTGGCCAGAAAACTCGTCCTTCAAATATCGATCGATTTAAATGGTTCTCAGTTTGGCAAAACTCTAACACCTTGCGAGGTATTCCTTAGTCCCAAGTTTGACACCTTTTGAAAAGATGAGTCTTTTAAATCTTTTATAAGTAAGCCCTGGCTACTTCACAGAACCTTTCAACAAGTTCCAGCTACCAACATGAGTGTCTCGTAGGCTCACAGTATTTTAGAGAACGGTCAATAAAAAAAGACAGACCCGACCACCGCCCGAAATGCCCGAAGACTTCAAACCTTGATCAAACAGATACATACAACAAAAAAACTTACACGCATTCAAATTGATAAGAGAACGATAAGAGAATGGCATTCATTCTTAACGTCTTCTAAGGGGTCCAGGTAGTTACGTCATCTTGAACTTTCATCAGACGATTGGTCCTCTTCTTCTTCTTCTTCTTCTTCTTCTTCTTCTTCTTGTTCTTCTTCTTTTTCATCTACTACTACTACTATTACTACTACTACTACTACTACTACTTCTTCTTCTTCTTCTTCTTCTTCGTTCCTCTGATGGACATCTATGGCTGCAGTCCGATATCTGCTATGAAGTCTGTGGTCCGCTTTAGGTCCTCAGCCTCACCATAGAGCTTTGTGTTGAGTGTTGTAGGGGTGACCCAGTGGTTCGTACGTTGCACGTTGTATAATGGGCAATCCATAAGCACATGTAAAGTGATTTCATGGTCGGTTCCACATGGGCAATAAGGGGTTGTTCCAATACCTAGCTTTGTAAACATATGTCCTCTTAGTCTATTGTGTCCTGTTCGGAGGCGGAATAGAGTGACTTGGCTACTTCGCTGAATGGCATGGATGGGATCCTGCTTGTTGTGTTCCAGGTGTGTGTCATTCCTTTCTTTCTCTATTTTTAGCTTTATTATTTTCTTTTGCTGATGGTAAGTGATTGACGACTTCGGTTGTTCCTTTTGGGCTCCTTCTTTGGCCAGTTGATCGGCAATTTCATTTCCATATATACCTACATGACTTGGAATCCACTGCAGCACAATTTTTCCTGTTTTATCAGATAAGCCCTCAAGGGCCTCCACAGTGTGTGCGGCTTCAGAGTCCTGGTAATTTTCAATAGACCGGAGAGCATCATCAGAGTCTGTCAAGTAAACCACATTTTTCCCGTATATTCTGTGATCCCTGGATAGTTCTTTTGTTGCATTGAGGATGGCTTTTTCTTCAGTTTTAGTACTTGTGCACATTGAACCCACTGATACAGATATTTTTGTTTCTGTTTTATCTGTCCAGTGTATGAGTGCACCAGCACCTCCATTCATGAGGGTGCCGGAAACTGAGCCATCTGTATAAACTCTTATCCAGTTGGTCATTGGGTATTTTTTATCGATCATCTTTAGGGTTTGAGCATTGTCATTATTGCTTTGAATGTTTTTCTTGTTGATGGTTATGGATTTTTGTTTCTTTTTCCACGGTGGTGGTTTGAGATTTGGGACATTGATTTGGGCAATATCTTCCTTTGGTGTCACTTTATATTTGCTCTCTAGTTTTTGTCCCAGGGCGATGAAGTTTTCCCTTTTGAGTCGATTCTCTTTCTTTTCCATTGTACTTGGATGCAGTGGTTAGGATTCCATGAATTTTATCTTTGAGAATTGTGTCATTATTTTTAAATTTCGTTGTTCTTTGAGAGGTTTTATTCCTGTGTGGGTTTCCATCTTGTGAATTGGTGTTGTTTTCATTGCTCCAGTGATCACGCGTAGGCATTGGTTTTGGACTTTTTCAACCTTTTGAAATTGAGCCTGTGAGCACGTTCCCCATGCCGATATGGCATAGTCTATTGCAGGTCTTACATATCCAAGATATGTCTTCTTCAGGACGTTTGAGTTTGCTCCCCATTGCGTTCCAGCAAGTTTTCGGAGAAGCTGCATTCTCTTGTACCCTTTCTGTTGACTTTCATCTATTTGATGTTTCCAAGTGAGTCGAGGGTCAAATTTCACTCCTAGATACTTAGGCATAAGGTCTTCTCTCAGAATCTTTCCATCCAAAGTTAATCGCATAGATTGCTTTTTGGTTGATAAGCTGAATGTTGTGTATGTGGTTACTACTACTACTACTACTACTACTACTATTACTACTACTACTATTACTACTACTACTACTACTACTACTACTACTACTACTACTACTACTACTACTACTAGTACTACTACTACTACTACTTTTCTTCTTTTTCTTCTTTTTCAGCTTTTTCTTCTACTTCTTCTTCTTCTTCTTCTTCTTCTTCTTCTTCTTCTTCTTCTTCTTCTTCTTCTTCCTCTTCTTCTTCTTCTTCTTCTTCTTCTTCTTCTTCTTCTTCTTCTTCTTCTTCTTCTTCGCCGTCCTCCTCCTTCTCCTTCTCGCCGTTCCTCTATGCCCGTTATTATAGAAACCGAGGCCTTTATGCTGACTAGAAGTGGTGTTCCATTCTGTATTCACTTAGAACGGCCAGGAATTGTTTATGATTTGATGCTGTCACTATTTCTTCTGACAGATTATTCTATTTCTTTGTGTCTCGTCTGTTGCTCATTTGTATTTGATCTGTTTTTTGTGTACGTCGAAGAATGGGTGGTACGAGTGCCCTGCCTGCGCGTTGACAGTAGTGGAATGTTGTTTGTTAACACTTTAGTTTGCCCATAGTGGTATTTATAGAGGGCAGACAGCCTGAATTATTTTAGGCAACTGGTCATTCTTGAGGAAAAAATTAACTTTTCTCTAGCGTAATATCCACTAATCGTGCTTAAAGCGCTTTACAAGGGGTCCCTGGCCAACAGCAACACTTAACATGTAGGACGATATTACAAATTTTTTTTCGGACAGAGACAACGCTGTTAACGGTCAGGTACTCATTTTACGGTGAGAAAATGTGAGTAAAGAGCTTTCTCCAGGGACTCAACTATGCGCCGAGCGAGACTCGAACCCAGGACCTTATTTTATCTATTTGTTGATTGCTCTTATGTTCTTTTTCAGGAAGTCAAGGGTCTTATTGGCTCTGTCTGTGATGGTTGCATCTTGTGTATTTATTGACAGTTACTCCTCAGTACAATTTGGTGTTAATAGATGTTAAAAAGTGGATTTAAAACCAAGATGATCAGAAATGTGATCTTTTAGTTTTTATGTCAATTTCAGAAACTCACTCTGTTGCCATCAATACGTTTATATGAAGAAAAAAAATGGATCTAATGTGTAGATTTTTTTTCTCCAGAGTTGACTTGAAGCGAGTGTTGACATCAGTTGAATTGAGTTCTCGCGAACTGGAATGCAATAATATTTGAGCCCGAGGGCTAATAAATCATTTATTACTCAAATAAATTTCTATTTCACCTTGTTTTTCTTCATTGCTTCTATTGTGCAGTTAACCTGTTTGTGAGCCGTGTCTCTTGGGATTGAAAACTAGATGTCACGCCTCCAAGGTAAAAATAAAATGAAATTAATATCGTAATAGCAACATCCCCAGGTGAAAAAAAATAAATATCGCAGGAGAATTGCTTTCATTTTATTTTCAATACAGTTTCCTTCTTTTCTCTTTCTTTTTCTTTTGGTTTGGTTTTAGTGCATCGGTGTTTGAATTACTAATGCTGCCTTTTTTAAAAATGCTTTTTCATTTTAAGCATCAATTATATCATATTTTGTGGTCTTGTGGAAGGTCCTGGGTTCGAGCCTCGCTCGGCATATAGTTGAGTCCTTAAAAAAAAGACTCTTTACTCACATTCTCTCACGGTACTCAGGTGTAAAATGAAAACATGGCCGTTAACATCGTTGTCTCTGTCGGAATAAAATTATATATCGCCTAACAGGCGTCATGTCTTGTTCTACATCTTACGTGTTGCTGTTGTTCATGGGCCTTTTGTAAACCGCTTTGAGCACGTTTAATGGATTTTGCGCAATATAAAAAGATCACGTTTAATACCGAAATAATACCATTTTGTGGAGGTAGTTCACATGTGACGTAAAACTTTTGTGGCTAAAACGGAAGGGGCAGCGTGGCTAAGCGGTATAGCCTTAAAGAACAAGAAATGAAATGAGTAGAAAAGTGCCAGAAGACAGTAGAGATTTAAAAATTTGCGGCGATGCGGATTCGAACCCACGACCGACTGTTACGACATCACCACCTGACCACGATAGGGCGCTTTACAATCGACGCCATCCATCACTCCTAAAAATATTTTCAAACGTAGTAACTATTCTGAGCTAATCTCGCGATGGTGTCGATAGCGTAGAGCGTCCCTCTCGTGGCCAGGTGGAGTTGCCGTAACAGTGGGCTCGTGGATTCGAATCCTTATTGTCACAAACTTTTTATTCTCTATTGCCTTCTGGCAATTTTAGACTCCCTCCATTTTTTTGTTATTATGAATATAAGTGGCGGCCCCGCTCACTTTTCTGGTTTAGTCTTTGCTACGTACACTGAAGGTGCAGAATTCTAATCTCCATCGCGCTTAGTGCCCTTGAGCAAGTCACCTCGCTTTTTCTAACATTGCGGCGCTGTACTGCGGCTGTCGCCTGGGTTAATCCAGTTTTCCTTAGACTAGACTTTAAAGACACTTTATATCCCCTTTGGCATGAAAAGGGAAGTTTATTATTATTATTATTATTATTATTATTATTATTATTATTATTATTATTATTATTATTATTATTATTATTATTATTATTATTATTATTATAAGCTTAAAAAAAAGAATTTTGTCAGAAAAGGTAAGGTTCTTTATTTAAACAGTTAACTGCCGTACTTTGGAAACACACACACACATATACTAGCACACACACACACTACCACACACACACACACACACACATACACAAACACAAACACACATGTATACACAAGAACATTTTGTCAAAGCGTTTATCCGACTTGGGCTAAAAGCAGAGCCTCGAGGTTTCCTACGTTGAGCTGCAGCGAATTCTGAACAATGTGAAGTGACACAAATAGACACAATCCCATAATATCAATTTTAATTCTACTGATTAAACGCGTTTAACGTCACATTCCAATTTCTTTTTGTTGCCCTAATGTGCCAACCAGCCACAATGGTGATTATTCTTCACTTAATTCTCTCATACAGTTTGTGAGTGGCCAAGGTTACATGAGTTTGTGTCCCGGTTGTTGACATCATGTATTTATGTTTTAACCTGCCAGATCAGAGGAAAATATGTTTGATTTAATCGCACTCAATACACTTGGTTTCGAAGGGATTCGAAGGGTTTCCTTCCAGTTATCCATTAACATCTGACATTCTGAGAGAAAGCAACACATTTCTTACAATTTTGGACAGAAACCTCGTCCTTCCAATACCGATAGATAAAGGAAGTTCCAGGGTTTTGAACTTTTGACAAGATGAGGGTCATTTTAATCGATCGATATTTGGAAAATGCGGTTTTTCATAATGGACAGAAATATTCTACAGATGAGCCCAATGGCATCCATGCATTTAATGCATTTGAAACGGTGTGTCAAGCTTGGATCAAACTTATTATGGCACAGTTAATCTCTTGATGCCTCTTGATGGTCGGCTCTTTAGAAAATGATTTTCCACACATTGTGCCTGCATTATATGAACTGTACTTAACATGGGGGGGGGGGGGGGGTCATGGTGTAGAAAACAATTTAATGTCTTCGACCAGGAAGAGAAAACGAGCCTAAAACGCTGTCTATTCATAAAGCGCATTGAGGATAGTTTTTCACCTTGTTTCAGCATTGAATCAATGCTTTATATATTTCTATATTATATTCCAGAATTGCTTTCCAAGTAATATTGCCAACTATTAGACAGTAATAACAGGAGCTTGACCCTGTTTCTGGGTGTTTCTCCGAACGAGTGACGTGTACTCCGTGTAAGAATGTAGCTTCATTGGCCGGGGCGTTTTGGCGTCGTGGCATCGAAAGCAGGACGAGCACGTCTCACTACAGCAACAAAATCGACATGGAACACATGTGTGGAGTATACGTTTGAAGTTGGTCCGGAAATTGTCGCTGAATACGCAGTAGAGAAAAGGATTGGCAGCGGAGTTGACGTAAGCTAAAATGGTGGTGAAGACTAGGTAAATCCAGGTTTCATCAAAGGTCAAGGACGAAAACGTGTTGTAGACGAGTAATATCTGGTGAGGTGAGTAGCTTAGACAATATATCGCAACGCTGGCCATCAACATTTTGACAACTCCTTTCCTTGCACGCCTTGCCTCGTTAAACGCTCTTGTAGGACCTCGGCCGTTTGGTCTAGAGGCCGAACTTATACCGCCACCCCCTCCTCCTCCTCTGTGTAGTTTGTCTAAATCTACGAAAAGTCTTTTGCCAATGACAGCATAACAAACGACTTGGATAATCAGCGGTCCTATATAGAAGAGAGCGGACTCGGTATATTTGAAGATACGGAGGTACAAATCGTGTTTGGTTCTGTTATCGTGGAATTTGGTCAAACAGAATTGGGTGTTGGATATTTGGACGACTGTGTTGAAGATGGCAGTGGGGCTGGAGCAAGCCATGGAGAAGAGCCAGATGAACCCGATGACAAAAAGAACACGTCGTTTGGTGCAAAGGATATGTGCCTTGATGGGGAACACAATGGCGATGTATCTGGGTAGAGGTATAGAGATAAAAAATAGGGTGAAGTTATTGGGTGTTATCGGAAACATCATCATCGTTTTCATCATCATCCTCATCATAATCATCCTCATCATCATCATCATCACCATCATCATCATCATCATCATCATTATCATCATCATAATCATCATAATCATAGCCTACTCATCATCATCATCATCATCATCATCATCATCATCATCATACTCATCCTCATCATCATCATCATCATCATCATCATCATCATCATCATCACCATCATCATCATCATCAGTAGCAGCAGCATCATCATTCTCCTCCTCCTCCTCATCATCATGTGGATAAGGCTTTACAATTTCACCCGGGAGACCAGGGTTCAAGCCTCCCGCTTTGGTATCTCCTTGAGCAAAAATTATAATTCCTCTTGCTCGCATTACAACATTTTCACACATCGCCTTTAAAATGAGGCATCGTCAG
>NC_088361.1:83633278-83648278 GCF_034508935.2 Berghia stephanieae | reverse complement strand
AAAGTAACAGCAACCAAGGGAACGTAATAGATTTTCGAAAATACATTTATCACGAAAAGACCCGGTTGTAGACTAATAGAAAAAAATTGCAAAATATTGCAAAGCAAAACAAAACAAATCAAACAAACAAAATTCCAAAACAAAACAGTCTTACACCCCCCCCCCCCCCACTAAAACTAAAAACAAGGTCTATAATGTGGTCTTGTGGTATGGCACTCGCTTTCGGATCGGAAGGTCCTATGTTCGACCCTCGTTCGTCGCATAGTTGAGTCTATGGAAAAGGCTCTTTACTCACATGTTCTCCGTACTCAGGTGTAAAATGAGTACCTGGCCGTTAACAGCTCTGTCTTTGTCATAAAAAAATGTAATATCGCTTAACAGGCATGTCACTTTCAACTTGTTACGTGTTACTTTTGGTCAGAGACCCTTTGTAAAGCGCTTTGAGCACATTTAATGGAAATTGCGCTATATAAAAGCTCATGCTCAAGCTCAAGGAAAGACCCTGTGAATACATTCGATATCACACAAGATAGCAGGAAGAGGAAGTTTATCACATCGGAGATAAAAAGAGCTGCTGATGTTTTGCAAGATCTGTCGACAAGGCAACAAATGCACTCTTAGCCATAACCAAAAATATATTGTTAGTGTATAGTAAGTGATGACGATATAGACCGGTCAAATGTGAGTACTAGCTAGAATTGTGGACTGTAAAAAGTAATGAACAGAAATGAATACAAACATTTTAATCCTTATTCAATCAATAATTAAAACAGCTAAAACATGAATCAATTTAACTCGTTCTCACCGATGATGCAACGCAGTTCTCATGCCACTGGGTCACTGGTCTTTTTGGCGGGTTTAAGTCTGACGCGTTCAATGGTCATTATTTTGTTATCTTTATTTAAAACTAGTAATAATAATAATAATAATAATAATAATAATAATAATAATAATAATAATAATAATATTAATAATAATAATAATAATAATAATAATAATATAATAATAATAATAATAATAATAATAATAATAATAATAATAATAAAGTGTTCTTCTATAGCGTTTAATACCGAAACCTCAAAGCGCTTTACAATATACTTATCAAACCATACACACACACATACTGAGCCAAACAGACACACACAACAGTCGCACACACTAACTGTGCAAGTTTTACAAAGTGAAATTGTCATTCAACAAAATGGAATAAAAAAATAAAACGAATAATTTACTCATCAAGTAGCATATTCATTTTTATTCATAACATGTCCTAAGTAGATTAAACATCTGGGAGCAGACACTGGTGAAAACTATTAATCTTTTCAAAAAATGTTTCTGGTCTTAACTTTCTTATACTCATAGCCTGATATTACGTCACAAGACATGGCGACGATCACTAAAAGAAAGTAAAAAGTTTGCTCATATAAAAGTGATACTAAGCTGCTAGAAACTGTTGACTGTAAAAAGTATTAATAAAAATGAATAAAACAGCTTTAAAAAAGAACAAAATATCAAACATGATATGTTTTGGGCTCAAAATCCTTCTTCAGACAACAAAAATAACCCCAATAAATACATTATATATATATATATATATATATATATATATATATATATATATATATATATATATATATATTACGAAAAAAAAAAACGATCGACGACTTTATATTTCGTATGACGTTCCGTGATCGATATATTTTTTAAAGCTGTTATAAAATTTAAAGTAGTGTTGAAGGTAATAAATTACGATTGTACTAATGTGTGCTATTCATTGTATATTTTCTTTTGCTGATTGTCACTTTACATTGTGACATAGTTTTTAAAGGGTAACATTAGACTATGAATGCCATACAAACCATAGAATAAAATACAGTGATTTCCTCCTGTCGTTGACCGTAGCTGACTTAAACCCATAGCCATAACATTACTTTACTTCACAATACATGGCGACAATCAACAACCGAAAGTCAACTGTAAATTGCTCTAACTAGTGTTCATGGTAAGAAAAAATGAACCCATTCAATATTCAATGGCTTTTATTTGCAAAAGGCCCCACGGGCCCATCACGATAAATATTCTATTACACAGTCCAATCAAAACAGGGAAGAGTCACAGATTACTTTGGCGAGCAAATGCATTCAACAACTTTTTAGAAAGTTTCCAAGCATTCAACATTCGTTATGTTCGGTGGCAGGACATTCCAGTTATTTCTTGTTCGTGGGGAAAAAGCGTTTTTGTTTGTATGTGTCTGTTTTTGAAAATTGTTGTATGTCTGTATTGGGATGCAAAGTGTCTACGTGTAGCGTACCTATCCATTGATTGTACTATCGAGTAATCTCATTGTTCATTTTCTTCTTTTGGTGATTGTCGCTTTGCAGTGTATTATTTAAAATGAAATTTCCGGCTACGAGTGCCAGTCAATCCAAATAGTAAAATACAGTAAGTAATTTCCGTCTTAGTGCCCAGTGGTCGGGAATCACTAGAAACGTGCAAGGTGGCGGAACAGAATCGCAGGCGGAATGTTCCACTGTACATTGGAAGTTATAGGCAATCACTCGTTTCAAAATGGTATTAACCCTCCTCCTTACCACCCATAGGAAAATTATCACATTTGTTACGATGCAGCCAATATTTTTGTCATTCTAATTTCCTTTGTACATCATAATATTTGAACAAAATCGTTTGCTATACTTAAAGTCTATGAACACTGTGTTGAACAGCTCGTTTAGCAAAAACAATAGGTATAGGAAGAACTAACAGATTTTGATTTTGTGTTTGAGTGAAATAAATCTATTTTTGTATAGGCTGGGTGTGAAGTTTTGGGGGAAAATCCGGAAAATAATCGGTAAGGAGAGAGTTAATTTCGGGTATGAAGATAATTTACCAGAGAATCAAAATAACCAAGAGTAGGAAAAGAAAACTGAAATTGAAGAAACAAAACACACTCTTTTCAATTAAGGTGTGAACTTTAACTCGTATCTTGTGATCTCGGGTAAAAATTCAATTCTTAGCATGGTATTCACCCGGTCTAATACCGTTTGAGACGACTGATCACATAAAATTCATACATTTTTCAATTTTAATCTGATCTTTGCATACATCGACTAATGCCCTTCCCCCTACCAAATAAAAAAGGTCTTCATTGGTCATTAAGTGCCAAGACATTCAGGCCAGTACATCACCCGTTGCCATCCCCGTTCAACCCCCATTCCCATAATTATACCAAATTCCAGACGAGGTCGACACCACGTGACATCTAACCTACCAAATTACACGTTCTTGAATTATCTGGTTGTCAATGCGTAAGTACGCGTTTTACAGAAATCTGAACATCAACAACAGCAACACAGAAAAAATATCGGGGCGTCTGACCTCTAAAACACAACTTAACGTTTTAAATTCGGGATCAGACTTTACTCTATACTCACATTAGATATTAGTGCTTTCTTAGGAAGATACTATGAGCGCTGGAACAAGAAACTCATGTAACCTGAGCTTTTATATAATGAATATCCACTAAACAAGCTCAACGTGCTTTACAAAGGGTCCCTGACCAAAAGCAACACGTAACATACAGAAAGGGTCATGACGCCTGTTAGGTGATATTGCATTTTATCCTCTGTTAAGGTGCTCGTTTTACACCTGAGTACGGTGAGAGAATGTGAGTAAAGAGACTTTTCTAAGGACTGAACAATGCGCCGAGCGAGGCTCGAACCCAGGACCTTCCGATCCGAAAGCGAGTGTCATACCATTAGACCATTTAACCGCACATATAGAACTAAAGCAGAAAGTTCTACGAGAATAAACCCCAATGGAACAAATGTTTCCGTCCTTAACTTCTTACGCTATGAACTAGACCACAACTAGGTCATGACTATCAAAAAAACGGCACAGGGACTTGAACCCACAACTTTCAGGATTTTCTTCTGGCGTATTTTGTATGTGGCCGAGTGGTTAAAGCATTGCAATGTAACTCAGAAGGTCCCGGGTTGGAGCCCCGCTTAAGGCATTTTCGTTCTTTTTCCTTTGGCAAGATTATTAACCCCCAATTTGCTCATTTGGGCAACATCGGTGATTACTGTTGACATCAGACATCTTGTTTGATGAATTATCTATATTCCTTCGTGGAATGCCTAGGCGATAGAATTTAGTATTATCATTTATACTCAATAAATAAATACTAGAGTTAAAATCTGAAAAGTGTCTGAAAGATAATCAGAAGGTCTGAGGTTCGATTCACAATTGGGGCAGGTGTTTTCTTTTTGTGTTGATATTTTTCTTAAATTTGTATTTATCCTTCATTTAAAGAAAAACGAGTCCCGCCCGTATGGGCTTTTGGGCGTATCTTGAAAGAGTTGTCAGAAAGAATGGAAGAAACACGAGAAAATAAGTACCGACTACCCAATGAATGGGCAAGGGTAAATTACAGTATGACGGAGGACACGATCAATAAATACACCAAAAAAAAGAGAAAAGGAAACAAACATAAACATAAACAAAACAAAAACAAAGAACCATAACACATTTTAAAAAAGAGAGAGACTACAATAAAATGAACATTGACATTCATATAGCGCATTCCAATGATTTACCAATGTCAATGTATTTCACAATAATATTTCTTTTATTCTCCTAGCAGGCTTTCAGGGACCATAATTCGTTTCATACAGTACCATAAAGTCACCTATTAGGCGTCATGTCTAGTCCTACATGGTAAGTCTGCTGTTGGCTGGGGCCCCTTGTTTTGAGCACATTTATTGGATATTGGGCTGTATATATGTTCAATTATTTCCTAGTCCATATCGACATGATAAAAAGATTGATGGGGTGACTCACGAATAATTGAGATTTTTTAAATAGCGCAATATCCACTAAACGTGCTCAAAGCGTTTTACAAGGAGTCCCTGGCCAACAGCAACATTTAGCATTTAGGACGGGGCACGACGCCTGTTTAACGATATTACAATCTTTATTTCGGACAGAGTGAACGCTGTTAACGGCCAGGTACTCATTTTACATCCGAGTACGGCGATAGAATGTGAGTAAAGAGACTTTTCTAAGAACTGAACAATGCGCCGAGCGAGGCTCGAACCCAGGACCTTCCGATCCGAAAGCGAGTGTCATACCACACGTCAACCGGCAAGCCCTTCCATGGAATCCACAAGAAAAGAGATGAGGGGGATTGCCCAGAAGCACATGGAAGAGGTCAACAACAGAAGAGCTGATCGAAAATTATAAAATCTTCACTGTAAAATGCCATATCCATTCTCCTCAACAGAACGTGATAAATTCCATCCAATCTAATATTATTTTGGTTATAAATTCACTTTTCTCGATTGTTCTGATATATTAATGCCGTTTCGAGGCGATGGGTCACATATATTGTGCTACTCTATTGATATCGGACAAGACAAAATAAAGAATCCTATTTTTCTCTTGTCTGATTGATGTTAGAGTGGGGTGAGGGTAGGGGTGGACGGGTTGGTAAGCTAATCAGAAACTACCATTGGTAATTTATTTTATTCTTTCAAGGGAGATAATCTAGTTAGTTATTTGATCTGTCCAATCCGCTGTCTCTATTACTCGGTCCTCGGAGTGACACGAAAACGATGCCTCATCAACCCTTTGTCTAACGAAGTCTGTAGACGTTCTATCTAACCTTATAGATCGCAACTGCCGTCTTCAGAAATTTGAATGTGATTGAACAGTCAAATGATTATGGGTGTTTTGTTCAATCCTGAAATATCAACCAGGTGACCCAATTAACGTGAAACCAAAATAGTCACAAAACCACAAAAATTACAAGAAAACTAATATCTTTCGAAATAATACAAAAATGTTTAAAAAGTAGTCATTCAGAGCCCATGGATCTGGAGATTATCAAGTTTTTATAGCGTAAAACGCACAATACTAATTACTTGCGACCCTTTGGATAGGACTCTAGTCCTATCGCAAAAGAACTTCCCGAGAAGTCGAATAGACTAAGCTATCCAATCACTGCTGGGTGGAGAAGGGGGATGGGGAGCGGTCAGAAAATAATCTCGACTTAACCTGGATTCGACCCAGATCCCCTTGTCAGTGAAGCGAGTGCTCTACCGACTGTAGCTATTTATTAAATAAAAATGGTAAATCAACACGGGAACTACACGGGTTCCTTTGTGCTTTACGTGGATTTTTTGTTGTTGAAGGTCAGAAGGTATGGGCTTTGTGGTAATGTTGCTATGGTGCATGCCTTTGGACGAGTAACTCTGGCTATAACTCCCTTCGAGTAGGACATAGTCTCACTATCTCGCTCGTCACATTCAGGTGTATAGTGAGTACCTCACTGTTAACAGCTTTGTCTCTCGGAAACAATATAACAGGTTATTTTCAAAGACGTAATATTTTTTTCCTACTTTTAAGCTCTTGTAAAGCGTTTTGATAACAGTTAAACTGTTGATTTAGCCGAAATGGAATTGTTGTCACTCAGCAATTTGTTATTGCTTTTAGACAGCCATTTTGGTGATTACTTCTCACAAAATTATATCAATCAGAATATAAACGTACAATGTCACACACAGTTTTGTGCGTTGGTAGGTCATATTCGGCTCTGGGATGATGTGAGTATTTTACCTAAACGTATAGCACCAAAAGATAAAACGAAGTTGACGTCACTCAGGTCTTTGTTGTTGTTTTTAACCAGCCATTTTTCTGAGTAGTTCTCGCTCAACTGTATTAATCAGACTATAAAAGTTCAAGGTTACACATAGTTGTTTGTGTCGGAACGTCAATATATCCGGCTGTCGGATGTTGTGAGTAATTTACTTAAACGCTTACCGCCAATAACCACCCCCCCCCCCTGTGGGGGGGGGGGGGACGACGACGTCCATCCGTGCGTGGCCTTCGTAAAGTTATGGCCTGACACTAACCAAAAATGACGTCAACATTCCAGTCTTTTGCCACAAAAGTAAACAAATCGTGAGTTGTATTCAATAGTTCAACCGATGAAATAACTTGTTTCCATGAGTTCTATTAACGACAACTCACTAGGCGGTGCAAAAACCAAATAAAGACATCAAACTGCCAGTCCTTTTGGATTTCAGTGTCAAGCTATATATATTTCGAAGATGACGTCACTCAGGTCTCTGTTATTGTTTTTTGCCATCCGCGTTTTTGAGTAATGCCCTCTGTGCGAAATTTACAAAAAATGCCCCTACCTGCTCAAGATTAAAATCCAGATCCCCTTTCTACCTCTCAAAGAAAGATTACTACAGCATCACTGATGAATGGAGAAAAGAATGGGCAAATAATACCCCAACAGGAGGCCAAATTATTGAAGACCCTACCAATGAAATTCCTGGCTCACAGCTTGGTAGGAAATACTGGGTGGCTGCAAATAGGCTACGCTCCAGACATGCGAAAACAGCCGCAAAAATGAACAAATGGGGTCTAAACAACTCAACAGAATGCCCCAAATGCCAAACTGACCCCCAAAAACAAAAACAAAACAAAAACAACAAAAATGAAGCAAAACATTTTTTTAAAACACCCCCCCCCCCTAAAAATCCTCCAACAAAACAAAGTAAAACAAAAACAACGAAAACAACCCCAGAATGAAACAACAAAAAGCGAAGTACAATATTCAACACAGATTATATTATCATAGTCGGCTTTGAACATGACAAAAATAATATCAAAAGCCGATTAAACAGTGAAGGCTAGGGCCGTGCGAGGGCGTAAACGGCACCCGGATGTGGTGGGGTTGGATGCTTTAAACTGTCCTTTACAAAAGTAGACAGTCACGATAATCAGAAACAATTTCAAACACCAAAAATCGAGCAATCGGGGAGGTAACTTTTAAAAACTGCATAGAGACATTCAGATAGAATATGGATTAATACTATATTTCAAGGGGGCGAAGTGATCGAGTGGTTAAGGCATTGCACTGTGACCCGGAAGGTCCTGGTGTAGATCGTTTGTTAAAAAAAAAACCCAAAAAACACAAACAATTCTAATCCTGTTGTAAAGGTTAATGAATTTGGCTGCGTGGAAGTTTCTTTTTGTGTATCTGTTTGATCTATATTTAAAGTGGACGGGAATCGTGAGTGGTCTGATGTCCCTATTGATTGCTTTGCAAATCACCATGAGCCTCCAGGTTTTTCGTCGACGTTCTAATGTTGGTTTGAGGGCATCTGCGATGCATCCTTTATTTTTCGCAAGTATCTTATTCTTCTTCTTCTCTCTTCTTCTTATTCCATTTAGGCCAAAGCTTTAGGCTGAAGATTGCATGGCCGTCTTTTCAGTAACAGGTGGGAAGCAGGGAGCGAATTTCTGAAGTCCTCAGTCGAAAGGGCTTGTTTACATGTGGCTGGTAGGGAGTTCAAAAGTCGGATGGTGGAGGGAAAGAAAGAGTAAAGATGATGGTTTGTTCTTGAGTGGGGGGGGGGTTCATAATTAAATGCTGAGTTTCTTGTTTTGTTGTTCCTTTTCAAATGGCTAGTTGGAATTTCGAGTGCTTTGTGGAATACAAGGAGTTTGTTGATGGAACGTCTTTCATGCAGCGGTTTCCATTGAAGATCATTCGTGAGCTGAGTTACGCTCATATCCCGCTCATAGTTTCCACTGACAAATCTGGCCGCCCGACATTGGACTTTTTCAGTTTGAAGTTTCTGATGATCGCATTGCGAACGTACAATAGACGTAAAAAACAAGAGTGAAATTGCATAAAATGAGTGATGAATGAATTAGGACAATATTAAATTCCAAGGTTTGAAATGACTCCCAAAAATTGAAAACTTAGAAAAGCAAAATGAATCAGACGGAATGACAAATTTAATATTCCCGAAACAAAACAATTTTTTTGGTCAGTGTGTAAAAAAAATAAGAAGTCGATTGTCAACTTGTAAGATGGATTTAACACAAAACAAATAGAAATCTCAGAGAATTATTGGCGTATCTGTGACGGAAATGGGTGTTTGTTTACGTAGATTGTGACTTGTTTAAGGATGCGGAATGGTGACGTCTGCTCATTAGATCAGGCTTAGTGTGACAGATCCGTTCATCACTCCTACAACACACCAACACCACCAACATCACCAACACCAGCACAAAAAAGCCATTCATTATTCCAAACAGAAGTCAATGAAAAAAAAACCAAAATCGATCATTGGCAATACGGTGTTATCATTTTTATTTGTTGTTTTTGTTCTTGTTTTTGTCTTGTTTTTATTTTAATTGTTTTCATGCAATCGGTTTTTTTTTACTAAAGCGAGCATTCATAAAGGTTTCCAAGGTAACGGTGGCCATATTGAATTTGTCAATTTTACAGAAATGAACAAGTCTCAAAAACGACAAAGGCAAACATGTGCAAAAGCCTTGATATATTATATGTATGTTCTCCACATTATAAAGGGTATTACATCGCCAAAAATTGAATTTAAAACAAAAATTATAAGAAATGTGAAATTTATGTCTTTATCACTTTCAGAAACTCTAGACTGTTGTCCTCATTAAAAACATCAGTTTTACTCAACTTACTTATTTTACACTACAGAATATTTCTGTTACCCTCAATAAATCATATAAACTTTACCCAACATACTTTACACTATAAACCCTATCTTTTACGCATACACACTTTATCTAGTTAGTTATTTTACACTACAAAATCTATTTTGAGCAACGAACTAAACATAACATAACATGTGGTATAGGGCAAAATAGGATAAGATCCTTTGAATGCCCTTAATATTAATTAGTAATGCCATAAATCTATTGATTAAATATTACAATAACGATACACGTGGTAAAGATAGTATTTCAACTTAAATGCACTCATGTGGTGTACAAACATATATCTTTAACCGTGACATGCAAAGCGCACACACAACCACACACACACACACACACACACATACACACGCGTATAGAAGATAACCATAATAATATAATAATGCATAATATATACATACAAGATTGAAAGCCATGTCAACAGCAGAGCAAACAAGTATTATTCGTCATATATAAATCTCCCATCATATAATTCCCTGTCTACTAACACCTTGAAATAATCCATAGATTTTGCATTCTTTGTTTCAAATTTCAAACTGTTCCATTTCTGAACAATACGAATACCGAACCAGTTTTGTCTTATGTTTGTTTTGCATCTAGAGACAAAAATCTTAAACTTGTCCCCTCTAGTAAAAGTAATATTAGAATATGAAAAAAAAATCAGAAAAGTCTATCCTATCCAGACCATGTACCAATCTATAAACCTGAATTAAATCCCCACGAATTCTTCTATATTTCAAACTGGGTAAGTCAAGAAATTCTAACCTTTCCTTATAAGATAAATACTGTATTGTATAAATTTTTTTGGTAGCTCTCCTCTGTACACTTTCAATACTAATAGATTGTCTTTTATATAATGGGCTCCAGATGCAATTTCCGTATTCTAGAATTGGTCGAACGAGCGATTTATACAAATATAAAAATGTGGTTTTATCAAGACTTATAAAGGTTCTATATATTATTCCCATCATTCTGTTTGCACGGCTTACACAATTATCAATATGTAAATCAAAATTCAAATGTGAATCAAAAGTAACTCCCACATCCTTTTCACTACCCAGAGGTAATACTATTTTGAGGCGTTAACTCACTCAATCCTAGAGATTTTTGCTACTTTTCAAAATTGGAAAAAAATGTATTAAAATGAGCATGTACATGGATGGTTTTATTCAACTGTCCTTAACATACAAAAAAAACTAAAAACATTAGCTTTGCTATTACGCCTATTATTTGTCTCAGAAAAATGTAATAAATAGACATGGGGTAAAAGTAACCTGGGTAAACTACGGATATAGTCGGTGTTAGGGTTGAGTGAGTTTAGTCACGTGTGGATTGTGAAGATACCGCAAAAGTTGAACTATCACGCCCCCCCCCCCCCCCAAAAAAAAAGAAACTAAAGACGCACAAGACCGATTCTTGTTTTGCCTTAGACTAAGTTCAAAAAGGTTGAATATAACTTTAAATATACCGTTATCACCAGAAAAACCATTAACCTCTTTCTTTGCCAAGAGATTATCTATCCATTACATTAATCCCGACATCCCTATAGTGCGAGGTCATCGTCTTTTTGGTGTCCATTTTGAAATGGATTCCTTCTTCTATTTCGAGGTAAAGTACGTTCTCTATTTTGTTTTAATGGAGTAACATCGGGAAGATTCAATCTATTTCAAAATCAGGTTTTGATCAGCGGGACTAGTGATCTGATACATTAGGGAGTAGGCACTGGTGTATATCGTATCATAGCATGTCATTAACAGCGCTTTAAATGGACCAAGTGTTCCTTAAATGTCATTAAAACATAAAATTAAGAAATTAAGGAGCAGGCACTGGTGTAAGATGAAGAACTAAACAAGTGTGTAAGAAAGGTGCCAGACAAAGCAAGAATGAAAAGAGAAGAAAAAAATCCCCCAAAAAATCAATCGACCTCGACTAGGGATCGAACCTCAGACCTTCTGAGCGCTTGGCTAGTAGTTGGTTTGTTAACAAATAACTTCTCCACCGGTGACGTCCAATCAAAGGACGTTACTCTTCCGCTAATCTCATTCCCTATATAAAACCTCATTAAAAAAAAAATCTTCCTTATTGAAGTTGAGTATCTTGAAATATTTATATTTGAAATCATCTCCACGCGTGGTGGTAATTGGAGAATAAACAAAAGAATCGTTGTACATGTATTTTATGTTATTAAGACCGTGAAAAATATCAATCTGAAAAGGTGTGTTTGAAACAATGCCAGGCAAAGCAGATATAAAATTATAAAAAAAGAATCATCCGAAAAAATTAGTCTGCCTTGACTGGGAATCGAATCTCAGACCTCCTGATTATTGATAATACATGCTACCATTACACCACAGATGTCTATCTGGCACTTTAATATTATTATTACTATTATTTTTACTTATTTTTTTTTGGTTTTTTTTTCTGGAATTGTTTCATACAAACCTTTTTTTCAAATTTAGATCTAGTGGCCATAAGCATGAAAATGGTAGGAAAACGTTTATGCAGGTCTGATAACCCAAATTGTTATGGGCCGTTTGTTGTAATGGTAATAATGAAATACTCCAAACCAACACAATATATTGTTCAGTGCAACAATGTTTAATCAAGCCCATAAGTGCGTTCGGCTATCAGACCTGCAAATATGTGCACATCGATTGGATCGAATAGGATTTACTGGACATCATCAAATTTACAAACCAAAAACCGAAAGTGGGTCAAGGGCGGTGCTAATTAAGACCAATGACCATCCTGGAACCAGATTTCCCCTAAACTTAGTTCACAGTTATCTGTTGGAGATCGAATGTAGATCTATTATCATTTCTGTACACTAGAAAAAAAACCCTAGTCTAGGTTGACTCGCACTACTTTGTATTGATTTGTTATTAAGCTTTGTGGTGTGAAATGTAGATACCATTGGTGATAAATTACGTGTCATAATAGAGGCAATTTCAAATAGATCTAGTGATTTAATGTGAAAAAGCTATTGGGAAATGGTACACATGTACCTAGCTAGAAAAACTTTTGAGATATGGATGAAAAAAATCTGCTTTTGGACACTAATACGATACTTCTGCATACTTTCTCAAAATTTTTAAATAAAATTTGCAATTGAAACATTCAAACGCTTTTACTAGGGCACTTTAAACGTTCAATTGTCGTTTATTCGACGTGCAGTTATTTTTAGGTCTGATAACCCAAATCATTATGAGCTCATTGTTGTAATGGAAATAATGAAATACTCTCAAACCAACGCACCATATTATCCATTGCAACAATGTTAAATCAAACCCACAATTGCGTTTGGCTGTCAGACCTGCAAATATGTGCACATTGTTTGGATTGGATAGGATTCACTGGACATGACCAAATTTATGAACCAAAAACCGAAAGTGGGTCAAGGGCGGTGATAATTAAGACCAATGACCATCCGGGAATCAGATTTCCCCTAAATTTCGATCACAGTATAGTTATTATCTGTCGGAGATCGAATGTATTATCATTTCCGTACACTATATAACACCCTAGTCTTGGGTCACTCGCACTACTTTGTATTGATTTGTCGTTGAGTTTTGTGGTGTGAAATGTACCAATGAAGATAAATTACACATCAAAATAGTGGCTGTGCCAAATCGCCATTTAATGTGAGACACTCTTGGGGAATGGTCCAAATCAACGTATGCTTGTTCGCAGGTCCAATAACCCTAATTATTATGGGCTCAATGTCGTAATGAAAATGCTCTCAAACCAAAGCAAAAAATTGTCCATTACAACTATGTTCAGAAAAAAAATAATTATATTCGGGTAACAGATCTGCGTATATGTACACGTCAGTCTACATGTAACTGGAAGTACTTTTGATATATGGCTGATAACATGTGCTTTGAGACTTTGCGATGAAAATATAGGTTTTCTAATAACATGATAGTTTGTGGTCGTGTGGTATGACACTCACCTTAGGATCAGAAGGTCTAGAGTTCGAGTCCCGCAATTAGGGGGGGGTCATAGTTGAGTCCTTGGAAAAGGCTCTTTTCTGAAATTCTGTCAC
Organism: Berghia stephanieae; assembly: GCF_034508935.2. Classification (NCBI taxonomy): domain Eukaryota; kingdom Metazoa; phylum Mollusca; class Gastropoda; order Nudibranchia; family Aeolidiidae; genus Berghia; species Berghia stephanieae. Next base: position 83,634,681 of record NC_088361.1, on the reverse strand, counting down.
CGTTCTCATGTGCAAAATGAGGACCTGGCCGTTAACAGCATTCTTTTTGTACGATAAAAAATTGTAATATCGCCTAACAGACGCCATGTCTTGTCCTACATGTTAAGTGTTGCTGTTGGTTATAGACCCCTTGTAAAGCTGTGGTGTCGTGGCGAAATGGCATAATTTAATGTGAATTATTATCATTATCATAATTGTTATTATTATTGTAATAATAATAATTGTAATAATAATAATAATAATAATAATAATAATAATAATAATAACAACAACAATAATTTATTATTATTATTATTATTATTATTATTATTATTATTATTATTATTATTATTATTATTATTATTATTATTATTATTATTATTATTATATTATTATTATTATTATTATTATTATTATTTGATATCGCGCCGGAATCCAGAAATAGTGCTCGGGGACGCTTTTCAATAGTTTTTTAGGTATCACACAAGTTCATTCATTCGTCTACAGAATCACCACAAGTCGCACACACATATCTTGTTCGAAGTTCACAAAGATTCACGATAAGTAGAATGAAAATGATTGGTTTTTAGATGCCGGTTGAAGACTGGTAGACTTTCACATTGTCGGGGTTTTGGTGGTAAAGAATGCCATACGTTTGGTGCCGAAAATGCAAAACCAAGCTCAGCAAACTTTGTTCTTGGGATATTTTTCTATATTAGCGAAGAACTGGCGGATCTCAGAGATCGAGTTAGTCTATAGATAGAATGAAAATGACGTCTTTCAGGTCTTTGTTATTGTTTTTTGCCATCCACGTTTATGAGTAATTCTCATTTTACTGTATTATCCAGACTATAACTGTTCAAGGTTCCACAGAATTTTGTGTGTTGGTCCGCGATACTTCCGGATGGCAATGTTGTGAGCTTCTCAGCCAAGCGCATACTATCTATATTCCCTTACATGGCATAAGAGGTATTCAGGTGATGTTTGGTGAAGGCAATTGTAAGCAAAACATGCGATCTTGTGTGTTATTCTTTTCTCTATCGGAAGCCAGTGTAGTGACTGAAGGACTTGTGTTATATAATCCCAGGGCTTTGTCCTTGTGCGAGCAGCTTTGTTTTCATCAACTGCGGTCTGTTCAGCGATGTTTTAGGTAGTAACAAAAATGTAAGCGGCTGGTAACAAGGGCATGGATAAGTGTTTTATATGTTTAATTGTCAATTAGATTTAGTATTCTGCATATCATTTGGAGGCTGATAGGAACCACCTGACAACACTTTGTCATGTGTGCGTGCATGTCTAAGGTGAGTGATGATGATGGTGGTGGTGGTGTGGTGGTGGTGATGATTATGATATTGATGATGATGATGATGATGATGATGATGATGATGATGATGATGATGATGATGATGATGATGATGATGATG
>NC_088361.1:83590778-83628278 GCF_034508935.2 Berghia stephanieae | reverse complement strand
AACAACAACACACATACACACATACATATACAGATACACACCTACACATAATGATACATACCCACAAGCACACTCACGAATAACGAAAACGTGAAAATATTTGCAAGAGTTTTAATTAAAAGCAAATGATACACTTCACAAACTTAATAATCAAAGGAATAATACAGGCATAATATGCCGTACTGTTAAATAAAAACAACACATTTTTTAAAAAGTTTGTTCAGAAACTTTTCCTTCAAATATCGATCAATTAGAATTACCTTCATCTTGTCTAAAACTCACAAGCTTGGATGTTTTTTCTTCCTTGAAGTCCCAGGTTTGAAAGCTTTTGACAAGATGAGAGTCATTTTAAGATAAAGATCTAACAAATGCGTATGAAAGGTACCGGACAAAGCAAGAAAGACAATACAAGAAAAAAAACCTTCCCCAAAAAAATCGACTGGGGATGGAACCTCAGATCTTCTGATTACCGGTCAGAAGTGCTACCATTACACCACAGAGGCTCCCGATAGTTGGGACAATTTTAATATCTTTATTCTTCATAAGGGTACGCGTCCCACGCCGTGAACCCTACCTTGCACCAAACGACACAAACATTGAACACGAGAGGACGAGGAAAAATCGATTGATATTGGAAGGAAAACGTTTAAAACGTTGGGGTCTTTTTATAGTACGGCTAGCAACTCGGACAATCGTCCAAACGTAAAACAATGGCAGTTAGTGCTTACCTGAGCAAAACTGCACTGATTTAGTATCGATCAGCGTTTTAAGTAAAATACTCACTAGTTCTACACGCCTGATCAATCGTACTATCAGAGACTGCAGCGTATTCAAAGTCAAAAATAGTAATATCGCCTCACGGTGTATAAGAACATTTTAAATACTAATGCAATATCCACTAAGTTTATGGCGTTTTAGAAGAGACTCCATGCGATAGATAAATTATTGCTATAAATGAACATTTAAAAAAACATTAGGAGTTTTATCACAATATAAAATAAAAACAAAACAAACAAAAATTCCATTTATTCATCCCCATGGAAAATTTGTCTTTAGGGTCTATTGCAAGGGAAGACTGGAATAACCCACTCGGTACCTTTTGGGGATGAAGCAAAGACCGTAGCGCTGTCCATTGTAATATCGCCTCACTGCGTATAAGAGCATTGTCGATACTAGTGCAATATCCACTAAATGTGCTTATAACGGTTTAGAAGAGATTCCATGAGATATATACAATATTGCTTTAAATGGACATTATAAAACATTAAGAGTTTTATCAAAATAAAAATAAAAATACACTCGCTCATATAATTTAAGTCTGGGCAAAGTAGTATTGACATGACAGGAGCGAATTATTTTTGAAAACTATCGAAACCTACTTCAAAATATGTAACAACGAGGCTGCTTCGAGACTGCTTTGAAGTATTGTACAAAAACTCAGTCTGTGTGACCTTGATAACTCATTCAGATCAGCGACCGTCGGGGGGGGGGGGGGGGGGGGGGGGGGAGAAACTTATTAAAAAATTTGGCCTGAAAACTCGTCCTTCAAATATCAATCGATTTAAATTACTCTCATCTTGTCAAAAACTCTCAAACCTGGGACTTTGTGAAGTATTCTTTAGTATCAGGTTTGAGAGTTTTGCCAAGATGAGGTACATTAATATTGATCGATATTTGAACGGCGAGATTTCCGGCCAATTTTTTAAATACGAGTTATTCCAGAGTGCGGCTATGTGGTCTAGTCGTATGACATTCGCTTTCGGATCGGAAGGTCCTGGGTTCGAGCCACGCTGGCACATAGTTGAGTCCTTGGAAAAGGTTCTTTACTCACATTCTCTAACTGTACTCAAATGTAAAACGAGTACCTGGACGTTAACAGCGTTGTATCTGTCCGAAAAAATGTGTAATATCGCCTAAATGGGGTCATGTCATTTCCTACATGTTACGTGTTGCTGTTGGCCAGGGTCCCCCAGGCGCTTTGAGCACATTAAGTGTGCGGCCATGGTTGGTTCTAAGTCGGTTCGTGGTGACCCAGTGTTTTCTATTTGCTGTTTTAAAATCAGGAAGGCGCAAAGTGGGGTTGGTAATGAATTGTCCATTTTTTGGCAGGTTTAATTGCCATTCATTGGTCCAGGCAGTGGTGATGTCAATGTTTTCTATTCCGGATTTGTGGAAGGGTCTTCTGGACTTAAGTCGATTTGTTTGTGGGGCGTCATTTACTATTTTTGCCAGGGGGGTATTTATTGCCAATATTGAGTGGTCCTTGTTTAGCTCTTTTTGATTTGACAGTGCTCTTCTTAAGTGTGGAGGGGCTATTGCGCTGGTAACTGGGAGCCATTGTGTTGGTGTGGTTTTTATACAGCCGCCTTTTACTCGCATGGTGTCTCTTAATTTGGTGTCAAGTTTGTTTGTATGTGAGCCCCTTGTCCATACTGGGGCACAATACTCAGCCGCACTATAGCAGAGTCCAAGCGCTGTTGTCCTCAATACTGTTTGGGATGCTCCCCATGATGTGCCAGCAATTTTTCTGAGAAGGCAGTTTTGTTTTTCGACTTTATTTGCACAGTTCTCGAGATGTTTTCTGTACGTTAGTTGTCTGTCTAAAGTGACTCCAAGATATTTGGGGTTATCGTCGTTTGGTAGTATTGTGTTACCGACTTTTACTTGGAGGGGTTTATTTGCCGTTTGGTTGTTCAGGTGGAAAATTGTGGCCACTGATTTGGTGGTGTTCATTCTTAAGTACCATTTATCAAAGTAACTTTTGAGGGTTGAGGTGTCATGGCTCAGTTCGTTTTCAATTTCTTCCAGTTTTTTTGATTGGCAAGTGAGAGCCCAATCATCTGCGTAGCCAAGTTGGTGTGATCTTGTTTTTGGCATGTCACTGATGTAAACATTAAATAATGTTGGTGCAATGACTGAGCCCTGTGGTACACCATTTCTTATTTTATAGGCTTTACTTTTGTTTGCCCCTAGAAGTACATGGAAGTGTCTAGTGCTGGTCATATATGAGAGAATCTTTAATATTTTCCTACAAGGGATGGCTTTTGCTAGTTTATACATTAGTCCTGTTGTCCAGACGGTGTCATACGCAGCGGAAAGGTCTATCAGCACTGCTCCAGTTTTTAGTCCCTTCTCGAATCCAGACTCTATGTGTGTTGTTAATGCAAGGACTTGTTCTGTTGTTCCTCTGTTTGGCATGAAACCTGCTTGTTCGACAGGTATGATTGGGTCGATGTATGGGGTGATTCTTGTTAGAATAATTCTTTCTATATAGATAGAGTGAAGATGACGTTATTCGGGTCTTTGCTATTGGTTTTTGCTCTAAACTATCGGAACAATGGCGGACGCCCTTATGAAATATTTCTGGGACGACCATAAAAGTGTATCCAGAGGAAAAAAAAAGAAAAAAAAACCATTATGATTACATATGATCTTGTTTTGACTTTTATATATTCTTATCACAAGACATATGAAAAGTTCGAGCCAGCAGGAAGAATAAAAAGTACCGATTTTCTTTGTTTAGAACCACGATGGCCGCCGTTTCTGGGCGACGTAACATCAGACTATTGAATCCAATTGCCATACTCTAGAAAGACACGTTTGAAAAATCTTGGCCAGAAAACCCGTCCTTCAAATATGGATTGATTTAAATGACTCTCGCCTTGGCAAAAACTTTCACACCTGGCACTACCAAAGACCTCGCTAGGCTCCGAGTTTTAGAATTTTTGCCAAGACGATGGACATTTAAATCGATCAATATTTGACATTGGGTTTTCTGGTCAAATTTTTAAATACATGTCATTCCAGAATACGGCAGTTATCTAGTAAAATGAGATTTCCTTGTTTTTGGCAGGAAAATTTTACTCTAAATTTCGATCGATTAAAAAAAACCCTAACGATGACTGGACTTAATTAAGACACTATGTCAACTGCTAAATATTTAAAACACTGAGTTCGGATAAGTGAAATACGGTCTGGTCTGATTCTATAGATGGTTTCTATAGTATATTATGCATGTTAGTTAACTTTATTTTATCTGGATTGCCCCCACCCTCTATCGGCTATTTCTCTCAAATTCAATCCATCTCTTCATCTATATATTTATCCATCTATCTACTTCCCTGTCTATATATATATTATATATATATATATATATATATATATATATATAGAGAGAGAGAGAGAGAGAGAGAGAGAGAGAGAGAAAGAAAGAGAGAGAGAGACACGCAGAGAGAGAGAGAGAGAGAGAAAGAGAGAGAGAGACAGAGAGAGAGAAAGAGAGAGAGAGAGAGAGAGAGAAAGAGAGAGAGAGAGAGAGAGAGAGAGAGAGAGAGAGAGAGAGAGAGTGGGGGGGGGGGGGGTATAAAACAAAAACCACGACACAAAATTAAAGGTTCGACGTAAATATCAAAGGTGCGGTAAATGTATGAGCAGAATATTCGAATGATAATTTTATTTACTCCAACTAATCTGTTTCATGCATATTACACTCCCCGTCTGTAGATTGCTTAAATTAATAAGCATGAAACAGATCTGTTGGAGTAAATGGTTATCATTCGAATATTTATCTATCTATCTATCTATCTATCTATCTATCTATCTATCTATCTATCTATCTGACTTAGTCTCTATTTGTTTGTGTTTGTATATGTGAACGTGTGTGTGTGTGTGTGCGTGGCTTGTGTGTGTATGTGTGTGTGTGTTGTGTGCTTGTTTGTGCAAGTGACTATAGTGTATTTCTAAACCCACACAGTCTAATTACAAAGAAAACCTCGCGCTATACAAGTATTATTAAAAAAAACCCAGTCAACATTATTAACCTCAATTTTACACAAAATCTTTTCAATCTGAGACGTCTAAAAGTTTATCCCTGTATAATGAGGTCTTTCATTAATCAGTGTGTGGAAACACCACGAAGACAGGATGTGCGGCTATGTGGTCTACTGGTATAACAATCGCTTTCTGATCGGAAGGTCCTGGGTTCGAGCCTCGCTCGGCGCATAGTTGAGTCCTTGGAAAAGGCTCTCTACTCACATTCTCTCACCGTATTCGGGTGTAAAAGAGTATCTGGCCGTTAACAGCGTTGTCTCTGTCGGAGAAAAAAATGTAAGATCGCCAAACAGGCATCATATTTCGTTCTAAATGTTACGTGTTGCTGTTCGTCAGGGACCCCTTGTAAAGCGCATTGAGCACGTTTAGTGGATATTGTGCTATATAAATGCTCCGGTTAATGTTCTTGTTGAAGTTAACTTTACTAAACTGGGTGTTTTAAAACGTACAGATAAGGGAAATACGGTTTGACTTGATTCTCTCTCGATATATAACAACTTTCAAATCTCGCTTTTTGTCTTTTTACGTCATAAGTTGTATGAATACTATTATCATATTTTGTTGTTAAATTGAATTCGTATCACTTTTCCATCAACCGTTATATGTTTTGTTTTATATCACTGTAAAGCGCTTAGAATCAAACAGCGTGTGTCAAACTTGATAATGAAACCTCGGACTTCTTTTACACCGAGAAGGGAAGTAAGACAAAGTTGCATCTTATCACCGGACCTTTTTAACGTATTATAGTGAAATCACTGGCTTCACCAACCTAACAATCCAAGAGCTGTTTGAAAAGGCAAGAGACAGGGAGGAATGGAGAGAGATAATTCATGCAGTATCCGAAGCCTGGGACCAGGCATGGAACCTAGAGAGAGAGAGAGTGAAATAATATTCAAAGAAATTGAAGATATGAAAGGCGTCGTCGTTGGAGGGCACAAATATGAATAACATAACATACGCAGACGATGATACTTTGATGGCATACTGTCCAGAAAACGTGCATAAAATTTTAGATATACTGGTGAGCAAAAGTGAAGAGATGGGCCTGAAATTAATTGTTAAGAAAACCGAATGCATGGAGGTCTCAAAGAATGACATTAACACGACTTTCCACTTGTCAAGCAAAGGAGAGTTCATCAACCAAGTAAAGAAATTAAATTTTTTAGGCACTATCATTACCCGTGACGCATGTGACATAGAGGATATAAAACAAAGAATAGCAATAGCAAAAAACAAAAAAACAAAAAGAGGATCGTGATTGGTGGAGACAGCTGACCGGCAACGTGCTCAAGGTTACAAGCCACGATTGATGATGATGAACGCGTTTAAGCCTGTGACAACGGGGCAAAGCCCTATAAAAATGCCATTTAAGATAATAATAATAATAATAATAAATAATAATAATAATAATAATAATAATAATAATAATAATAATAATAATAATAATAATAATAATAATAATAATAATAATAATAATAATCAATGAAAGACCTCATTATACTGTGATGTACTTTTAGACGTCTCAGATTTAAAGGTTTTGAGTAAGATTGAGGTTAATTATGCCGACGAATATTTTATAACATTTGAGTATCGCGATGTTTTCTTTTAGTTGGACTTTGTGGGTTTAGAAATACACTATAGCCACGTACACAAACACGGAGAGAGCACAGTATATTCAATTAGGACAAAACGTGTCTTTCTATAATTACAAATACTGGTTCTCCTCAAGGTTGTGTTTTGTCCCCTGTATTATTCACGATATTCACGAATTACTGTAGAAGTCAAAATCTGAGTGTACCTTTAATAAAGTTTGCAGATGACATCGCTCTTCAAGGCCTTATAACAAATGGCAAACGAAGTGGCATATAGATAAGAAATTGGTAGATTTCTGTCTTGGCTTGATGTCAACCACCTAGAGCTTAACATTAGCAAAACAAAGGAGCTAGTGATGGACTAAAGGAGAGTGAAGGAACCGATAGGACCCATTAAAATTAAAGGACCAATTCGTCCAGCGAGTTCCTAACTACAAATACCTTGGTAAAACAATTGATGACAGGCTCAAATGGGATGAACACTTGAAAATAATTAAACATAAAATGTGCAGACGTACTTATTTTTTATCAAAACTTTCTCAGCTTAGAATAGATAATACCCCCTGTACATCATTTTAAAGCAGTAATCCAAAGTGTCTTGTCATTTTGCTGAACAGCTTGGGGAGGCAATTGCTTAGAAGTGGACAGGAACAAAATAAATTCAAATATTAAAAACTCCATAATACCGTTTTGTGACGATAGGTCCCAAATTTGTCCTATCGCCTCAAAACGGTAGTATGTCGGGATGATTAAAAATTTGAGAATCAAATTATAGCCATATAATATCAGATTTGAGTTGAGTTTATATTATATTCTTAGTCTTTCAGAGCCATTAGGCCCATGGAGCCAGAGTTCATCCCGGTTTCTATATCGTGAAACGGACAATAGCAATTGCTTGCTACCCTTTGGGTAGGACGCTAGTCTATCGCAAAGTACCTTCCGCCTGATCGAACCGACCCAGCTACCCAATCATTGCTGGGTGGACAGGGGGGGGGATCAGAAAAAATCTCAACTGCACCCGGGATCGATCTTGGTCCCTTTGATTGTGAAGCGAGTGTTCTATCAGCTGAACTATCGTGACCCCCTAACATTATATTAGGAGAACGAAAATCTAAGAGTGCTACAAACCAAGGGTTCATATTTGAGTAGGTGACTTTCAAAACGTACTAGGTCACTATTCAAAGAAAACTGCAAATGCTTTTCATTATTTATTTATTGACTTAAAGAGGAAAATACGTGTCTTATGTGCTTCATAGAAGTTTACCCCGAGTATTTTTGGAACTCCAAATATTTTCCTGGTGTTTCTTTGTAGTCCAAAAGATAGCTTGACATGTTAACTCATTTTATATCGGGATGTGACTTTTGACGTTTTGAAAGTCACCTAATTCATTTGTGGCTCATGTCTGAAAACAGTATGTGCGGCTAAGTGGTCTAGTGGTATTGACACTCGCTTTCGGATTGGAAGGTCCTTGGTTCGAGCCTCGCTCGGCTCATAGTTGATTCCTTGGAAAAAGGCTTTCTACTCACATTCTCTCATCTTACTCATGTGTAAAATGAATACTTGGCCGTTAACAGCGTTGCCTCTGTCGGAAAAAGTTGTAATATCGCCTAGCAGGCGTTATGTCTCGTTCTACATGTTACATGTTGCTGTTGGTCAGGGACCCCTTGTAAAGTGTCTTTGAGGACGTTTAGTGGATATTCTCGCTTTGTAAAAAACTCAAGTTTGGGTGAGCTGGGTAACCAAGACTGATTTTATATTATAACTACCAAAATTGTTACATCTTAGTTTTTGATACTTTAAGAAACTAAATCTGTTATCTTAAATACAAAGTTTTTAAAATCCAAGTTTGATATTTTGGATCATAGACTTAGATTTTATTGGTATAATTCACCCAGTCACAAATACCGCTTGGAGGCGATAATATTAATAATAAATTATAAATAGATTTATGCGTAATAATTCTTCCTTGGTGTGAACAATATTTGTGTGTTTATTTCCGTCGTATAGTTTCATCATTTTTGTCGTGATTTTTGTTCGGCTATGTGGTCTTGTGGTTTGACACTCGCTTTCGGATCGGAAGTTCCTGGGTTCAAGGCTTGCTCGGCGCATAGTTGAGTGCTGGGAAAAGGCTCTTTACTCTTATTCTCTCATCTTACTCAGGATTAAAATGAGTACCGTTAACAGCGTTGTCTTTGTCGGAAAAAAAATTGTAATATCGCCTAACAGGCGTCATGTCTCGTTCTACATGTTACGTATTGCTTTGTAAAGCGCCTTGAACACGTTTTGTGGATATTGCTCTATATAAATGCTCTATTTCAAAAATTTATTTTGATGCATTCAAAATCAATAAATGGAGATATGCAGATTTGGACGTGAAAACATGTGTTAATCCTTGTATAATGACACAATACGAAGAAGTAACACAAACTTACTGTCATGTAAAATTATATTGATATCTTGGCGGAGACGAGGAAAAACGCGTAAAATGAACAGGAAAGTGTAGACATTGTAAACCTAGTGTCGCCATGTGAAGCGCCACCGACCGGAAATGTGTGTAAATCCTTGTATAATGACATATCTAATACGAAGAAGTAACACGAACTTACAGTAAAATTATACTGATATCTAGACGGAGACCATGAAAAACATGTGAAATTAACAGGGAAGTGTAGACATTGTAAACCTAGTGTCGCCAATGGAGGCGCCACCGACCGGAAATGGGTCTCCCCATTTGTGATCTGTTTAACTTTAATTTGACGATAGCCTTTAGTACATCCCGATTTAATGATACCCATTTGAGGATAAATGTAACAGTGAATGACATAATCAGTCGAGTGGTGAAAAAGTTTGAACTAAGATATTGCCAAGTTTAGTTAGAAGGCCAATTTTAAAAAAAATCAAAAATGAGTTCTTGTAATAAATGATTAAATCAACCCTTTTTATACATCTTCGGGAAATAGCAAAGCTTAATTTCACTTCTAAATATTTTTTACAGCTAGTCAAGTTGAAAAAGTATGAAATTTGAGAACAGTTGCCTGATAGCTTTCACGTACATCTGACCATAACCTCATGAAAAATCACCCGCTTTACTTCAAATAAAGATCAAAATGCTCCTCGGGGCATATTCTTTCAGAAAATGAAAACAAAATGCAAATCCAAACAAGAATAACAAAAAAGAAACCCCAAAAAACAACAAACAAAAAAAAAACAGACCAAAAAACCCGTAGATTTCATAATTAGGCAGCCTTATTACAGGTAATGGTGGAGCTGAGAGAGACATTCAAATATGCATAAATATTCACCTTGCGACTGATTATGTCACGCAATAACACAAATGCAAAATGGCACTCTCAAGCTCCAAACAACATTTTCGTTGTCCGTATCAACCTTAAGTGAATGTTTGATTAGAATTGTCATTTATTGTGGGTTTTTTTTTTGGTCAGATTTTCTTTGTGGGTGGGGTGTGGGCGGGTGACAAATCTAACAAAATCATACCCGACTTTTATTAGATTTCCCCCGATATTACAAGTCTTAATGATAGTATCAATGTTACGCTGCCGTGCGCTGAATAATAATCATTTAAAAAAACAGGTTAAAAAGATTTGGCTAACAATATACTCCTTCAACATCAATAGATTAAACTGGCCCTCATCTCGTCAAAAACTCTCAAACCTGGGACTTCAAAGAAGATTTCAAGGAAGTCGGAAATTTGAGAGTTTTTGACAAGATGGGGGGGGGGGGGTCGTTTTGATCAACTGACACCAGAAGGCCTAGTTTTCGGGCCAAACTCTTAAAAATTTATTTGATATTTTTCAGAGTATGGCATGATGAGGGCAGTGTTTCAGAAAAATTCAAGTGCCACTTCTAAATGGAATTTTCAAGTCTGTTTCTTACTTTAGTTATGATAGATGGGATCAATCCAACTGATAAAATATCAAAGAAAATTCAGTAGGTGTTTCGCATACACATTGTTGTGTTGTGCGGCTATGTGGTCTAGTGGTATGACACTCAGATCGGAAGGTCCTGGGTTCGAGCATCGTTCGACATACAGTGGAGTCCTTGGAAAAGGCTATTTACTCACATTCTCTCACCGTACATAGGTGTAAAATGAGTACCTGGCCATTAACAGAACACTGTCTCCGTCCGAAAAAAATGTATCATCGCCTAACAGGAGTCATGTCTCGTTCTACATGTTACGTTTTGATGTTGGACAGGGACCCTTTGTAAAGCGCTTCGAGCACGTTTAGTGGATATTGCGCGATATAAATGCACTAGTTTTCTTTTTTTCGTTTTTTTTTTGTTTCGCATACATTGTTATTGTAAGAGCGCCTTATTGGAATATATATGATAAGCTAGAATTATGTTGTATGAACTCAAATAGTCGGTGCGGTATTTTGAAAACGGGTTTTGTATTATGTTTGTTTGTAAAGTGCGTTGTCAGGAACTCAACTTTGCAGTGGGACTGGAACCTGGGTCCTTTAGGTCACAAGTGAGTGTGATATCACAGGAGACATACGAAACCGTATAAGATTTTGATGAAATCTTTGATGAATATACATATATATATATATATATATATATATATATATATATATATATATATATAAGTGTGTGTGTGTGTGTGTGTGTGTGTGTATTTCAGTAATGTTACCATAACAATCTGTGCAAAACACCTATGATTTTTTGTTTTGACATTTTATCCTTTGAATTGATGTCAGACATGATTTGTGTTAGAGAGATTATAACAATTGTATCATATCACTGCTTCTTTGCTTGTATCAAAATAGACTTACTCATCCCTTCACTCCAGTTGGAGCATAGGTCATCGACAAATCTTTCCCATCGTGTCCAGATTTGTGCTGTCTTCTCTATTTCCTCCCAAAAATCAAGATATGGGTCCTATAAATATATTCAATCTTTCCCATCTTGCCCAGTTGGGTGCTATCTTCTCTATTCTATCTGGTCGGTAGTCGAGTATCACAACTCTTCTGCTCAGCATCGTAATCGCATTGGGTTTATTTTAATTTGGACCAATAAAGAAAAAGCAAAGAAAACCCTTATTTCAGATTATGTTACTGCTCGTCTAAATTTAGCCACTATGCCAAAACTCCGGTAACCATAGATAGACGTTTTTAAAGTAAGCCTCGGTGTTGTGACATGTTGACAACTTGGTTGATATTGATACTAATCAATGATAATTGTGATAGTAACAATTTAAATGATATAATAATAATAATAATAATAATAATAATAATAATAATAATAATAATAATAATAATAATAATAATATAATAATAATAATAATAATAATAATAATTTCTATTTAAAAAGCACCTCAAAACATATAATTACATTTATCCAACCCGACGTGTAGATATTGTTAGATAATATGCACACGTTGACTCAACCCAATGATGGACAAATAAATCGAAAGTGAGACTATACTACGCCTAATACCTCCATTTCCAACGTATCTAAATGTATAATAATATAGATTTCTTGTTTTATTTCACATTTATTAAGTAAGATGTCTTTGGGGGTTTTTTTTTTAAGGCTAGAAATACGCTGCATTATGTAGAGGTCTAACCAGATAGCTAAAAGGAAACTTTCCAGATACGATATACTAATGCTGGAATAAACACCCCTGGCTTTTTTCAACCTTAACGAGTCCTATCCCACAATCCCATGTGATCCTCCCAGCATTCCCAAGGCGTTAAACCTCCTAGTGATGTGTGTCCCCATTCCATAACATTAAAGGGTTTTTTTTTTCTATTAACTCTTTAATAGCGGGCTGATAGTTTCCACTCAAACTTTCTGTTATTATTTAAAATATTACTACTAAAAATAAAGTAAATCATTTATACCTCGTCTATAGATAGAATGCGCTTGGCCAAGGAGTTCACAACATTGCCATCCGGAAGTATAACGGACAAACACACAAACTTTGTGTAACCATGAACTTTTTTAGTCTGGTTAATACAGTTTAGTGAGAACAACTCACAAACGCGGATGGCAAAAACAATAACAAAGGCCTGAGTGACGTCATCTGCGTACTATCTATAGATAGTTCGAAGATGAGTTCACTCAGGTCTTTGTTGATATTTTTTGCCATCCGCGTTTATGAGTAATGCTCACTGAACTGTATTAACCAGACTATAAACTTTCATGGATACAAACAGTTTGGTGTGTTGGTCCGTGATACTTCCGGACGGCAATGTTGTGAGCTTCTTAGCCAAGCGCATACTATCGATGTAGATATCAATTCTGCAATGACAGGTCATTGCCGAAGACGATCATGGAACAGCGTGGCTCAGCAGTATGGTCTTTGCTTCGTACCCGAAAGATACCGAGTTCGACTACCCGTCGCGCTGTATCTGTGGCCTTTAGCAAGTCACCTCGCCTTAGCTCATTTTGCGGCGCTGCACTGCGCCTGACACCTGAGTTACTCCAGTCTTTCCTTGGAATAGATCCTAAAGAAAAAAATGTCCTTAGGTAATTTATTTTATTTATTTTTATACCAAGAAAAATATACTAAATAAAGAAAGCTGGTTTTAATTTACAAATATTTTCGAATAAAATATGTCTTCATATTTGTTTTAAAAGTAGCATCTTTATTGCGTTTTCTTAAAGGAATTGGGAGAGAGTTCCAAATAGAATGGCCAGTATGCGAATAAGACCTATTAGAAAACTTGTTTTGAGCCTTATTTTTTTTTTGGGGGGGGGGGGGGGGATAACTTTAAGGAGATGATCACCAGATCTTAAAGTACTAGCATTGATGGTACACGTTTAATGAAAAATACTCACCATATTGTGACCGCCAGATAAATCGTGCGCGGATACAACTTAGTGTAACATTTAACAATAATTACAATGGTATGTGTAAACATTCTTTAGCGGAGTGTTATACATGTCGAATTTGTTTGGAGAATGAGTTATTGGTATGGCTTAAAATAGTTTACAACTTCCTACAATTTGTCGGTTATTTCATGGAAAATGTAAAAAGAGCTGTCTGAATTATGACCATTTGAAGGAGACAATATGTAGAAAAATAGTTTTGAGAAAAAAAACGGTTTTCTTTACTAATGGAATGAACAAAATTGAGGTCACTCAGCTCTTTGTTATCGTTTTTAGACTGCCTTTTAAGTGATTAATTCTCATTAATAAGACCATAAACGTTCACGGTTATCATAGTTTTGTTTGTTGGTTCGTTATATCCGGCTGACGTTTGTTGTATGTATTTGACTTAAACTTGTAGCATCAATAATGCTCACCACCAACGAAAAAATTGCAGACCTAAGGGTATCATCAAAAGAAGATCACACCGATACGACCAAACCTCCAGTAAAACTGACCGAGCCGTTTCGCCTTTACTGGTATTTAGAGAAAATAAGTTTTTTTTTAAAATGATGTAAAGTTCGATTGAATCCTAACTCCACCGTGAAATGGTTAACGCTGTCCTCCAACTAAATGGCCTATTAATGCCCTGAGTATCACGTGACTACGATTCAAATTAGAAAATCAAGGAAACTCACTCAGAATGGAACAGGCAGTGAAATGTGACCCATATTGTCGATTTTGGTATAACGAAGGAAGGAGAGATAGAGAAAATGACTTGAAAGTCCAAATGTGACCAACTGTCTCATAACGGTGTTATGTCGGAATGAATCGTACCCTTACCAGCCATTTTCAGGATTTTCCCCAAAACTTCACACCCAACTAACACAAAAATATATTTTTATCACTCAAACACAATAGCTGTAAAGTTCTTGCGATACTCTAATTTCTTTAGAAAAACCTGCTCTACATGCACTATTCATTTTCTTTAAATTTTATGACGTACAAAAGAAATTTGAATAAGAAAAATGTTAATTGTATGGTATTGAATGTGACGATTTTCCTCTTGTTGGTAAGTAGAGGGTAAAGGATAAACAGATAAGAAACACGAACCTCGAGGTAATGTAAGAAGTTATAGTTATTCTTCACGATAACAAAAAAATAACCCCAAGTTTCGTCATGTTTTGGGGCCACGATAACTCAAATGGTAGAGCTCTCGCTTCGGACGTAAAAGGACTAAGTTCGATCCCCAGTGAAGTCGAGATATTTTCTGCAACAGATGCCTGAGTAACCTCGGTCTCTTTTCGAGATGCATCCCAAATAAAAGAAAAATTCCCCTGGTGATGACAGAAGAAAATTCTATTTTTTTCTCATTTTTTTTCGTTTTTCAAAAATTGTTTATTCTAAACCGGACCCCCCCCCCTCCTCTCTCTCTCTCTCTCTCTCTCTCTCTCTCTCTCTCTCTCTCTCTCTCTCTCTCTCTCTCTCTCTCTCTTTCTACACACACTGGAAAAAAATTGGAATTTCCTAACTCTCATCATTCTGACCGTTTGAAGAAATCCTTAGGACATTCAATTCTCAGTTTCGAATTTGTATTGTTACAACATAAAACAGCAATTGGACGTAAAACGAGGAGGAGAAGGAGGAGGAGGAGGAGGAGGAGGAGGAGGAGGAGGAGGAGAGCCATACAGTGATTGGAGGATCTCTTATATCACTTGATAAAACAGGGGAAAAACATTTTTACAATTTTGTCGGAAAACTAAACATTCTAATATAGATCTATTAATATGACCCACAACTTGTCAAAATCTCTCAAATCTGAAACATTTGACAAAAGTCTTAGGTTTGATATGAGTTGACAATTAATATGATGGTACTTTTAAACGATTGATTTTTGATTGACTAGTTTTCTGGCGAAATTTTTAAATTGTATTTTTCCCCAGTTAAGTAGAGCAGAAAAGTGTTCAAGAGTGGTCTAGTCAAATATCCAAATACGTTCATTTCACTTTAAATAGAAAAGAATCAGTATGGTTGCACTCTTGCGTTTGAATTAAAAAAACAAATTTACACCCGCAGCGCGACCTTGGGTGTGCTTGCGGTACTTTAGATCAAATTTCCAATCGTACGATTGCAGGAATCATTATTTTATTTCAGATTTAAAGACGTAATTTTTTTGGTGTGCTTTTAATCTCTAAAACGTGTTTACTTTTCACGTCGTCTAATACATTTTGGTTGAAAATCTGAAGAGGTGTGAATGAGACAGTAACAGACAAAGCAAAAAAAAATTACAGCGAAAAACGAAAGAAAGATCTTCATTAAGTCATCATACTTCGACTACGTAATCAGGAGGTTCGATCAGGAGGTCTGAGGTTCGATCCTCAATTTACATAGGTCAATGTATGTGATGTTATTTTTCTTTTTCAAATGCTATAATGTAGGAGTTTGTCCAGTTTTCTGTGGTGTGAAACGGACAATGTCAATTGCTTCCTACCATTTGGATATGGCGCTAGTCTACCACAAAGTACTTTTTCCCTATCTAACAGACCCAGCAACCTAATCACCTCTGAGTGGACAGGAGGATCACCAAAAAAAAAAAAAAAAAACAACCTCAACCCTACTCGACTTCACCCAGGATTATACTCGGTCCCTTTACGTGTGAGGCAAGTGCTCTACCAACTCAGCAATCGGAACCCCCTCTTGGGTAGTAAAAATTACGGATTTGGTGTTGCATACCCTTTAAAGTATTACGAGTACATTATTTTCTATGAGTATTAAAAATATCTATATAATATATATATATATATATATATATATATATATATATATATATATATATATATATATATATATAAATGAAGCTATTAACTTTTAGCACGTCATCTAATTGATGGAACACGTTTAAGTAAAAGTAATCCGTTCACCATTTTTGCCTTCCAGATCAATCAAATCAATAGACAAAACGATGTGGAATCGGGGTTCCCGATAGCTCAATTGGTAGAGCACTGGCTTCTCTCACGAAGGGACTAAAATCGATCCCGCGTGCAGTCGAGATTTTTTCTGACCTTCCTGTCCACCCAGCAGTGAATAGGAAGCTGAGTCTTTAGATTTGGCGGAACGTCTCTTTTTGATAGACTAGCGTCCTACCCAAAGCCTAGTAAACAACTGCTATTGTCCATTTCACGCTATAGAAACCGGGATAAACTCCGGATCCATGGGCTGATGGCTCTGAAGGACTACTTTTTTTAAGAATGTGTAACCTGTCATTCTTGTAGTTTGATTGAGAGAGTTTAGTCAGAACTTATCACCAAACTGACGGCCTCAAAGCAATAACAACTAACGGACGGACGTCAACTTTATTTCTGAAGTTATTGATGTCCTGTGCGTTGAAATGAAATTAATTCTCTGATTCTGCTGGAGACTACCAGCACAGCCGTTGTTTTTAAAAACACAGTATATGCTATGGAAATCAAATAGCACTCTACTGTGTTTATCAATAAAACGGCAGACAGCAGATGTGTTAGATTTACATCGTGTGAATTTCACACGTTCAACTAAATTATCTGTGTGGTCTTTGGAAACGACTTTTTAAAAAGAATTAATGTTTGTTTGTAAAGTACATTTTCAAGAACTCATCGTTGCAGTTGGAATGGAACCTGGGTCATTTAGGTTACAAGCGGGAGCAATGCTGCAGGAGACATAAGAAGGCGAACAAGAAAGGGTGAAATGAAATCTTTAAATGAAGTCCCTAATGATTCGATTGGCACATAAGGAGCTACAAGACGGAATTCTACAGCACACTAGAAAAGCTAGTTTTAAAAATGTTGGCCAGAAGGCTCGTCCTTCAAATTTCGGTCGACTAAAATGATCCTCATTGCTAAAATAAACAACTCTCAAACACGCGTTCATTAATTTTTTGGCCAGAAACCTCTTTCTTCATATATCCATCGCTTAAATAAACCTTCATTTATATATATATATATATATATATATATATATATATATATATATATATATATATATATGATTATATATTAAGATTATATAAGATTAGATCGTTTCTTGGAGTGAATTATTAATTTATCAATGTATTTGTTCTCACTTCGTTTTTTTTTTACATATTCGCCTACAACGTTGTTGGAGAATATATATACATATATATATATATATATATATATATATATATATTATATATATATACATATATATATATATATATATATATATATATATATTATATATATATACATATATATATATATTATATATATATATATATATATATATAAGATGAGGGTTATTTTAAGCGCTCGACATTTGAAGAAAGTGTTTTCTTGCCAAAAAGATAAAGGTCGTGTGTTGTTTTTTCAAAGAACAATTCTATATTCACCCATCCGCACAGTCCTCGTCTCAATCTTTATGTCAATCCTGATTCAATGTATGATGATGAAAAGCAGTCAATCACTTTTCACTCTATTATTATGTTGAATTTTTTTTTTATTAGAAGGGGAGGCGGACGGGGAGGGGGGGGGGGAGGTGTCAAGTGTGTTTATGGGAGTATTGATAATTCAATTTATAAAATCCACTTACACATTCAGTTATAAAGAGCCGCTCTGCTTTGATGCATGAAAATCTTTGATTTATGAGTTCATTTCACACCTTCACTGCAATGTATGAGTGAGGGATCGCCTTTTACCGTGCGTGAACGTAGCCATCGTTAACTAATAGCCCGACACTAAAACCCACTAAGACCCATCTTTTGACGTCATTTTTAGGTTTGTGGACCGCCTGTTTGTGAGTTAGTTGTCTTCAGTAGTGCTCAAGGAATCAAGTGATCCCATTGGTTGAGCGGTTTAAAACAACTCATGATTTGTTTTCTTTTGTAGCCAAAGACTAGTCTTTTGACGTCATAATTTGTAGTTCAGTATCAGCGTAGCCATCGTTAACTTATAGCCTGACACTGACCAAAAAATGACGTCAAAATGCCAGTCTTTGGCCACAAAAGAAAACAAATCGTGAGTTGTATTCAATAGTTCAACCAATGGGACCACTTGTTTCCATGAGCTCTACTAACGACAACTCAATAATGACGTCAAACTGCCAGTCCTTTTGGAATTCAGTCTCAGGCTATAACATAAAGATGGCTGCGCAAGAACCCACTAAGACCCATCTTTTGACGTCATGTTTAGGTTTGTGGACCGCCTGTTTGTGCGTTAGTTGTCTTTAGTAGTGCTCAAGGAAACAAGTGATCCCATTGGTTGAACGGTTGAATAAAACTCACGATTTGTTTTCTTTTTTGGCCAAAGACTAGTCTTTTGACGTCATTTGTTGGTCAGTTACAAGCCATGAGTTTATGAAGGCCACAGTGTGAACGTAGCCATCGTAATCTTATAATCTGACACTGGCCAAAAAATGACGTCAAAAGACAAGTCTTTGGCCACAAAAGAAAACAAATCGTGAGATGTACTCAATAATTCAACCAAGAGAATTACTTGCTTCCTTGAGCTAACGACAACTTACTAGACGCTGCACATAGTTTTGTGTGTTGGTCCGTTATACTTCCGGGTGGCAATGTTGTGAGCTTGTTAGCCAAGCGTATACTATCCATAGGTTACTAATTGAATCATAAGGTGGCATATTTCTTTTTGGTATTAGGACGTATAGGCAGATTCCTATGATTATGGGGCGTAAAAGAGTGAGGATGGATGATCTATATTCGCGACCAGCACTTATTTAGGTTAGAAAATAAGAAGCCATCATCTGAAATAAAAGATGAGTTGCACAATTTATGTATCCAGTCCTCCGGAAGATACAAGTATATTGGAACCAGTATTTTTTACATAACACTTTTTCCCCTATATACATTAATTAGTAAAATAACGGACAAACTTGTTATGTATGAATAAATTCCCTTTTATTTTCCTATCTCAATCAAAAATATAATTTATATTTTTATAAGAATCCTCTTAAAACTAAAATCTGAAAAAATGTGTATGAAACAGACTTCGGTTTAGCATTTTTTTATCAAGATTGAAGTCATATAAATCGATCGATGTTTGAAGGACGAGTTTTCTGGCCAAATGTTAAATACTTAATGTTCCAGAGTACGGCAGTTAACTGGTTAAATGCAACAAAAGACAAAAATAGTTGAAAATTGTCTCTTTGACAACATTCCAATAACTCAATTTCCATAAATTGCGACAGTGGACCATTCCCCTAGAGCGCCCACGTAATATATGAATCCCGTGGGATTAATAAAAGAAACAATCCAATTCTCACGAACTCTGTAAAAAAAAAAACACATTAAAAATAAATTTGGCCAGAAAACTATTCCTTCAAAAATCGATCTATTAAAATGATCCCCATGCCCATATTGTCAATAAGTATCAAACCGGGGACTTCACCCAAGACTTTCGTGAAGTCCAAGCTATGAGAGTTTCGACGAGACGAGTCTCATTTAAATCGATCAATATTGAAGGACTAGTTTTCTGGCCAAAATGTTAATGTGGGTTTTTTTTAGTCCGGAAGAGTTAAATGTGGCACATCAAATGTTCCAAATTCCGATGTTTATTCCTCCGACGAGTTCAATGAATTTCGATTTAATCAAACGACATGGCATTTAATGAAACTTTAAATTTCCAGAATCCAATGACGTTGTCTGCCATTTTGGTATGCTTTTAAATATATACAAATTAATACATTTAACACTATGAAATGAACACACAATTGACGTCAATCAGCTCTTTGTAATTGATTCTAGAAGTCAGGGAAGTGATTATTTCTCATTAAACAAACTAAAGTTAAAAGTTAAACATAGTTTTATGTGTTGGGTGGGTATAATTGTATTGGACGCGGAGCTGGTTAGTATTTCACTAAAACCGATATATAAATATCGAGTTCGCAATTATATCCTATTTAGAAAGATTACGAAAATAGATCGACATCGAATCTTTCTCTACACTATCAAATTTTCGATACTTTCACGTCTGACAATTTCAACCTTGCTGTAAAAGACGAATACGTATTTAAGACTCCCAAAGGAATACCTTTTAAACCATTCGATGTTTGTTATTTCTCACATAAACGTTACAAATTGCTTCAAAACAAGATTTTACTGGCTGCACTTGATGTTTGAAATTCCATTTTATGCGTAATTTATTGTAACTCATTCTCGTAATGCTGTATTTTGCTATGTCGGGATGTGCTATGAACTGGAAATTGAATTCATTGACACATAGGTGAAAGTTTTGATCAATTTCTATTCTTTTTGGTTGAGTATGAATTTAAATACAATTTTTTACGTAAATAAAACTAAAAAATGTGACCCACCGTCCAAAAGCGGTCTTGTATTATTTCGGTGTGAGCAAGGTCAGACCTGCAACTTAAAAATTTTAAAATTCGTAGTTTTAGGAGATAAAAGTAGAAGTCGCTATAGATACGAGTAATATGAAAATTGACGTCACTCGGGTCTTTGTTATTGTTTTTTGCCATCCCCGTTTATGAGTAATTCTCACTGAAATGTATTGACCAGACTATAGACGTTCAAGGTTACACATAGTTTTGTGTGTTGGTCCGTTATAATTCCGGATGGCAATGTTGTACTACATATAGTTGACTTTATAAATCAATGATTTGCACTGACAATGATGAAATAACACTTCAAAAGCCTTAAAATTATGCACTCTGGCATCAACCTCCATTTCCAGTAAGCTTAAATAACTTAGAGATGCTCATGAAGTTTTGAAATTGGAGCCAACATTTCGTAATTCTACTGAATATTTCGTAGTAGTAGTTAGGTCTGAACAAGGTGTTGTAAATTGACTTTATTGACACAAATATAAAATTTAGGATTAATCTCAATATGCTACGGTAGAGTATGCGGCTATGTAGTATGAAACTGCATTTGAATTGGAAGGTCCTAGGTTCGAGTCTCGCATAGTTAAGTCCTTGGAAAGGCTCTTTACTCATATTCTCTCACCTTATTCAGCTGTAAAATGAGTACATGGCCGTTAACAGCGTTTTCTCTGTCTGAAAAAAAATATAATATCGCCCAACGGAAGTAATTTTAAAAACGTGTTTTTTTTTTTATTGTTTATTTTGGGGGGTGAGGGGTGGGGGAGGGGTTTGTTTTCTTTTTTTCAATGTAGTCTATGGCAGTATTGTTACAGCTGTTACTATTATTACAACACTGAGGACAAACGCAACAGTTGCGTGGTGTCAGATTATGGCTAAGTAACACAATGACTATTGCCTCTGTGACAGAAATGTTTTCTAGTAGAGCACATAAGTCATGAAGTCACACATTCCTCTTTTCCGGTTCAAAACTCATTGGAAGCGTGTATCCAGTCCTCCGGAGTGGATAGTGAAATTTAATATTTTACATATTGAATCATAAGGTAGCAGAATGGGGAAGCCTTCCGAAAGCTCCTCGTGCTAAGGGAAACAACCCAAATATTTCTCAACTAACCCGAAGAAAAAATAAAGCCTATTACCTTTAACTAACCCTAATGGGAAAAAAAAAACACCCTAGCACATTTACTAAGACCTATAGCTTACCCTAATTGAAAAAAATCCTCGGACCTCGAGCTAACCCTAATAGAAAAAAAACGAGGACATAGGTTGCACTACCTTTCAATACTTCAAAAAAAAAAATGGCGGCGAAGAACCAAAATAATGGTCATGTTAGGAAATTTTAAACTTTCACTAATCCATTAAGGTTTATTCTAGACTTTTTAAAATGCTACTATATATTGCCAAATTGAATAAATAAACGCCTGACAAAAGGTATATGGTGGAGATACTAATTTAAAGAGATGCTAGACCGTGGAGCTTTCGGAAGGCCTCTCGCAGAATGTATAGGAGTCTTAGGATTACGGGGAGTAAAGAGATGCTAGACCGTGGAGCTTTCGGAAGGCCTCTCGCAGAATGTATAGGAGTCTTAGGATTACGGGGAGTAAAAGAGCGACAAAGGATGGTCTTTATTGACGACCAGCATTAGTTCAGACTAGAATATAAAATGTCATCACCCTGTAACAAAAAGATCAGTTGCACAAGGTATATATCCAGTCCTCGGGTGGATTGATTTCACATTTCCATTGAGATTGGAACCCGTATTTTAACGTCACACTTTTGTTTCCTATTGGTGAGTAAATTTATTTATAACTCAGAATGTCTTATGTTGCCTCGGAGGGAATTCCCTAACCTTATTGTACATATAAAAAAAAGGAATGAATAATATGTGCAATGACTCGGAAGTGGGGTAACCAAAAGATTAGTAACGATGGCACTCAGTGACATCCTAATCGAATCCCAGTTACAACCGCTGGATAAAAAGTAAAACAAAATGACATCAAGTTAGAGTGTAATGGAACCCGTCCTTTAGAAAGTTAACACCAGCAGCCAATAACCGGTAACAAAGGCGTGAAAAACCCATAAATATTCATACTCGGGATCTCATCCAACTTTCTGCGACCTCTCATCGTCTTTCTTTTTTTTTAATTTACGGTTGTCAGATAGAGGAAAAGCCACTCAAATTATTGAAGATTAATTGCACAGTAGATATTGACAAATATTTCCCATGGTATTTAAAATAATGGTGTATTATTATTATATTTTAATCGAGCATTTATATTATGCAATATTCACGAAACGTGCTCCAAACGTGCTGTACAAAGGGTCCCTGGGCAACAACAGCACTTAACATAATGTAGGACGTGACACGGAGCTTGTTAGGTGATATTACAATTTTTTTTCGGACAGCGACAATGCTGTTAACGGCCAGGTACTCATTTTATACCTGAGTACGGTGAGAGAATGTGAGTAAAGAGTTGTTTTTTTTTCAAGGACTCCACTATGCGCTGAGCTAGGCTCGAACCCAGGACCTCCCGATCCGAAAGTGAGTGTCCTACCACAAGACCAAATAACCGCGCAAGAACAACGCATCTCAAAAACATCCGCCAACCTTGACTGGGGATCGAATCTCAGACCTTCTGTTTACCGGTCTGACGTGCTACCTTTATCTTACAGAGGTTATACGCGATAGTTGGGAATATTTATATGTACTCGATGTACTCGTCAATGCTAAACTAGTTTAGATAGCACGAAGCCGCCGTAAATAACTTTAAGCCATATCTAACAGACCCAGAGACCCAATCACTGTTGGGTGTAAAGAGAGGGTGTCAGAGAAAAACAATCTCGAGGTCGCTCGTGATAGATCTCGTTCTCGTTTCGCGTGAAGCGAGTGTTCTACCAATTGAGCTATCAGGACCTTGCTTTATAGTGTAGATTAACCCTTAATCCTCATTTTTAGATTTTACTTTAACCTCACACATCTTCCCGTTTTCACGAAGAGAGAAGAAACAAAAATTGTGTTTTTTGTTGTACAGTTTTGCGGTCTTGTGGTGTGACACTCGCCTTCGGGCCGATAATTTGTCCCGAGTTCGAATCTTAGGGCCTCATGTACTGTCCTAAATGTTGAGTGTTGTAAAGCGCATTGAGTAGGTTTTGTGGATTTGCCCTGTATGAATACGTCCACGTTTTGTGTGATATGTGCGTGTGTGTCTGTGTGTGTGTGCGTGTGTGTGTGTGTGTGTGTGTGTTCGGAGGGCGGGGGGGGGGGGGGGGGGGCACTAAGTGGAAACAGGCCGTTGTGTGGTGTATAATTTATTATCATATTCCCCTGACTACTATCATGAACAAACTTCATTTTAGCTTAAGAAAAAATAAAAAGTAAAAAAGTCTCAAATAAGTGGATCTTAATTATTTCACCGGATGCTCACATGGACATGGCCATACCGGAAGTGAAGGAAGCAGAAAGGACTGAAATTGATAGGTCGTCTATGCCTACGGGGAAAGGTAGTCTTTGGCTAATGATTGTCCACTCTACACAAATAATTTTTAAAAAAAGATGGTACGTTTTGTCTACTTTTAGCCTGAAGTGCAGTTTTTTTAGAAGTAAACTTATTTGGCTTTCAGAAATGTGTCCCCCACCCCCTCAAATGGTATGCCTATCTGAAGAGGAGAAAAAAGAAAAATGCAAATGAATGCAAAATGATATTAAAATTACTAGATACGTTAACTTCTGATTCGTGCTAAAATCACTAAAGTATACAAAGGATTCAATGACACAATAATGACGTTGTATAAATAGATCTTTTAAGAATAGCGTATACATTTGACGGTTCGGGTAGCAAACTGTTTATCCATCTGATGTTAAAATTCCACTTTGCTAATCTTTAAAATACCAAAATAAGTTCCGTTTATGAATATAGCTGCCAATAACGGATTTTTTAACTTAGTCGCTGAAAGGAGAAGAAGAAGAAGAAGAAGAAGAAGAAGAAGAAGAAGAAGAAGAAGAAGAAGAAGAAGAAGAAGAAGAAGAAGAAGAAGAAGAAGAAGAAGAAGACATCCCAATTTGCAAACTTGGTCTTCCGTACTCTGGAAAAACGCTTATTGGAAAATTTGGCCAGAAAGGTCGTCCTGCAAATATCGATCAATTTAATTGACCCTCGTCTTGGCAAAAACTCTTAAACCTGGGACTTCGCGAAGTTTTTGCCAAGATGATGGTCATTTAACTCGATCTTATGGACGAGTTTTCTGGCCACATTTTAAATATGGATTTTTCCAGAGTACCTCAGTGGCCTCTTGACGCAAGCCTGAAATGTTCAATAAATGTGTTCGCTTTAGAGTTATAGACCGAAAAATGGCAAGTTCACTTATCCTCCGGAACTGGGTACTCTAATCTGTCAAAAGACTGGTGGGCTCATTTTACCGGGTTTTATTTATTGGTTTTTCTTTTCTATTTCTTTGTTTTTAACATGATTTTTTTATCCTTTTAAATTCTGGTATCAAAATGAGGTAAACCGACCTGTACATATATTCAGGTCTGACATCTGAACGAAATTATGGCCCTAGTTTAACATTGTTGTAATGGACAGTATTTTGGGCCAGCAAATAAGTGCACGTCGAGTAAAATATTGTATGGCAAAAACTTGATTTTAACTTAAATCGATCAGAAATGTCACCTATTCTTTTGAAACGGTATTGTGTCAGACTGAACCAATTCCAAAAAAGTGTTTTTATTATAAATGATTAGAAAAGTGGGCTTGTATTTTTTGTTGCTATAAGATACTATGGCGTCCCCAGCTTAGTTGGTAGAGCTCTCGCTTCACACGTAAAGGGACCAAGATCGTATCCTGGGTGCAGTCGAGCTTTTTTTCTGACGCCCCACCGCCCCCCCCCCCCCCCCCCCCCCACCCACTCCGCTCCCTCTGTTCACTCAGCAGTGAATGAGTAGCTGAGTCTGTTAGATTGGCGGAAAGTACTTTGCGATTGACTATGTCCTATCCAAAGGATGGCAAGCAATTGCTGTTGATCGTTTCACGCTATAAAAACCGGGATAAACTTCAGATCTATGGGCCAAATGGCTCTGAATGACTCCTTATAAGAAACTATGTTATACTGTCTTCATTAAAAAAAAAATTGAGTTTTTCTTTGCGCAATATCCAATATACCTACTCAAGGTACAACATTAATCCAAGTTTTGTCTTTCTGACTATAAAATTGATTTTTAGTTTCTAAATCCCTCCGACATAATAACGGTTCCTACGAAGATTATTAAACTACTTCATCCTTAACACCAACAATGGCTGTCACATCCAACAACTCTCTCCTCCCTCGAATACAAATACAAGGAATTGAATCGACCACGAGTAACATTCATATTGAGATTCAGACATATGATCTTTTTTTTTTCTTTTTTAAAAAATTGGAGGTCCCGATAGCTCAGTTGGTAGATCACTCGCTTCACACGTAAAGGGATCCAAATCGATCCCGGGTGCAGTCTAGATTCTATTTCTGAACTCCCTGCCCACCCAGCAGTGATTGGGTAGCGGGGTCTGTTAGATCTGGCGGAAAGTACTTTGCGAAAGACTAGCGTCCTATCAAAAGGGTAGCAAGCAATTTCTAATGTCAGTTTCACGCTGTAGAAATCGGGATAAGATCCGGCTCCATGAGCCGAACGGCTCTGAAGGACTACTGCTTTAAATACATAATTCGTTTTCCTCAGTAAAATACATACATATAAATCTTTACCATACAATCACTCTTCAGTCAGCATCTATATCCATCCGATTTAATGGTATTATAAACTAATGACTTAAGCACTTGTTTGAAAGGTCGGGAGTGGGGGGGGGGGGGCGCATTGGAGGGGGGGGGGGGGGGGGGGTTCTACTCTTCAATATTACCTGAGTATCTACTTATTATTTTCTGATACTAAAATGATAATATTGAGACAAGTAACTTATGAGCTCCTTCCGTACGAGGGTTTTGAATGTCAAGTCGGTAAACAAAGCATCTTAGTATTGATAGTATGTTTAAGAAAAAATACTTATAATTTCTGTCTGCCATACCAAACGTACAACTACACGAAACTAAATATGTCTAAACTCAAAAATTTATTGTATGTTAGAATTGAGTAAGGGGTAATTCCCCAACTGAAGACAGAAAGCTGCTCTAAATCCTGGGCCGAATTTACGTTGTGTAACAAATAAACAACTGAGTGAAAGTATGTTTACCGACTTGACACAGTCTGACCTAGATAAGCATCGTATGATGATCAAACCCTTTTCGTACTACCAATCTATCTTGTCTCTGTAGTTCAGGCTCGGCTATTACTATCCTACTATCCATCACTTACCTTTCAATGCATACGGCGACAAGTGTTAGAACTGAGGCGTAGAGAGCGCAAACAAGGATCGTTCTGTTCACAGAACAGGCAACTCCACCAAGCTGCCAGCCCTTGTCCAGAAGCACCATGACTATCTCTGGCACCCCAAACACCATGATGAGTGAGTCCGCCAGGGCAAGGTTCAGGATCATCATATTAGTCATTGATCTGTGGAAAATCAACCAGAATTTAGGATTTTTAAAAAATAGAATAAATGTCTCCATGGCCTCGAATCGGTATTACAACGTGAAACAGTGTCATGGGGAAAGGGAAAATAAACCAAAAATAGCGAGGTGAAGGGATAAAGAGGAAATGCTTGCAGCAAAATATGGAAGAGATAGCATCGATGAGGATTGACGAATGTTGGGAAATCGACTTCGATAGAAAAAAGATGGAAAACCATGGCATCTAACATTTGAAGAAAAAAAATCTGATAAAAAAAATCATCTTGAGCAATCATATAGAGCATGTCCAACTACACGTGTTCAAAGCGCTTTACAAGGGGTCCCTGGCCAACAGAAAAACTTAACATGTGAGAAGGAATCTGAATGGTGGTGGTGATGATGATGATGATGATGATGATGATGATGATGATGATGATGATGATGATGATGATGAGGATATCGTGTTTAAAGAACCGGGCCAAGGACCGAGCCTTGGAATAACCAAAAGACAGTAGGTGGTCCATATTCTGACCCATCAAGGATCCAATCATCGTTAAGATATTTATTGACAGAAACCACTCTAGGCTTGTACAGACTTATTTCAAATAAAATAAAATACTAGATAAAAGAATTAATCCTTGAACCACATTTTTGAGTGAAATTGGGTCGAGGTCAAAAAGTGACGATCATTGAAATGCCCATTAACACACATTAAAAGTGATGGATTCAGCTACTTTAATTTATTTCATTACCGAACCTTTTTGTGGCAAATCCTGATCTATCTTTTTTAAAACAAAAAATCCTACCATCAATCAGACTGCACACTATCAATTTTGTGCGGTTATGTGGTCTTGTGGGATGACACTCGCTTTCGGATCGGAAGGTCCTGGGTTCGAGTCTCGCTCGGGGCATAGTTGAGTCCCTGGAGAAGGCTCTTTACTCACATTCTCTCACCGTACTCAGGGTGTAAAATGAGTCTCTGGCCATTGTGATATCGCCTAACAGGCGTCAGGTCCCGTCCTATATGTTAAGTGTTGCTGTTGGCCAGGGACCCCTTGTTAAGCGCTTTGAACATGTTTAGTGGATATTGCTCTATATAAAATCTCAATTTATTATTATCATTTATTATTATCAATCACACTGCACACTATCATCGTATCAGACCTGCTAACATGAACATTTTAAAATTCGTAATTTTTAGGAGAATAAAAATGGAAGTCACTATAGTTAACTTTATAAATCAACAACTTACTCTCAAGAGGATTAAATAACATTTCAAAATCCTTAAAATCAAAACGTCTGGCCTCAACTTTCATTTTCAATACGTTTTTTAATCACTTCGAAATGCTTATGAAGTTCTAAAACGAGAAATTCTAAGAATGTTTCGTAATAGAAGGCATCTTCTGGTATATTATTATTATTATGTGAACATATTTTTTTTTAGCCTAATAATATTCGTATAGCACGTACATAAAAGCAAGGCAATTCCTCTTTGCATGTGAAAAATATGAATAAAAAAGAATAAAAAGAAAAGAACCAAATAGTAAACACGGAACGTTTTGGGCTTAACCCCAATCTTCAGCAGCTAATAACAAAAACAGTTAAAACGGTAATTATATCGTTTTAATTGGTTTTAGTTATTGCCTTGAGAACGGGTTTGAGACTGAAACGTTCCGTATTTGGTATTATGTTCTTTGTTTTTGAGCGGTTATAGAAGGAACGAGACTGACGTCACTCAGCACTGTGCTTTTGTTTTTAGCCAGCTATTTTCAAGTTTAGTTCCCATTACAATCAAACTATAAACGTTAAAGGTTACACATAGTTTTGTGTGCTAGTATGTTATATTCTGTTGGCGAAAGTTGTTGTTACATCTTTTGGCTAAACGGACAGTATCAATATTTGTGTGTGTACATGATTTGGGGTTATATAATGTAATATAAACCTATACTTCAAACCTAACTGGATTCATCAACAAAGTATAAATGGATCTTAATAAGTGGCATCATCATTACTGCTCTGTTGGTGGGAAGGGTGTATGGGATGTTTGGCTAGGTGGCTCGGTGGCTCAGCGGTAAGGTGTCTCGACTTGTCTCAAAAGTCAAGCGATGTGAAACGTGGTCAGTGGCCGGATGGGGGATAATGATCGTGAAATATTTTGATCCCGTCGTAGTGGACTTGAGTAAGGTACTTAACGCACATTTCCACACTCGACTTAGGTGTGAATGCGTACCTGACTATAATATATTGTAAGTGTCTTGGTACAAAATGGGCACATAAAAGGCGATTGCTACTATATGAAATTGAAATATGGGATTATATTAAACGTTGTGGAGCACATTCAGTGTGGTAATATACTATATGAATATTATTAAATCATATTTTTGTGGTATGACTTCGCAAGTCCATGCGTATAGTGTCGGGAACGCTGGCAACAACACCTAGAGAATAGGGCCCGATAATGGCAGCAATCGATGTTCGACGGGAGACGATTACAAACAACTGGCTTAATAAGATCAAAAAGAGAGGGAATGGTTTAGTTGATCTTGCACTCTATAAAAGTTCAAGTTTTGTTTGTATAATATATTATGTTCTTTTACCTTTTCAGTCAGTTAGGGTTAGACTGAAGTCGGTCCCTGTCCATAGAGACTTGAATTAAAACCAAGGACACATGATTAGAAAACGGCCTTCCAAAGATCAATATCTTTTACTTGCAGACAAGATTAGATTCCGTTCCTGAGAGTACTAAAAAAAAGACCCTCAGGGAAATATCCAGATAGCTGCTTTGTTACATAATACGAAATTGAACAGGTTACTTGGTGTCTTTTTGAATTTTTAAATAACAAAAATTGAGGCAGCGTGGCTCAGTGATGTGGTCTATACTTCGTACCCGAAAGATACTCGACAACTCACAAGCTGTCTGGTCTTTAGCAAGTCACCTCGCATCTAGCTCACTTTGCGACGCTGCCCTGCGGCTGATGCCTGGGGCATTTCAGCCTTCCTTCGAAGACAACCTAAAATAATTTCCTTTTTGGGATAAAATAAAGGGAATTGTATCTTTTTAATCTTACTTTTTAAAGTTAGGATCCACAGCTTGAAATTCATATCATGCCTAGTCGATTAAACATTTTACGATTTGGGATTTACAAAGTCGAGGCATGATGAAACCAAATCACCTCCCACAGAGGGTTAACTAAAGGCCAAGGACAAGTGATTTGAAAACGACCTTCCAAAGATCAGTGTCTTCCACTTGCAGACAGGATTAAATTCCGTTTCCGGGAGTAGTTAAAAAGACCCCCCGGGAAATAATATCTAGTCTTGTTGTCACATAATACAAAATTGAACTAGTTTCTTGGTGTCCTTTTTAATTTTCATAACAAAATGTGGGTCAGTGTGGGTCAGAGTTTGGTCGTTGCTTTGTATCGGAAAGGTAATGAAAGGTCATCGACTACTCGCTAAGCTGTGTGGCCTTTAGCGCGTTACATCGCCCCTAGCCCATTTTACGATGCTGGACTGCGGCTGACGCCTAGGTCATGCCTGTATTCCAATGAAATAGACCTTAAAGACAATTTTTCATTTGGGATGAATAATGGGATTTTTTTTCTTTTTTAATCTTTAAAAAATCCCTTTATTCATTACAAAGGGGAAATTTGTCCTTAAGGTCTATTCCAATGGAAGACAGGCATAATCCAGGCGTTAGCCGCAATGCAGCGTCAGTTATTCTATTAAGGTGTTATGTCTGGGTGATTTAAATATTGGCGAAATGGGAAGTACAAGGTCAGGTTAAATGGAGGCCAACATTTTGGAGAAACGGGAAACAGTGAAGTCAGGTTATTGTGAAACCAAATCCCCTGGCCTCAAAGCATTAATCAAAGTCAAGGACACATGATTAAAAGACGATCTTCCAAAGTTCTGACGTCTAATACTGTCTCGTCCAAGAGTCGGTAAAATAACCCTCAGGGAAATTTCTAGTGGTATTGTCACATATAAAATGAAGCAATTTCTGAGTTTTTCGCTCAATTTCAAATAACAATAATTAATTCTAGTCAGCTTCTGAAGAATTAAACCAATCGCTTTTCTGTTTTCTCTGGTTTTCTCTTAAGATGGTCTTTTATTTTTGTTGGATGTGTCAGATTAAACATTTGAAGATAATCTTCGCTTTTAAAAGTCATTGTCAGGGGTCAAAATGGCAACAGCTTCTGATGGTATCACACTACAAACCATTGGCCTCTATCCAAGCGGCATAATCCTTACCCAATTAACCAGTAGATTTTTGACCAATCAAAACATGGAATTTGTGACACACCTTCACACGTGCTCGGACAAGCATAGTTGGTTAACAAACAATAATGTGAATGATTTCAACCGTATTCTCTGATCATTGTTATTATTTTCATACGCCAAATGGGTGACTATTTGTCATACGATTTTCTGGATCATATAATAAACGTTTAAGTTTACCCATAGATTTCTGTATTGGTATTTTTCATCAAGCGGAAGAACAGTGAAATTTTACTCAGACACATACCATCGATAGTAAAGCCTGTGTGGTTTGCTATGTTTACCAATCGCTGTCATTGTTTACATTATGACGGCTGTCCGAGAGGCGTGGTTATCGAAGTGTCTATTCGTGTACCGTCGAGAGAACCCGTCTTGCAGGCCCATCACAATTCAACGTTAAACCGGGTTATTTGCCACAACGAGTACAATTTGAGAGGTCGAAAAAGGCTTCAACAGTCGTGACTTCACTTCCCTCGTAATGACGCATAGTAACTTAGTAACTTGTTCTAATTAACTATCGGAACAATGGCGGATGCCCTTATGAATTACTTCTCCGACGAGCATAAAAGTGTATCCAGAGGAGAAAAAGATGATAAATCTGATCATGTTTTGACTTTTAGACATTCTGATCACATGACATATGAAAAAGTTCTAGCCAGCATGAAGAATAAAAAGTACCGATTTTCTTTATTTAGAACAAACCTGCTTGTTGCTGGGCGGACGTGACATCAGACTATTGAATCATATTCCCAACTGATAAAAAATGGTCGCGGTTGGACAGGTTCTAGACTTTGGTCTGTTTGCAGCCACCTAGTCCGTTTCTCTGTCAGAGGGACATGATTTTTTCCAAGTTGACATCCATCTCGTGCGTGCAACCCCGTCCAGGGTCAGGAAAAAACCAAGTAGTGCAAGGATTGTCGGGAATTATTGGGCGAGATGGCAAAGTAACCATAGTAAACGGTAAGGACTGCTTGAAGCCGGTGATCGTGACAATACTAACGAAAGAGTGAAAATGGAGAGGCTTCGTATGGGAACAAAACAGACAATGGACGTTTCGGGTACAAATCCTTCGTCAGCACGACAATATACAAATAAACGTGGAAAACAAATATAATAACATTGAGTACAACGGTACTAGTTATTTTGCATTTTATTTTATTTGTTTTCCACGTTTATTTTCCACAAACCCAGGTAGAAAAAAAAAGTTCCTTATAAGATTTTTAAAAATGATTTATGCCTTTTTCGCCACGACATCATAAGATATCGTCGTCTTGGCATTCCACGAAGGAATATAGATAATTCATAAAACAAGATGTCTGATGTCAACAAGAATCACCCATGTTGTCACAGTGAGCAAATTGGGGGTTAAAAATCTTGCTCAAGGACAAAAACGAAAGTGCCTGAAGCGGGGCTCAAACCCGGGTCCTTCTGGGTCACAGTGCAATGCCTTAACCACTCGGCCACTTCGCCCCCCACAAGGAAAAGATTTGGCAGACTAAAAATTTCAAATAACTCGCATTCATTTCCTCTAATTGGTTTGAAAGAAAGGAAACCGTGTGATTATCTTTTAGTCGTCTCCATTGCAAAGAACATCTAATTAGATGAATCTGAATGATTGCAACTTTGGGGTAGACACATTTATCACCCCTACGCGAATTCTGTCGTGAGAGAATACTCACCTAAAGTAAACAAATGACTTATCCCGTCACTCCTGGATAGACATTGTGACCTTGGGGCAGACACATATATTACTACTACGTGGATTCTGTCATGACAGAGTCAAGCAATTCAGATGAGTATGCGAGTCACATTGTCAGTCTTGGTATGGAATGATCTACACGGGAATGGTATGACACTCGCTTTCGGATCGGAAGGTCCTGGGTTCGAGTCTCTCTCGGGGCATAGTTGAATCCTTGGAAAAGGCTCTTTACTCACATTCTCCTGAACGTAAACAGGGTTGTCTCTGTCAGAGAAAAAATTGTAATATCGCCTAACAGGTGTCATGTCTCGCTCTACACGTTACGTGTTGCTGTTGGTCAGGGCCCTTTGAGCACGTTAGTGGATATTGCGTTATCTAAAAGCTCAAGATTATAGAGGTATCGAAATTGACGTCACTCAGCTCTTAGTTATTGTTTTAAGCCAGCAATTTGAATGAGTAGTTCTCACTAAATTGTATTAATCAAGCTTTAAACGCTTAACGTTACACATAGTTTGGGGTGTGTTAGTATGTTAAATCCGGCTGGTAGATGTTGTGATTTTAAAAAAATCTAAACGCTTAGCATCAATAATGCGCGACTGTGTGGTCTTGTAATATAACACTCCCCTTCGGACCGTAATACCCTGGGTTCGAGTACCGCACTGAGAGCCGCGTAGTTGTGTCCTTGGAAGAGATTTTTCACTCATATCATCATCTCAACTTACTCAGGTGCAAAATGATTACCTGGTCATTCACAACGTTGTCTTTGTGATAAAAAAAAAAGATTGTAATATCGCTTAACGTCGTGTCTTGTCCTACTTGTAATGTGTTATTGTTGGCTTGGGGCCCTTTGCAAAGCGTTTCGAACATGGTTGGTGAAAATTGCTCTACTTAAATGCTCAAGTTTATTAGAATTAGGAATTTATTTTTTTTAAGTTTGAGAGACGCAACTCATCGGCCTTGATGACAGAATATAAAACATAAATTAGGCTTAAAAATAAGAGGAGAACGAGTGGAACAAATGAAGAAGATATATATAATATATATATATATATATATATATATATATATATATATATATATATATATATTTATGAGTGTCGGTGGGTACTTGTAGGTACGAAAGTGCTCGATAATGGTGGTTAGAGCTAATATATAATGTAAATTTTCACTCGCATTTTTTTGGCCGAGACGACTCGTTTCTGTGTTTTTTACACTTCTTCAGTCGGCGTAATCCATTGTAATCTTACAATGGATTACGCCGACTGCCGACTGAAGAAGTGTAAAAAACACAGAAACGAGTCGTCTCGGCCAAAAAAATGTGAGTGAAAATTTACATTATATATATATATATATATATATATATATATATATATATATATATATATATATATATATATATATATATAGAGAGAGAGAGAGAGAGAGAGAGAGAGAGAGAGACAGAGAGACAGACAGACAGACAGACAGACACAGAGAACGAAAGAAATAAAGAGAGGGACAGAGAGAGGGAGAGAGAGAGAGAAAGAAAAAAAGAAACAAAGAGAGAGAGAGAGAGAGAGAGAGAGAGAGAGAGAGAGAGAGAGAGAGAGAGAGAGAGCCGTATATCTCAATTACATTAAATTGACACAGATGTGATTTGCTTCCAATGAGATTCCCTGCCACCGATTTCTTCAATGGTAAATTCTGAGACGGGCAGAAAAAATGAAAAGCCAAAAAATGTTTTTTGGTTGGCGCCCTGACCGCAATAGTATAACAAGTCCCCGACAGTCCATGATTAGACCGAAATCGCCAAGGTTAAAATAATATTTACATAAATCTATGACCCTCCACCACAAGTTAGTATGAAATAGATCAGGGGCGACGTCTACTTATTTGCTGGTCTGATAACCCAATTCCTTATGGGCTCATTGTTGTAGTGGAAATCTCAAAAAGTGACGCAAAATATTGTCCCTGACATCAATGTTTAACTAGGCCCATAAGTGAGTTCGGATGTCAGACCTGCATATATATGTACACGACGATCAGGGGAGGGGGGGGGGAGAGATTTTTGTCCGTACGACCCGAACTGAGAGCCTGGTGGACGTGACTTGAATATTTTAATAAATATGGGGGCATTCTTATGTTGGAGGACTAAGGACTTAGCCAGTGACTAGTTTAGAAGAAAAAAATCGTTTCTTATTTGAACTGACCAAGAAAGTCTCGTATTGAAATCACGACCCCTCAGGAGTAGGTTTTGGCCATATTGGAAATAATAATAATAATAATAATAATAATAATAATAAATAATAATAATAATAATAATAATAATAATAATAATAATAATAATAATAATAATAATATAATGAATTTATATAGTGTCTAGTTCCAATCAAATTTGCTCACTTGCGCTTTACATCAACACATCATAATATATCAATAACATATATAAAACTGACATGTTAAAAACCATAAATATTGATATGATTATAAAATACATACTAAGAGTCTAAATTATATGCCCTACAAAAATGTTAAGTTTTTAACTGTGGATTTTTACTTTTTTTTTTGGTTCAATACTGATTGAGTTCCACAATTATGGTGGTCAAAGGATTTCTCATGAAAAATTAAAGATTTTGGGGATTCCCTTAGGAGATTTGAATTAGCAGATCTTAAATTTCGACTGGGTTCATGAAGAAGATAAACAGGAGCAGGATTGTTTAAGCAATTGAGAAAGTGCTTTTTGCCGAAAATAAACCTTTGAATTGAATTGGTAATAATGAATTAATGAATGAATTATTTATTGTCGGTAAATATATAAAATATATATATATATATATATATATATATATATATATATATATATATATAAACAGTTATTAACAACGACAACAAAATATGAAAGTAATAATTTCTAAAAAAGTAATGATGTGTATCTAATATCTGCTCAATAAAATTCGATTTAAATTCAGTAAGCCCTTTACGACTTTTCACCGACATAAGAATTTTTTTGAAAAATTAGTTTGCACATAAACTTAATACTATATATTATACATAAAAATTGACATGTCTCCCTGTTTCATATAATTGAGAAGGTTACTTCCAAAACCTGCTGAGTCTCATTGTCATCAATTTCTATTTTTCGTCATTGTTTCAGTCACTTAAAGAGGGAAATCCTTGTCTTGTCTGACTCGTGGAACGCATCTCTGAGTATTTTTGTGTGGCCATGTGATCTTGAGGTATGACACTCGCATTCGGATCGGAAGTTCCTGGGATTCGAGTCTCGCTCGACGCATAGTTAAGTCCTTGGAAAAGGCTCTTAACTCACATTCTCTCGCCGTATTCAGGTGTAAAATAAGTACCTGGCAGTTAACAGGAACGCACTTACTGTGTCTTCTATTCCCCTACATCTGTTTTCCAACATACTTTCTGTCTTTTTCTTGGAATGGGATTACTTGGTTTTGTCTTGGCCCCTGCTGGCAGGAAGGATGATGTGTTTTCGTGTAAATCATCTACCTGTTGTATACTGTATTATTTTGTCTTTTACACATATAATGATTTGTAAAATTTTGAGTGTATTCTTCTTAGTGGGGGGGGACCTATGCCTGTGTCTCGATGAGAATTTTAGGTGATCTCAAACAAAGAACACGGATAGTGTGCTCTTGGACTCTGTTCCCTATTTGAACCTTCCCCTTTGTCTTACTTTCTCTCGTGTGCTTTCAATTGTAAATCTATAATGTTTTGAGTTTCGTATTTTCTTCCTTTTTACTGGCGCTGAAATTACCTTAATGTGTCGCAAGCGCCGTAAAACATAAAACAAAGAGAACGTTGTCGCCATCAACTACCACTGACTTGTCGCTTGTCACACCAAGTTCTTTGACGTTTATCGGATCAACAGGACACAGAATCGCTGTGGAATGTTGTTATCGGCTAATGTGATATTAACTTGTCACAACGAGTGTTTCGTTACAGAACTACTTTCACAACAACGGGGAAAAACACTCGTACAATTTTGAAAAAATCAATATTGTGATCTGTGGTTGCCGTAGGTATTCAAAAACACAGGTGTCAGTAGTTTGTCTGAAATTGGAGGTCTTTATTATGACAGATTTTGTCAAATGCTCTGTCTATGATTTACACAATCCTATCGTTGTAGATTGTCTTTGTTTAACAACTTTTTCCTCTTCTTCTTCTTCTTCTTCTTTTTCTTCTTCTTCATCATCTTCTTCTTCTTCTTCTTCTTCTTCTTCTTCTTCTTCTTTCTTCTTCTTCTTCTTCTTCTTCTTCTTTCTTCTTCTTCTCTTCTTCTTCTTCTTCTTCTTCTCTTCTCTTCTCTTCTTTTCTTCTTCTTCTTTTCTTCTTCTTCTTCTCTTCTCTTCTTCTTCTCTTCTTCTTCTTTCTTC
>NC_088361.1:83568278-83583278 GCF_034508935.2 Berghia stephanieae | reverse complement strand
ATTGGAGAAGTATAAAAAGAGCGCGAAATGATAGAAAAAGTGAAACTACATGTTAATACTATTCGTTTCTACCCGCCATATCATTCATACAAACACACAAATATCTTGGTAACCTTAATAGTTGATTGATAGACTTTTTAGTGGAAATTAGAAAATAACACAATTTGGGTTCTTAAAAGAAAAATATCGACATCCACATATTATTTGTAAGTCTAATCAACGAACGCAAGCTCCATTTAACTTTCATTTAAGGGCAATATTTTGTGTCGTTTTTAGACTATTTCTACTGTACCAATGAGTCCATAACAATTAGGATTATCAGACCAATCTCGGTGGAAAATTAATACAATTTCTTTCCATGCAAATACTGACTGATCATATTTATGATCATTTTTAAAAAATCCAAAATTAATTTTTCTTAGTCTCATTAATCCTGATCGATGAGCACTTATTTACAGGTCTGATAAACCAATTCACTACGGGTTCATTGTTCGAATGGAAATCTCCAAAATATGGCGCAAAATATTGTCCATTACAGCAATATTAAACTAGGCCCATAATTGGGATCGGATGTCAAATTTATGTCAAATATATCGACACGTTGATCCCAACATAATATCGTTGTCATGTTAGACGATATGTCAAAAATTCTTGTTATTATTTCACTACCCGTGACCCAATTTTACTCCAGAATAAACACCAAAAAAATACAAAACAACAACAAACCAAAATAAAACAAGTTTGATCTTTCCTCGTGATTCTTCTAAAACGGTGACTTCCGCTTCCGGTCTTTGATGAGGACGCGTCCTGAACAAAACAAGATGGGAGGGAGGTGGATTATTCCTTTTTTTTTTCCCAAAACAGTCAATGGTGTCAACCTCTGTGGATATCACAGGAACTAGAGTCCTTCCCATCAATACGTCTACAGCTTTAGAACAAATAAAGTAGTTATATCTTAAAGCATATTTGGGGGACCCGATAGCTCAATTGGTAGGACACTTGCTTCACACGTAAATGGACAGCATAGGAAAGATTCCGGGTGAATTCGAGATTCTGTTGGCTTTGGGGTTTTTTTTAGCCACCCTGTCCACCTGGCAGTTATTGAGTAGCTGGGTCTTTTTGATCTGGCGGTAAGTACTATGCGAAAGACTAGTGTCCTATCAAAATGATAGCATGCAATCTGCAATTGTCTGATTAACGCTTTAGAGTCCGGAATAAACTTAATCGCCATGGCTTATTTACTCTAAAGGACTATCTACTTATTTTCAAAGCATTCCCCAGTTTTCATTTTCTTTTTTTATATCTTTTTATTTGCCCATTTTCGTGTACGTGCTTTCTTTTTAAACATTTTACAAGTCACGTCACCAAACATTACTTCGGATCGTATCATTTTCAAGAAAAAAAACCTGTAACAACTGTCTGACTCGAGCTTTTCATTGAAGCCCCTAATATGAGGTTGTGCCAAAAAGTCGTTCTTGTCGCATTCACCACAAACAAAGTCCAATGAGTGGCCGAGTGGTAAAGGCATTGCACTGAGACCCGGAAGGTCCCGGGTTCGAGCCCCGCTTCAGGCACTTTCGTGGGTTTTTTTTTCCTTGAGCAAGATTATTAACCCCCAATTCGCTCACTTGGACAACATGGGTGATTCCTGTTGACATCAGACATCTTATTTAATGAATTATCTATATTCCTTCGTTGAATGCCTAGGCGACGATGTCTTTATGATGTCGTGGCGGAAAGGCATAATTAATTTATTCATTAATGAGACTGCCAAAAATCGTTTTTGTGACATTTGCCACATACATTGTCCAATAATAAACTACTTAATAAACTTCAGCCACTATTTTGTTTTTAGAGATTATCCCGATTTGAACAAAACTAAAAAAATGTCTATTACCGGCACAAAGTGGAGACATTTGGAAAGTTTTTAACTCTCACTCTCTCAGCGTACTCGGGTGACGTTTAAAATAACTACCTGGCACGTAACAGAAGTTGTACCTGGCGAAAAAAAATGGATGTCCATTATCAATATTTCAAATCTGATCGTTATATCAAAAGCAGAGATAGAACCAGTTAATCTTCAGAAAATGGTTAGATTTATACAAATTCTAGACGTATTTAATTAGTGATACCGGTCTCACAACGGTATTAAGTCGGGATGGATCAGAGCCTAAAAAAGTGAATTTCCAATTAAAATGATAAGAAATATGAACTTTAAGGGCTTTTTCAAATTTAAGTAAAAGTAGTCCTTCAGGGCATTAGGCTTGTGGAGCTGGAGTTTATCCCGGTTTCTATAGCGTGAAACGAACAATAGCAATTACTTGCTACCCTTTAGATAGGACGTTGAGTCTACCGCAAGGTATTTTCCTCCAGATCTAAGAAACCCAGCTACCCAATCACTGCTGGGTGGACAGGAAGTCAGAAAAAATATCGACTGCACCCGGAATCGATCTTGGTCCAACTAAGCTATTGGGACCCCCCCCCCCCCCCCCTCCTTTTTCAATTTAAGAAAGTGTATTATTGTTTTATAAATAAAGAATATGAATTCACTCCTATTTCACATCTGTCGGTAAAAGTTCAATTTCCAGCACTTAGTTTATCCCTACATATTACTGCATTGATACAATTGGTCACATTTAAGAAGCTACTTGCACATTCATTGATCTTGGGGGCTCAGCGGTATGGTCTTAACTTCTTATCTGAAAGGTACCGAGTTCGACTATCTGTCGCGCTGTATGGACTTGAGCAAGTCACCTAGACTTACCTTATTTTGCGGTGCTGCACTGCGGCTGACGCCTGGGTTATTCCAGTCTTCTCTTGGAATGAACCCTAAAGAAATATTTCCTCGTAGGGATGAATAAAGGGAATTATCATATTATAATACATTTATTTTTAATTGATCCGTAATGTTGTTGATTCAAATAAAATCTATTTGTACGGCTCCATGGGGAAAAAGAAAACGGGGCAGATCCAAAACAAACTGGCGGCGTACTGATGAAAGAGAAAGAAATGCTGCAGGTTGGACCACTTGGGGCCAGGCGAGGAACACAGCCATTAACTCTCTCCTACTGGCGAGTTGCAGAATTTTACCCAAATCTTCACCTCCACCCAACACAAAATAGATTTTTCTTACTCAAACAGAAGATTAACAAGTACATTCTATGCATAATATTGTTCATCAAAATTAGCTCTACAATACGGTGTCAAGTTTTTATGTCTATAATAAGCAAATTTTCTTCAAACTTTATGAGAAACAAGAATAATCAGATGAGAAAATTGTTGGTTGCATCGTAACGAATGTGACGATTTTCCTGTAGTTGGTAAGGAGAAGGTTAACCGGGTTGAACGGAAACAGCAGATCGAGGCCGTATGTGCCATCTGGTACGAACAGATGTAATTATGGATACGTGGCTCAGCCGTACACACGGTGTCTCGTCATGCCACAAAAGTCAATCAATATTAAGCATGATCAATGGCCGGATAGGTGACAGTGATCGTGAAAATGTCTGGTCCCCACGTTGTGTCCTTGAGTAAGGCACTTTACGAACGTTATCCAATTCGAATTAGATGTGAATGAGTATGTAACTACAGGCAATGATGGATATTGTAAGAGTGTTAGTGCAAAAAGGATGCCTAACATTCGTCTAGTGTTGCATAAAATATGGCTCCATATGGACTTGTAGGGAAAATAAATCCTTGTGAAGATCAGTGAACACGTTAATTCAGTGGAAATGCTTTTTTATAAATACTCATATCATATTATTTGTTTTTATTAATTTAGATTTCAAAGTCAGTTTTCAGTATTTAGCTCATCCCGACAAAAAACCGTTTCGAATTGTTGGATAAATTTCTCTTTATTCATCCAATAGGGGAAATTTGTATCTGGGATCTATTCCAATGAAAAACGGGAATGACCCAGGCGTCAGCCGCAGTGCAGCGCCGCAAATTGAGCTAGGGCGAGGTGAATTGCTCAAGGCCACCCAGCGCAGCAGGGGGTGATCGAACTCGTAACTTTTTGAGTACGAAGCAAAGACCGTACAGCTGAGCCACGCTGATCGCATATGCAAACACAGACTGAAGCTAATAACGGTATATTATTTTGGGATGAATAAGATTAAAACGAGTGAAATAAAAACAAATAATGAGCTTTTATATATCGCATATCCACTAAACGTGCTCAAAGCGCTTTACAAGGGACGTGACATGACGTCTGTTAGGTGATATTACAATTTTTTTCGAACAGACAACGCTGTCAACAGCCTGGTATTCATTTTTCGTCTGAGTATATGGTTAGTGAATGTGAGTAAAGAGCCTTTACCAAGGACTCAACTATGCGCCGAGAGAGGCTCGAACCCAGGACCTTCTGATTAGAAAGCGAGTGTCATACCACAAGATTACAAAGCTGAACATTTACAATTGAAATGTTACGAGATACGAATGTTGGATCTTTTTCAATGTATTTAATTGCATTTATTCAACAAAGTAAAAAGTAGAAAATAACCCAAGGCTTCACATTCTTTGCTATTTATTCAATTTCCATCATCTATCTGTTCTGCGGTATTAAGACAAGGGTTCGCATATTGAAAAAAAAAAAACAACAAAAGAACAAAAAAAAAAACAACAAATTTTACAGGAGAGTCAAAAAACAAAAAGTAAACAAACAAACAAACAAAAAAAAACAACATTCGGTCCTTTAACTTTTAATCAGTCATAGGATTTTATTTGCAAAACCCCAGATAGAAAATTGGGTGTTTGGCTCAAGAATTGATGCTATGCGTTTAGTTAAAAAGCTCAAAATATTCATCAATCGGATGATATATCATACCAACACACATAGCGTATACATTTATAGATAGATCGAAGTTGACGTCACTCAGGTCTTTGTTATTGTTTTTTGCCATCCGCGTTTATGAGTAATGCTCACTGAACTGTATTAACCCGACTATAAACGTTCATGGATACACTCAGTTTTGTGTGTTGGTCCGTTATACTTCCGGATGGCAATGTTATGAGCTTCTTAGCCAAGCGCATACTATCAATAATAGTCTGATTAATGCAATTTAGTGAGAGCTACTCATAAAAATGTTTGGCTAGAGACAATAATAAAAAAAAGTTGAGTGACGTCAATTTCATTGCTTCTATGTCAGTAACTCAATTTCACCCACTTACCCATACGTGGCGCTTTGTCCTATGACGACATAAAATCATATTATATGGCGGATCACACAATAATGTGGAGTAGATTTCATCAATTTTGCAACTCTTGAAATTTAAATCTTGGACTTGGACTGTTTAGTTAACTTGTTGACATAACCAAGTTTGGTGTTGGTGCGAGAAAATTGGTGTGTACTTAAGTAGTACTTTAAATTAAACAGCTAACTGCATTAGGGCTCGCCCACACCGTAGACTGACTCCGACGACCCGGCACCGCCGTCCTCTGCCGTTTTCCGGATACAGACGTCGGGTACAGACAAAATAC
Organism: Berghia stephanieae; assembly: GCF_034508935.2. Classification (NCBI taxonomy): domain Eukaryota; kingdom Metazoa; phylum Mollusca; class Gastropoda; order Nudibranchia; family Aeolidiidae; genus Berghia; species Berghia stephanieae. Next base: position 83,577,799 of record NC_088361.1, on the reverse strand, counting down.
TAAGAATAAAGCAAAAAGCCGGTAGATCTACCCGTACCAAGCACCCGACGCCCTCTGACGGGGTTTAAAAAAAAACAAAACATTTTTAAAGCTTGGTATTGGTAGGTCTAGCGGCTCTTCTCTTTATTCTTAGTATTTTGTCCGTGCCTGACGTCTTTATCCGGAAGACGCAGAGGACGGTAGTGCCGGGTCGTCGGAGTCAGTCTCCGGTGTGGGTTAGTCCTTACTCTAGAAAAATGCGTAGGCCTATAGATAGAACGAAGTTGACGTTACTCAGGTCTTTGTTATTGATTTTTTGCCATCCACGATTATGAGTAATTTTCACTAAACTGTATTAACCTGCCTATAAACGTTCATGGTTGCACACAGTTTTGTGTGTTGGTCGGTTATACTTACGGATAGCAATGTTGTGAGCTTCTTAGCCAAACGCATACTATCTATAGAAATTTGGGCCAGAAAATTCGTCCTTCAAATATTGATCAATTTGAATGACCTTCATCTTGGCAAAAACCCTGAAACACGGGTATTCGCGAGGTCCTCGGTTTGAGAGATTTTGCGAAGTTACTATGCGTCATTACGAAGGAAGTGACGTTACGACTGTTGAAGAGTATTATCGCAATATTTTGATACACTGATAAAGGAATTCCTTCGCGACACCTGATGACATTGCATTTTTTCAATGGCATGTGATAGAATTATGAGTGTAACTCAGGATCGGCAAGGCTGGCTGCTAAGAATGATACGCAAGTACTGAAAGTGGCGATATGTCCTCGGTTCAAATGTTGATAATTGATAATTGATTGTGCGGCTATGTGGTCTAGTGGTGTGACACTCGCTTTTGGATCCGAAATTCCTGGGTTCGAGCCTCGCTCGGCGCATAGTGGAGTCCTTGGAGAAGGCTCTTTATTCACATTCTCTCATCGTACTCAGGTGTAAAATGTGTACCTGGCCGTTAACAGCGTTGTATCTGTCCGCAAAAAAAAAAAGAATGTGTAATATCGCCTGAAAGGCGTCATGTCCCGTTCTACATGATAAATGTTGCTGTTGGCCAGGGACAGTGCTTTGGGCACGTTTAGTGGATATTGCCCTATAAAAAAGCTCAATTTTTTATAGGCGAGTACTTAAAGTGGTGATATGTGTCCTCGGTTCAAAGTTTATCCATTGATAATCAAAATAAAATATTTTCAAAGTCTCAAAGACTGTGAAAAATTTGGGTGTCTATTTTGATTCAGAAATGAGAATGTCAGCTCACATTTCTGCTCTCTGTAAATCTTTATAATTTCAATTGAAGAAAATCAGTTTGATCCGTCAGTATATTGCAATTGGAACATGTAAAACATTGGTTGTTTCCCTCATTTTTTCAAAACTAGATTATTGTAACTCCCTGCTTGTCAACTTGCCTCAGGCTTCTATTAAACAATTACAACTACTGCAAAACAGTGCAGCAAGATTAGTTTTTGGCAAAAAAAAAATTGATCATGCAACCCCTTTGTTGGCCTCTCTCCACTGGTTGCCCATTGAAAAGAGCACATATTACAAAGCAGCGTGTCTTGTTTATACGTGTTTGACTGGTATAGCACCGGCATATCTCACAGATCACGTGGTCATGTGTAAATTTGAAAATTACACTTTAAGATCATGTAATGACCAAACGAAAATTTCGGAAAAAGATCAAGAACAGAATTTGGTGATAGATCGTTTGCTTGTTTCGGCCCCAAGATTTGGAATGAACTACCACGTGGTCTGAGGGAGTGCAAGTCTTTACCTACCTTTAAAAAGAATCTCAAGACACATTTTTACTGTATTTGTTTTTATTACTGTGAATCCTTGATTTGGCTATGAATTATCATTATTATTTTATTTATTTTATTTTTTTCACTTAAAATTGATATTTATATTGTAAAGTGCCCAGAGCTTGTGTTTTACACGAGAATGAGCGCTATATAAATGTGTATTATTATTATTATTATTTTAAAAATAGAATCACTGAAATGTTTATTCGAATAGTTATGTTGATATATAAACAACTGACGTAATTTTTAAATACGCATGCATACTATATTGATTGAACAACAGGGACTCAAACTGTCAGAAATAGTAAAAGCAGAAGCATCAGTTCTCTTAATCAGACTATAAATCTGTAAAGATTGCTCATAATTGTGTGTTTTGGTACGATTGATGTGGCGGGATGAACTTGTGGGTATTTTACTTTAACGCATAACTTCAATACCAAGCTGACATGATACCGTTTTTTATATTTTTTTTTGGGAGGGGGGGGGGTGGGGGGCGATGGTTTTCATATGAAATGTTGGTATATTTATATTTGCACCAAGTGGCTGGGTTCCATATCGCCCCAGGACATGGTTGGAACATAGGATAGAAATGCTGACATCCGATAACAAAATTAATAGTCCGGGGAATTCCATCCGACCCGGAAACTCAATTCTTTACCGGCGGCATTCAATTTTGATATAACTATAACTATAACATAATATACTGTTGTTGCGCTGTGACCCGGAAGGTCCCGGGTTCGAGCCTCGTTTCAAGCACTTTAGGTTTTTTTTCCTTGAGCAAGATTATTAACACCCAATTTGCTCACTTGGACAACATGGGTGATTCCTGTTGACATCAGATCAGACATCTTGTTTGATGACTTATCTATATTATTTCGTGGAATGCCTATGCGCCGATATCTTATGATGTCGTGGCGGAAGGGCATTATTTTTACTGATTGACATGATAAAGGCCATCATGAAAAGTTGCAATAACTCTCTCAATTTAAAACTACATCATTGGAATTATTTAAGAGTAAAAAAAAACAACTTATTTATCGCGAAAGGTTCACTGTAAGTTTGAGATTTGTGTCTTTATTGTAACTCTCATGGCGCGGAAAACTAAATACCTACCATTTTTGTTACTCTGCTGCAAATGTCTCCACACATTCACTACCAGGTTCCAAATTCAATTTTTTTTCCGACACAGACAACGCTGTAAATGGCCAGGTACTCATTTTACAACTTGAGTACGGTGAGAGAATGTGAGTAGAGAGCCTTTTCTACGGACTCAACTATGCGCCGATCAGACCGGACTCGGAATTCTTCCGGTCCAAAGGCGAGTGTCATACCACTAGACCACCAGAGCCGAAAATTCAACGTTTTACAATGCAAAGTACACTCAAATTCATCCTAATTTTGTTGTATATTGAAAAGGAAAACATTTTAACCCTCTCCTTACCACCTACAGCAAAATCGTCAAATTTGTTACGACACAATATACATTTGTTTTTATTCTGATTTATTTTGTACATCACAAACTTTGAAGAATGATCTTTGTTTAATTAATAAGAACGTAAAGTTGTTTTGTAGAGAGCTTGTTTGAGTTTAAAAAATACATTTTTCTGCTGGGTAAGCCTGCCATTTTTGGGAAAATACTGAAAATGATCGGTAAGGAGAGAGTTAAAGAATATTTTGGTCACAGAGTTTCTCCTTCAACTATCATTCAATTAAAATGACCCCCACTTGTAAAATGAACACTCTCCAACCTAGAAGATACTTTATTATAAACTGTGTTAAAGTATGCCTGCGTTATATACAATCACTGTTTAATAAATCACAAAAACACGTATTTAAAATTTTGACCAGAAAACTCGTCCTTCAAAGATCAACCGATTAAAACGACCCTCGTCATGTCAAAAACTCTCAAGCTTGGAACTTCAAGGGTGATTTCAAGGAAGTCCTAGGTTTGGAAGTTTTTTGCCAAAATAAGAGTCATTTAAATCGATCGATTTTTGATGGACGAGTTTTCTGGTCCAAATCTGAAATTTGTGTTTGGTTTGTTTTTTCTTCAGATTACTGTTATATATACATTGGAGTCATTACTTCCCTTTTAAGGTCACCGATTTTCGTCAAGAACATCACACCTCTCATCCGCCCACAAGGCATTTACTTATTCAGAATGTTTACATTGAAAACAAAGCCATTTTGTTATTCTGAACGTTTGCATTGAATACAAGTCATCGACTTATTCAGAACGTTTGCATTGAATACAAGTCATCGACTTATTCAGAACGTTTGCATTGAATACAAGTCATCGACTTATTCAGAACGTTTACACTGAATGACCTAATTCTCTTTTTTTTCCAAATGAATTACTATAAAGTAATAGCAAGCTCCCCCCCCCCCCCAAAGTTTTTTTTTTTAATTTTAAATCGGGATTTTAATTATGTAAAACCAAGTTCATAACTGTTAGGATCGATGTGTACTTATATGCAGGTCTGATTACCCAACTTATTATGTTCTCATTGTTGTCTTAATGGAAATACTATCAAAGCAACGCGAAATGTCCTCGATTACAAAAATGTTAAAACAAAACGATAATTATTGCGTAAAATTCGGTTATCAGACCTTCAAAAATTTTCAAATCGGTTGGGAGATATTAATAATAATAATAATAATAATAATAATAATAATAATAATAATAATAATAATAATAATAATAATAATAATAATAATAATAATAATAATAATAATAATAATAATAATAATAATAATAAATCTTTATTCTCCTCAAAAAAGTGGCAATTTGTCATTTGGTTACACATTTATAACAATACAATATTGACATAGACACACTCACACAGATGCACACTAGTAACATCGTTGTCATCGAAAAAACGGCACAACCAACAACAACAACAACAACAACAACAACAACAACAACAACATCATCATCATCATCATCATCATCATCATCATCATCATCATCATCACAACAACCTTCCTAATAGTTTCGTTACAATCCTTCACTTTCACCATTCCCCTATAACACCATCACTCTTAGCACTTCGTCTGTACGTAGTTGTTGTGTTCTGAAATCCGTCTTACTTTGATTGGCCTCAAATTGAACGATTTAGCCTTAAGAATCATTCTGCCGTCTCGTAAGAAATTCATATTTAGAAATTTGGCAAGAAAACTCGTCCTTCAAATATCGATCGATTTAAATGACCATCATCTTAGCAAAAACTTTCAAACCTGGGACTTTTTTCAAGAGCACAGCAGTATTATTGTTTTCAAGATGTGATTACTCACTAAAATCTATTTTTAGTATAAGCGTATGCGTGTGGGGGTGGATATTTCCTTAATTCTTACGTTTCGTTTGTTTTTGTTCTTGGATTGTTCTTTTTTTCTTTTTTTTTTTTTGATCTGTTTGTCTGTTTTCCTTATTTTATTTTTTCTTTGCAAAGGATATAAGGGAGGCCTAAAAATTTGATCTGATTATGATAACGTAAATCGGCTATTCTCCTAAAATGCTTGCACTCTTATTTGTTTGTTTTTGTTTTGTTTTTGTTTTTTTTTTGTTATGTTTTTTTTTTGGGGGGGGGGGGGCAATTTGTGTGGGTTTTTTTTTGGTTTTTTTTTTGCTTGTTTTTGTTTTCTTTTAGTTTTTTTTTTATTTCCAGACATACACACGCTTCCGGGAGTCGAGATTTTACCAACACACAGAGCTACATGTAACCTAACCTTTTTTTTTTTTAGTCTGATTGATACATTTTCGTGAGAACTATTTTTTAATGGCTGGCTAAAAAACCAAAAACAAATATCTACTTGAGTGACGTCAATTTCTTTCCTTCAATTGACTATAATCGTCTTTTTTACTATGACGTCATGAAGTCACAATTCAAGAATTCAAATATAAACCGGAGTGAACTCTGACCCAGTGGGCGTAATGGCTCTAAAAGACTATGCTGTATTACCGTTTGAAGATACAATTTGTTACAGAGAAATAAGACTTTGAGGTGGCCTCAAATCCTAAAAGACACAGCGAGTTAACCCTCTCCTTACCAACCATAGGAAAATCGTCACATTCGTTACGATCAAACCAGCACTTTTATCATTCAGATTTCTTTTGTAAGTCACTCAATTTTTTTAAAAAGTTTAATTTTAGTAATTAAAAAAACGTGACACTGTGTTGTAGAGTTAATTTTGCTGATCAATAGTATCCATATAATGTACTTGTTGCTTTTCTGTTTCAGTAAGAAAAAACTATTTTTGTGTTGGGTCGGGTGTGAAATTTTGGGGAAAATTCTGAAAATGGCTGGTAAGGAAAGGGTTAAAGTTTCAACACAAAATCAGACATTTGACAAACACTTGAGACAGACTAAGACGATCGAGTTGTATTGGCAATAAACTTCTTTTGTACTATGACGTCATGGACTCAAGTCTTCAAGAATTCAATTCAATTCAATTCACAGCCAATTCAGTCTCTTTGATTTTCTTGTAAAATTCGATAAATGGAAATAATGTCTATCTACAAATATACTCACCCAGAATAAATAAAAGATTCCATGATTAGAGACCACCACCAAGTCGGACGAATCTACTTTCCCAGAATAAATAACTCTTAAGTGACGGTTCCAGGATTAGAAGTAAAACAAATCTACTCGCCCCCCCCCCCTCCCCACAATAGTGTACAAACTGGATATGTGACCCACCGTCTGGAATCGGTATTCGACTTTTGTCGGAATAAATCGAATAAAGAAAAGGGCATTTGGAACTAAAATAATACATATCATAAAACAAAAATAAATAAAATTCCCTTTATTCATCCCGTAGGGGAAATTTGTCTCTAGTATCTATTCTAAGGGAAGACTGGAATAACTCAGGCGTCACCCGCAGTGCAGCGCCGCAAATCGAGCTAGAGCGAGGTGACTTGCTCAAGGCCACACAGCTCAGCGGCGGATGATCGAACTCGGTAACTTCCGGGCACGAAGCAAAGACCGTGCCGCTGAGCCGCATTACTCTAATGGTTTAGATGACCTCTAAAGAGAAAAAAAAAACCTCCAAGTTGCTAATCTTTCCTTCTACCATCATTTGTATCCCCACGATTTCAAAAAAAAAAAAAAAACTCCCAGGAAAGTTTTCATGATTATATCTACTATTTATCCTTAGATAAATGTTCATATAATATTATAACTTTCACGGAATTTTAAAGTAAAATTTGAAATTTAACCGTTTTAATTCATACGAGGACTGTTTGAAATTTCTCTCTCGCATATGAGTAGAAAGTCCGTTATCTATGCCATAACCATATCGGGTCCATATGTTAATTGAAAGCAAGTGCTGAGTAATCTTTAACCTTTAAAAAATATTAAGAAATATTATCACATAGTCAATATAACTTATAAGTACAACCGAATAGGATACAACATATAACATATCCGATAATGTATGAAAAAATCCAATTAAAATATTGAAAAACACAATAAATTGCACTAATTAATTAGACAAACCTAGACGCATCCAATCTTCTTGGCAGACCATTGATTTTAAAGAAAATGACTCTAAAGTGGACGTGGTCCTCTTTCGTTTGTTAAAATACGATGACTTCCGCCACGCGAAGAGCCATTTCTATTCTAATAGATTACTGGGTCTAAAGCTCAAGTGATTACCTTAAATACCTCTTAATTCTTTATAAAATACACTCACGAATTTTGCAATCATTAGAGTTGCTACGATATAAATCTTTATATCAATGATAATGGTTAACATTAGGCTTATAAAATTCACACTACTTATCCCTTATAAGCCGATATCACGAAAATGTTTGTTTGTTTCGAAATAACATAAAGTCTTTTTTTTAGCAAATAAAAACAAGCTGTTTACAGTCCACAGTTCCAAAGTTACTTCCGGCTTGTTTTACATTAGTTTTGGGCGATATCAGAAATTTTCGATATCATTACGATACTATATAGCAGAGATACTGATATTTTAACAAGAAATAATGATGATCACTTTACTCGTTTGATCTTATCTATGGAAACGGCGACTTCTAACATTCGCAGCCCGATAGTTGCATTTATAAACGCGGCATGTATGATGTATGATGGTTTTGTAAATATAAGGCAATAACTCCGTGAGAAATATCTGTTGAAAAAGTCGATAAATTTTAAATCGAGGAGAGGGAAAATAGCGATAGATAACACCTCACATAACTAACCCTCAGAGAAGAAGAGTGTATTGACAGCCCGATCTTCCTATTCATCAAACGAAAAGAGGTACTTCCGGTATGACACAGTAATAACAGCAGATCTACCCACGGGAAATTCCTCTTCGGGTTCTTTTCAGGCGGTTTTTCTCAAAACCATTTTTTTTTTTACAAAACATATAATTCAATTAATGAGCCATAATTCAGCCAATATTAATTGTGTTTTCGGGAAATAAAAAGAAAATATAGAAAATTGTTCATTCTTTGTGTGTAAAAAAACTTAACTTGAGCATTTATATAGAGCGACGTGCACTTATTTTCAGGTCTGAAAACCCAGTTCCTTATGAGCTCATTGTTGCAATGGAAATCTAAATAAATCATGCAAAATATTATCTATTACAACAATGTTAAACTAGGCCCGTAATGATGTTCAGATGTCAGACCTGCATAGTATATCTACAAGTCGATATAGAGCAGTATCTACTTAACGTACTAAAAGTGCTTTACAAAGGTCCACAGCCGACAGCAACACTTTACCAAGAAGGACGAGACATTACGTCTCTTGGGCGATATTTAAAAAGATTTAAAAGGGTGTAAAACAATAGATACCCATTTGTCATCTGAGTACGGAGAGAGAATATGAGTAAAGATACCCTTTTCCAAGGACTCATCTTTGCGCCGCTCAGAGTGGGACTCGAACCCTGTACATTCCGGACCGAACGCGAGTGTTAAATCTCAAGACCAAAGAGCCGCCCCTTATCTATAACTCAATTACATAAAATACGATAATTGGACGGTAGAGCGATTCACATATGAAAATGTATAATATAAATGTGCATATTTATTAACTGATTTGATTAAACTCATAACCCTGGAAGATAAAATGAATGAATCAGGGGAACTGCTGGGAATAAAACTGGAGAAAAGCTCCATTAATCCTTTAACGGCAAACCTGAATCTAAATAAATCAAGTTATGATTTTATCATATCTATCTGTTCATAACTGTAGCAAAATATATCAGCTTTAATTAATAGAACAAAATACTAAACACGGAACATTTCGGGCTCAAACCTCTTCTTCGGAACTTTTTTTAAAAAACGATTTTAAGGTTAAACCATCACGAATACTACTACTACTACTACTACTACTACTATTACTACTACTACTACTACTACTACTACTACTACTACTATTACTACTTTTACTCCTACTACTACTACTACTACTACTACTATCTACTACTACTACTACTACTACTACTACTACTACTACTACTACTACTACTACTACTATCTACTACTACTACTATTACTACTACTACTACTACTACTACTACTACTACTACTAATAATAATAATAATAATAATAATAATAATAATAATAATAATGATGATAATAATATTAATAATAATAATAATAATAATAATAATAATAATAATAATAATAATAATGATAATAATAATAATGATAATAATAATAATAATAATAATAATAATAATAATAATAATAATAATTATTATTATTATTATTATTATTA
>NC_088361.1:83555778-83558278 GCF_034508935.2 Berghia stephanieae | reverse complement strand
TTTGGAATGTTTTTTCTTTTCTCGTATTTTTTTTACTCTTCATTGTCTAACGCTGTCTTATACGCACCTTTACATATTTTATTTAATGCGATAAAAAAAGAAAGATAATGCGGACGTTTCAAATTTTCCTTTTATCAACAAAACACGATGAATGAAACACTAAACACGAATGAATAAAAACGTGCATGAACACCGAACAACGCCATTCTCACACATCTCATTCGTCTTCCGTGTTTCATTCATCATCTTGGGTGTTTCATTCGTCTTGTTTTGTAAAAAAAAGGGGAAACCCGAAACTAACACATTTTCTGTCTTCGTGAATTAATTGCTGCTTCCATTCATGGTCTTATTGTTACTTATTTCTTTTCGAGATTCAAGCAGCAACATTGTCATCTTTATTATTTTAGATAACGGCACAACAGGCATATTTCCCATCAATTAGAGTTTTCAGTTTAATCACCGAGAGCTTCAATTCCATCATCATGTGAGTCATTATGTTTTACGTCTAACCGTGGCCTGGCCTTCGTAAAGTGATGGCCTGACACTGACGAAAATATGACGTCAAAATGCCAGTCTTTTGCCACAAAAGAAAACAAATCGTGAGTTGTGTTCAATAGTTCAACCAATGAAATAACTTGTTTCCATAAGCTCTACTAACGACAACTCACTAGTCACTAGGCGGTGCAAAAAACAAATAATGACGTCAAATTGCCAGTCCTTTTGGATTTCAGTGTCATAACATAACGATGGCTACGGTCTAACCCACGTAATGACGCATGGTAACTTAGTAACTGGCTCTAAACTATCGGAACAATGGCGGACGCCCTTATGAAATATTTCTCTGACGAGCATAAAATCGTATCCAGAGGAAAAAAAAACCCATTATAAATCGGATCATGTTTTTACTTTTACACATTCTGATCATGAGACATATGAAAAGTTCTAGGCAGCATGAAGAATAAAAAGTACCGATTTTCTTTGTTTAGAACTACGATGGCCGCCGTTGCTGGGCGACGTGACATCAGACTATTGAATCCAATTGGTTACTGAATATCGACCGTTCCCACTGTCTGAATTATGTCAAGGGGCGTGGTTATATTTTCCTTACAATACAAGTTTATTAGCGGTTTCCGAACTCTGACTAAATAATGACGCCTTTCTGGATACTTACTTCATCCTTGACGAGCCATGGGCCGCACAAGGCATCTACCAACAACTTCCATTTCTGTTTGTCAGCTGCATGGACGCCGATGTTATTCCAGGCTAGGCCAGCCTCTTTAACCCTCTCTTTACCAACTATATGAAAATCGTCACATTCGTTTCGATACAACCAACATTTTTCTTATTCAAATTTATTTTGTACATCATAAAATTTAAATGTTATGATCAATGTGTTGTAGAGCATTTTTTGTTAAAGAAATTATGCATCGCAAGAACATTACTGCTATAATGTCTGAGTGATAAAAAAAATTTCTGTTCGTTGGGTGTGAAGATTTGGGATAAATCATGAAAATGGCTGGTAAGGAGAAGAGAATTAAGTCAACTTTATTTGTCCTATCTGATATATCCCGATATGATATCGTTTTGAGATGGAAGGCCACAAAATATGGATTTAACCTCAAATTTTTGGATTAAAAAATTCTCAAAAACTGAGACATTAAAAAAAATAGTGTTTGTAAAAGAAAATCCTGTTCTGCGATTCCATATTATAACAAGATGATAAGAACTTATAAAATGTGGATGAATTATTGGAAATTGCATATTGTCGCCGAAAGGGTTTAGTGTCATTTTATCAAAATGTGTCCAATAGTTCATCTCTCAGCTGGGAGTCAAAAATAAGGCAGACAGGTTGTGGTTTTGTTTTGTTTTTTGTTTGTATTTTTTTTTCTTTATAGGTATACATATTTTAATATTTATTGTTTAAGGCATGACAAAAAATGTCTGTTTGTTTTGTCTTGTTTTTTGTTTGTTGTTTTATTTTCTTTTTTTTTTTTGGAGGGGGGGGTGGGGGGGGGGGGGGGGGGGGGGGGGGGCGTTGTTTGTTGTTGTTTTTTTTTTTTTGTTTTTGTTTTTTTGTTTTTTTTTTTTTGTTTCTGTTGTTTCTGTTGTTTTTTGTTTTGTTTTGTTTTGTTTTTTGTTTTTTTTTTTGTTTTTTTTTGGGGTTTTTTTCAGAGAAAGAAATGTTTGTCAGAATGCCTTTTTCTATGACATTAGGGAATCAGAGTCACGTTTTTGTATTCTTCGTTCATGTATGTCTTTCTAATTGATTGTGGCACGCTAGGATTTGTGTCACGTGGCCAAACATTTCTTTTCACAGATACCTATAAGTATTCGATTACTTAATGTAGAAAAGATAGAACCCAACCTCCTACATATTTATTCAGCCGAATGTGATATAATGGCTGTTTGTGTGAGTTTGTGTGTGTGTGTGTGTGTGTGTGTGTTTATGTGTGCGTGAGGGTATGCTAGGTATGTGTGTGTGTGTGTGTGTGTGTGTGTG
>NC_088361.1:83545778-83550778 GCF_034508935.2 Berghia stephanieae | reverse complement strand
TTAGCAGATGTTAAAGGTCACTTCCTCATGTTGATTCTCAGCTCAATTTTCATCATCAACTTCATTCTGTCACAATACTAGATTGAAGGGATGTGTCGATGTCACATATCATCGGAATTAAAAGATTAAAAGTTATAAAAAATTGTAGGCCTTTAGAGCCATTGGCCCATGGAGCTGGAGTTTATCCCGGTTTCTATAGTGTGTAACGGAGAATAGCAGTTCCTCCCCTTTTGACAGGACGCTAGTCTAATGCAAAACACTTTCTGCTAGATCTAACAGACCCAGCTACCCAATCACTGATCGATGGACAGGGGGGGGGGGGTCAGATAAAAATCTCGACTGCACCCGGGATCGATCTCGGTCCCTTTGATTGTGAAGCGAGTGCTCTACCAACTGAGCTATCGGGACCCCTAATTAAAGGATAAATAAGAAAACAATTACAAAACTAACACACCAAGCTCCAAGCTAGAAATAATATATGAAACAAGCATCGTGAAACACCACGAATAAAAATAGTGATATTATATCACGGATGTGAACTGTCTGGATTCGTGATAACTAAATGATGGAAAAGAAGAGGGTTAATCGAATTGCCAGGAAGACATCAGTCATACGCCAAATCAATCAAGAGTTTGTTGTGAATGAAAGTTATTGAATTCAAGTATCGTAATTTACATCGTCCATCGAATGTAGTATCGTTCACAACTCGCGTCTGTTCTACTGGCTACCTTGTTGTGAGTCATTCTGTATCCAACTGTCGTCCTGTACATATGTAGCTTATGTTATGTTGTTTAATAAATGTTCTTTAACTTGGAATAACACGTCTCATTAATTAAGGGTCTAAGAACACACCAGAGTTATTAAAATCACCCCAGACAGATTGCCGAACAACTTGTAACTGAGTCAAGAGAGAATATGTGTGATTAGTGACCAGTGATACTATGCGTTTAGCTAAAATACTAAGAATATTCCCCAGGAGTATATAACGTACCAACACACAAAACTATGTGTAAGCTTAAAAGTTTGTGGTCCGATTTATAAATATTAAGTGAGAATTTCTCACCAAAATACTGCCGAAAAGAGATTACAAAGAGCTGGGTGGTGTCAATTGGATTCAGTAGTCTGATGTCACGCGCCCGGCAACGGCGGCCATCTTGGTTCTAAACAAAGAAAATCTTTACTTTTTATTCTTCATGCTGGCGAGAACTTTTCATTCCCTTTTCATATGCCATGTGATCAGAATGTGTAAAAGTCAAAACATGATCAAATTGATGGGTTTTTTTTCCTCTGGATACGCTTTTAAGCTCGCCGGAGAAATATTTCATACGGCGTCCGCCGTCGTTCCGATAGTTTAGAGCCAGTGTTACTAAGTTACCATACGTCATTAGGAAGGAAGTGACGGTACGACTATTGAATCCTATTTCGTTTCTTCTATAGATAGTATGCGCTTGGCTAAGAAGCTCACAACATTGCCACCCGGAAGTATAGCGGATCAACACACAAAACTATGTGTAAACTTAAACGTTTATAGTCCGGCTAATACAGTTTAGTAAGAATTACTCATAAACGCGGATGGCAAAAAACCTGATCAAAGACCAGAGTGACGTCAACGTCATTCTATTTATATAAATGAAAACCAACGAAAAAAAAATCTGACCCGGCCCTATGTTGTGTCCATGTAAATCAGTGGCTCAATGCGTCGCCATCATTAACCTTTTGATAGTTCGAAGATGACGTCACTCGGGTCTTTGTTATTGTTTTTTTGCCATCCGTGTTTATGAGTAATGCTCACTGAACTGTATTAATCCGACTATAAACGTTCATGGATACACACAGTTTTGTGTGTTGGTCCGTTATACTTCCTGATGGCAATGTTATGAGCTTCTTAGCCAAGCGCATACTATCTATAGATAGTATGCAGATGACGTAACTCAGGTCTTTGTTATTGTTTTTTTTTTTTTGCCATCGCGTTTATGAGTAATGCTCACTGAACTGTATTAATCCGACTATAAACGTTCATGGATACACACAGTTTTGTGTGTTGGTCCGTTATACTTCCTGATGGCAATGTTATGAGCTTCTTAGCCAAGGGCATACTATCTATATATAGTATGCAGATGACGTCACTCATGCCTTTGTTATTGTTTTTGCCATCCGCGTTTGTGAGTTGTTCTCACTAAACTGTATTAACCAGACTATAAAAGTTCATGGTTACACAGAATTTGTGTGTTGGTCCGTTATACTTCCGGATGGCAATGTTGTGAACTCCTTGGCCAAGCGCATTCTATCTATAGATAGTTCGAATATGACGTCACTCAGGCCTTTGTTATTGTTCTTGCCATCCGCGTTTGTGAGTTGTTCTCACTAAACTGTATTAACCTGACTATAAACATTCATGGTTACACAGAGTTTGTGTGTTGGTCCGTTACACACAAACTCTGTGTAACCATGAACTTTTATAGTCTGGTTTATACAGTTTAGTGAGAACAACTCACAAACGCGGATGGCAAAAACAATAACAAAGGCCTGAGTGACGTCATCTGCATACTATCTATAGCCTGACACTAGAACCCTAGCCATCGTTGACACTGACCAAAAAATGACGTGAAAAGACAAGTCTTTGGCTACAAAAGAAAGCAAATCGTGAGTTGAATTCAATAGGTCAACCAATGGAATATTTTGTTTCCTTGAGCACAACTAACGACAACTCACTAGACGATGCAACAACTTAAAAAATGACGTCAACATAAAAGTCCTAGGACATATTTTGACATCATTTTTACGTTTGTGCAGCGCCAAGTGAGTTGCCGTTAGTGGAAACAAGTGATCTCATTGATTGAACCATTGAATTCAACTCACGATTTGTTTTCTTTTGTGGCCAAAGACTTGTCTTTTGACGTCATTTTTTTATCAGTGTCAGGCTATAAGTTAACGACGGCGACGCTCAGTTATACTGTTTCTCGTCTTGTCATTAAAAAAACAAGCTTCAGAACTGCATCACATTTACTTCTAAAATCCAGATTTTTAAGAAATTAACATTACACAAATGTTTATTCCGTACTTATTAACATCTGTTCACCATCCATAAGTTGGCGTTGGTATATGATTTGAACTCGTTCGAAATACGACCTCGTCTCTTGCAAAATTTACATAACAATCCCTGCGAAATTTAGCCTAAACCAATCACCGACTATTTTCGTCACATCTGTTCATCTGTTTCATCACGCGAAGAACTGCGATGACGTCACACGATTGATTCAACTATCAAGTTATACATACAATTTCTACACAAACTGTATATTTGGCAGCAGCTTCTCGTGGTGTTGCATTACAATGTTAAGGCGATCAATCTATCCAGGTGGCGATAGGGTAGAGAAGTCGTGATGTCACACGTTCTATTCTTCTGGTTCCATAATCCTTGGAAGTGTATATGTAACCAGTCCTTTGGAGGAATAGTAATGAATAGGTTACTTATTAAATCATAAGGTGGCATAACCATTTTAGTTTCAGGATGTATAAGCAAATTATTAGGATTACGGCACGTAAACGAGCGGGTATGGATGACCTTTATTGACGATGAGCATATATTATTTAGACTAGAAAATGAGATACCATCATTCTGAAACAAGAAGATCAAGTACGCAAGGTCCAGTCCTCCGGAAGAGTGGTTTCACACTTCCAATGAGATGAGAACCAGTTATTCGACATCACACTTGTGTGCCCAATTCCTTGCCTGTAAAGGGCTTTGAGCACGTTTAGTGGATATTGCGCTATATAAAAGCTCACATTTTTTGATGGGGCAGCACTTATTTTCGTCATTTTTAATTGAAAATCACTTTGTGCGCTGCACTGCGCCTGACGCCTGGGTTAATCCAGTCTTCCCTTGGAATAGACTCTATAGAAAAATTGCCCTATGGGAGATGAATAGATAGAATGCACTTGGCCAAGAAGTTCACAACATTGCCATCCGGAAGTATAACGGACCAACACACAAATTCTGTGTAACCATGAACTTTTATAGTCTGGTTAATATAGTTTAGTGAGAACAACTCACAAACGCGGATGGCAAAAACAATAACAAAGGCCTGAGTGACGTCATCTGCATACTATCTATAGAAGGAATTTTATTTATTTATTTATTTTTTTAAAAGTTAAAACCGGTTTTGAAGCGGCTAGTCAGGGTTTTGACCTAAGCTCAATTTTTAAACATCGAAACCACCCCGACATAATACCGATTTGTGACGATGGCCCACAAATCACAACATACTCATCCTTACAAGGGGGACATAACTCAATGTCATATTCATTTCCGATATGATTGGAAAGTGGGACAATCCACTGACATTATCCAAAATCGATGAGCCCCCAGGCGATTGTAAACTTTCTATTTTTAGATCCAAGGTAAATAATTCTGCACTCATCTGACTTTCCCTTATCACCCCCCTTTTTTTCTCCTTTAACCAATGCTCTACATCTCCAATACCCCCTCCCTTCCCCTACCCCAAACGCTTCCTCCTCCGCATCGCACCAATACAAACTAGACTGGATTATATTTAACTATTTAAATTAGTTCACGTCTGTCCGACTTTAATTCGGACATCTGAGGTTCAATCAACTGACTGTCTGTCGAAGATGGCTGATTTTTCAGATTATTATTTTTTTAATTCTTGTATTTTCTTGTCGGTGTGTCTGGCATCGCATCTTATGTGTCTCACCGTCTAAAACTGGTATTGGGGGACAGCGTGGCTCAGTGGTACGGTCTTTGATTCGTACCCGAAAAGTACCGAGTTCGATCACCCGCCGCTGCGCTGTTCGGTCTTGAGCAAGTCACCTCGGCCTAGCTCAATTTGCGGCGTTGCATTGCGGCTGACCCCTGGGTTATTCCAGTTTTCCCTTGGAATAGACCCGAGAGAAAAATTTCCCCTATGGGATGAATAAAGAGAATTTTATTTTTATTTATTTATTTTTATTTATTGCGTCGGGATGATGAAAGACCCTAA
>NC_088361.1:83535778-83540778 GCF_034508935.2 Berghia stephanieae | reverse complement strand
GGAGTGGAAAGATGAGTCATTTATTCAAAGATTGTTTGATCAACGAGATTTCTGGCTAAAAATTGTTTGTTTTATTCTTCTGAGTTCACAGAGCCGTCTCCAAATTTAAATTCTTTTGAAATCAAAATGAAAGCAGTTCCCTTTTACATCAATTTGATTTTTATTTCAATATGTTTAAATGTGCCTGTGTCTGTCTGTCTGTCTGTCTGTCTGTATTTCTTCCTCTCTCTCTCTCTCTCTCTCTCTCTCTCTCTCGCTCTCTCTCTCTCTCTCTCTGTCTATCTATCTATCTATCTATCTATCTCTATCTGTCTGTGTATTATGAACGGTTGTGTTTATGTGTGAGAAATACAGACAGATAGATAGATAGATAAATAGATAGATAGATATTTATATCGATAGATTGATAAATATATATATATATATATATATATATATATATATATATATATATATATACATATATATATATTTGTTAATAGACATATAAATTGGTAGAATAGATAGATAGATAGATAGATAGATAGATAGATAGATAGATAGATAGATAGATAGATAGATAGATAGATAGATAGATAGATAGATAGATAGATAGATGGACAGATAGATGGATGGATGGATAGATAGATTGATATATGAATGAATAGATAGATAGATACATACATAAATAGATAGATATATAGATAGAGAGATAGATAGATGGATAGATAGATAGATAGATAGATAGATAGATAGATAGATAGATAGATAGATAGATAAATAGATAGATTGGTTGATTGATTGATAAATATATAGACAGATAGTTAATAACTAGATACATATCACATTTATTTCAGAAAGAGACACCGCTCTTGACGGCCAGGTACCCATTTTACATCTGAATACGATGAGAGAATGTTAGTATAGAGCTCTTTTCAAGGACTCAAATATGCACCGCTCAGAGAGGATCTCGATCTCTTGTCATATTACTGCCGCACTGAGATATACAGAGCTCTAGAGCTTTACAGCTATTTTTGTTATAAGATATAGTAATAATGCCAGGTTGATGTAACTCCATTAAATACGATCGCAATTATATACCGTCAATCCACGATAATAAAGACAATAGAACTGGCAGCAGGATGTATAATATGCATCTGACATGGGCTAAATCAAACATATATATATATATATATATATATATATATATATATATATATATATATAGTATGTAATAAGGGTACACGTTTTCTCTGTCAACCATGGCCTTCATCATAGGACGAGGACGTTAGAGTATGTTCCAATTTATTTCAAAGCAGTTTGCAAATGTTCCCGGGCCAATAGCAGCGACTAAACGTTCTCTGGATAAACATTGACCAGAAAACTAGTCCTTCAAAATCGATCGATTTCAATGACCTTCATCTCAGCAAAAACTCTCAAACGTGGGACTTATGCCAAGATGAGGGCCAATATTTGAAGAACGAGCTTTCTGGTCAAATTTGTAGATACGGATCTTTCCAGAGTAGGGAAGTTAACTCGTTAAAGTGAAACTATTTAGAGTAACAACATTTTAAACACTTGTGGAGAACCCACAATATTCTTAGAGGTAAAGGCTATCAGGAACAGGTGGCAATCTATTATACTTATAATACAACTGTATTGTATAAATTTGCTCGATGATAAAAATATAGCATTGGCTTTACGTGACATTGCTGATCCCCAACCCTATTTTTAAAATAATAGATTAGAAAGATTATCATTACTTGATAATATCGAGAGAGATTTAAAATTACGGCATCATTTTTGTTGTTGTTGTTGTGGATATGCTAGAATTGCGTAGAATAAAGTATAGGGAATGAGATTAGCGGAAGAGTAGCGTCCCTTGATTGGACGTCACCTTACGGAGAGAACGTCAAAATGGTTTTGCGCATGCGTCTCTCTCGTCCTCGCTTTCGGTGAAGTGTCTCATGCCGCACAACCAACATGACGTTCTCTCTCTAATCCCTTTTCCGCTCGTGACTTCCAATCAAGGGACGCTACTCTTCCGCTAATCTCATTCCCTATACTCGCAATGAAAGTCAAAGGTCAAAAAGGACTGACTGAGTATTACCACCGAGCAGATTTTTTTCGTATTAATTTGAGTCAACGAATGGTGTAGGATTAGCCTGAAATAAAAAGAAGGTTTGCAAGTTACTCGTATATCAGTCCATTAAAAAATGATAGCTTTTTAATATTTAGATTTGCCTGTAATCCTGTGATCGATGATATACATTTTATATTGGCTGTTCGGAACAATGTTGATCCCCAACCAAATTTTAAAAAATAATAGATAGGTAGTTATGGAGCAATGTCCATTCTTCTCAATGAGTTATACAGAGCTGCCTACATGAAATTTCAAAACTTCGAAGTTTCAAAAAAAAAAAAGGGGGGGGGGGAATAGAACAAGTCACTTTAAATAGCTTTGAAATATATATAATTTGCCTTTAGCATGATCCAAATATGCTCCAAAACCTATATATAGGAACTAAACTTTCCTTTTTAACAAGACTTTCTTTTTCAATAAGATTTATTGCGTTAAAGAAGCGAATGCAGTTCTGTAACTGGACCCAAAAATTCGTATTTCTACGAATTTTTCGTAGTACTAGGCAGGTCTGGGTATTAGGCAGGTCCTAATCTAAATTAGGAAATTACTTTTAAAACCATCTAAATCACAATTTCATCTTTGAGAGAAAACTGCAAATCTTTTTGATCATTTATCTAATAACGTTAAGAGGCAAATGCGACGTGTACATAGATGCAGGTCTGACATCCGAACCTGCTTATGGCTTAGGTTAACATTGTTATAATGGACAATATTTTGCGTCATTTTATGAGATTTCCATTACAACAATGAGCCCAAAACGAATTGGGTTATCAGACCTACAAATAAGTGCACGTCGGGCAACTGCAATTTGTCGAGGAGAACAAAATACTGAAAAAAGGCCTGAATTGTGAAATTGTATTTGTTCTGCGGCTTCAAAATTATATTTCCAATAAAGACAAACTAAGATTGTGTAACATTCAAAACGCTATCTGATCCAAAGCAGTCAAAAGAATATGTAACAGAAAAGTTTTGCGGCATTCTGAGTTGAAGAGACTATAAGTAACTATATGACGCATTGAGAAGAATGAATGTGGGATTTGTTTATATACTGAATTATCAAATTTCCTATGTCAATAAGTCTGTAATTTTCTTTATAATTTTCAATATCTAATCCATGGCGTCATAGTAACGAATTTAAACGGTGAATCCCATGATATGGAATACAATCAAATCAAAGTCTCACCTTCAATTCGAAATCTCGCGATAACTTCAAAGAGTGAGGAATAAACACGAGATCGCTTCGAGCGACCAACTATAAAGGGTTTCAACATAAACAGATTAACATACGAAACTCTATTTCAAAGGGGGTAGTTCTTGGGGTTTTTTTCTTTTTAATTTTTTTAAAGCTTTTGGTAAAATGAGTTCCAATTATATATCTTTTTCTTTCGTAACTTCGAAAACCACAAATCCAAATCCTATCACAGTCATTCAATCCTTGATGTTTGTTAGGATCACCAGATGACATTAAATAGTCCTGTGGATTTAATCTGCCCTCGAGAGCAATATCTGTGTCAACAGAAAGGAATAATATTCTAAATCCATACTGCTTCAAACTATGATAAAATGACTTTTTAGATTTTGGCCCGATTATTTTTACTTTAAATCGCGTTGCACAAAAAGTTGCATCATGAAAGTTTGCATTAATTCTCTCAATTTTAGAACCATATCATTGAAATGATATTTATTTATATTCAAAGATGTACTAAAATTCTAAGCTTTATATCTTTATTGCAACTGACATGGCGCGCAACAAAGAATACCTACCCTTTTTTTTACTTTGCTTGAGATTTGTGCACCCATTCACTTCCTCGTTACAAATTTCATTTTCACGCCCAGATAAAGATTTTGTTGAAATATAGCTGCGTTTTTTACCCACCATTCTGTTACCCAACCATTTAGGCGTTTTTTAAAATTTGGATAGAAGCTTTGGACATAGCTAGTTTGATTATTTATTTTTGTCGTTGCTGTTGTTTTGGTCAATTTGGTTAATTTATTTTTTACAGCGTTTTTACAGAATGTGTGATGAGATGAGCTGCTATTCAAGACCCGCTTAGTGACATCAAGGCAGAAAATTAGTTAACACTATCTTGCAATATTTTCGACACATTGGGATACCATATGAAAAGTAATTTTAAAAAATTAAAGGTCACAGTTCTATAGTGCAAGGAAGGCAAGTATCTTTCTCTGTAAGTCACTAAGTAAATGCCAAAATAGCAGTTTTCTCGGACTAGTGATAAATTGACTTTGAAAATCGACTTCTCACATGTAATCTACAATAACAAAACAGCATAATGTTGAATTGAATTAAAACATGAATTTAAAATATTTTAATAAATATAAACCCTTATTGAGCGCATTTACACGGGTTTTCACCAGTTAAGGTAGAATGACTTTTTGATGGTTCTTTACTTGTATTTTATTCTCTGACATTGTCTGACACCTTTCGTACACACTTGTTCAGATCTTTATCTGTTTTACCTTACTCGTGCGGCTATGGGGTCTAGTGGTATGACACCAGGTCCTGGGTTCGAACCTTGCTCGGGGCATAGTTGAGTCCTTGGAGAAGGCTCTTTACTCACATTCTCTCACCGTACTCAGGTGTAAAATGAGGACCTGGCCATTGTCTCTGTCCGAATAAAAAATGCAATATCGCCTAACATGCGTCATGTACCGTCCTAAATGTTATATGTTGTTGTTGGCCAGGGACGACCACTTGTAAAGCGCTTTGAGCACGCTTAGTGGATATTTTCGCTATATAAACGCTCATTTTAAAGCTCAAATTACTCAATGAGCTTTACAACGTTACATCTGTTCACCCAACAAGCCATGTTGAACCATAATATTTCCATTTCAGACGCCTGTGTTAGGCATCCCCTTT
>NC_088361.1:83505778-83530778 GCF_034508935.2 Berghia stephanieae | reverse complement strand
TCACCATCGACCCCACTTATTACTTATTACCGCATCCACCCCCTCTTATTATAACTTCACACGTCTCTCTCTTACTCTTCAATGCTCGCTGCCCTCTAATGTGTGTGTGTGGGGGGGGGGTAGGAGTTGCGTGTGTGTATAAACGCCACGAACAACTCGATCAACGCTTTGGGCGATTCCATTATCTCCGTTAATGGGGATAAATTTCAAATTTTATTCACGCTAAATTATCGAAGTAACAATGAAGTACGGTGAGCAAATAAAGAAGGCATCACCCCTTTTCTCTAATTAGGTTACAATTTGAAATGAGTGTGACTACTCCGTGTGTTTTACTCCTGTAGACCACGGTTTTCATTAGTGCTGGCGGTCCCACGGTCCCAAAGGTCAAAACAGTTCGAACTTCCAACAGTCTCTCAGGAATGGTCAATGTCGAAAAGGACCGGACCGGTCCTTGCGGTTTTCATTTCCCAGGGACCGTAGGACCGTGGTCCTTAAGCTTGCCAAGGACCGCCCCGCACTATCGCCCAGCAACGAGCAGCTTGGTTATAAACAAAGAAAATCGGTATAGTTTTATTGTTCATGCTGGCTAGAACTTTTTCACATGTCATAATGTGATCAGAATGTATAAAAGTCAAAACATGATCAGATTTATAATGTTCTTCTCATCTGGATACCCTTTTACGCTCGTCGGAGAATTAGTTCATAAGGGCTTCCGCCATTGTTCCGATAGTGCATTGAACCAGTTACTAAGTTACTATGCGTTAATACGAGTGAAGTGACGTCACGACTGTTGAAGCCTATTGAAGTCTTATACCATACCCAAGTCCAGTTTGGTCTTCTCTAGAAATGACTGACGACAGTGGTGATGTCAGCGATCTAAAACAGTGCTTTTCAACTGGGTGTATTGTACACCCCATGGCGTAAAACAATATTATACTGTCGTACTCTGGAAGAAAAACCCATATTTAAAAGATTGAACAGAAAACCTGTCCTTCAAATATCCATCGATTTAAATGACCCAAAAAACTCTCAAACCTGGGATTTCGCAGATTCTTATGATTATATATCTTTATTGACGACTTGCATTTATTTGGGCTAAAAGAATAAGATGCCATCACTCTGAAACGAGAAGATTAGTTGAATAAAGTATGCAGCCAATCCTCCGGGGGACTGTTTTTACACTTCCAACGAGATTTGAACCAGTATTTTTATATCACACTAGTGTTCCCTATCATGCACTAATATTTCTTGATTCTTTATAATACTATTATGTGAAATCCAGTTAAAGTTGAGCTTGAAATTTGAGCTATTATATTGCGCAATATCCACTAAACGTGCTCAAAGCGCTATACAAGGAGTCCCTGACCAACAGCAACGTTTAACATGTAGGACGAAACATGACGCCTAATAGGCGATATTACATTTTTTACGACAGAGACCACGCTGTTAGCGACCAGGTACTCATTTTTACACCTGAGTACGGTGAGAGAATGTGAGTAAAGAACCTTTTCCAAAGACTCGACTATGCGTCGAGCAAGGCTCGAACCCAGGCCCTTCCGATCCGAAAGCGAGTGTCATACTACAAGACAACATAGCAGCACAATTTAACACTGACATTGAGACGGTCTGTCATATGTTGAAATGTTATCAATTTTCTGATAAAAAAAACTAACAAAATGGCGTTTTGTCAGTTCATGGCTGATTTTGTCACTAGGTTGGTAAGACAGAGAATTGAAATGACATAAAAATCTGCAGGAAATTAGAGTGGAGAGGGGAAAAAAAGCCTGTCAGAAAGAAATGAGTAAGAAAGAGATGAGAGAGTTGATTGAAGACTGAAGATTAAATTTGTTCAAGCAGGTGTGAGAGTGAAAGACAAGAGGCTGGGCACGAATCTGGGGCGTATTTCATTATTAAGGTGGCGAGGGGAAAGTAATTTGATGACGAGGGCTATTCGATTTTTTTTAATATCGTGTATAACGGGTACCAAACTCTCGACGATACTTGTATCGAAAATGACTCCATAGTCAGTCTGAGATAAAATAAAACAACTATTTGATGCGCAAGGTCATATAAAGTACTTCATAGTTTTCGACTATCAGCCATATGCTTCTCAGTGAATGTTTATTCTTATAGTTGGAGGTATATAATGGAATTTCCATTTCAATCGTTAAAAAAGTCGCATGTACTGTCATTTTTTCGTGCCAATACGTCACAGTAAACAAAATGTGTACCTCTTCTCACTTGAGTCAAGTGGGATAATTCGTGTAAAGTGGCTTACACTTGGACACAACACAGAGACCCTGAATTTTGCGACCGTTGTCACTAATCCA
This sequence comes from Berghia stephanieae, assembly GCF_034508935.2. NCBI lineage: Eukaryota > Metazoa > Mollusca > Gastropoda > Nudibranchia > Aeolidiidae > Berghia > Berghia stephanieae. The sequence continues at coordinate 83,528,448 of NC_088361.1, read as the reverse complement.
CCCAGTGACCACGCTCAACTTTATTCGATTCTGCTACAAAGACTATGTATGAAATATGATCAACCACCGGCCTGGTATATGCATTGCATAACTTAATAATCCTAATCCTATGGATACAATCTGTCGTTATTGGTATGCTTTATGCTTAAAACATTAACGGTTGCATGAGACTTACGAATAAATATATGTCAGCGATGCAGGAAATGGAAAGTATGTCTAAGTCTTAGTGTACCTGATTTATTTATTTATTTTAAACATATTTTTATGAGATTCAAAGCAATTTTTTTTATTATTAGGTTAGTATCGACTATGAAATTTCCAATATACGGTATCGAAAGCAATAACAATATCGGGGACTACCCGATATCGTATCGTTAAGCGCCCAGTACTGGTAATTGTTTTGTGGCCAAAATTGTCTTGACAGGAAGTGGGTGGCTGGAAAGAGCTCTATGGTGACATGAAGCGGAAGAATCTATCTGTCCGTGACGTAAGAAATTGGTTGCGGCAGGAGACGAGCAGACTTGGCTCTAGACACAGGAAGAGGAAGGGGATACGGGTTTTGTGAGGACTCAAAAATTCTAGATTCATTTTAATATCTGACATTGTCTTCTTCTAATTCTTCTTCTTCTTCTTCTTCTTCTTCTTCTTCTTCTTCTTCTTCTTCTTCTTCTTCTTCTTCTTCTTCTTCTTCTTCTTCTTTTCCTCCTCCACCACCACCACCACTTCTTCCTCCTCGTCCTCCTCTTCCTCCTCATCCTCATCCTCCTCTTCCTCTTCCTCCTCCTCCTCCTCCTCCTCTTCCTCCTCCTCCTCCTCCTCCTCCTCCTCCTCCTCCTCCTCCTTCTTCTTCTTCTTCTTCTTCTTCTTCTTCTTCTTCTTCTTCTTCTTCTTCTTCTTCTTCTTCTTCTTCTTCTTCTTCTTCTTCTTCTTCTCCTCCTCCTCCTCCTTCTCCTTGTTCATCTTCTTCATCTTCATCATCATCGTCTTGTTAATGATAGGTCCTCCTTCTGCATGAATCTAGTCTAATGTCAAGATGAGACAAGAAAGAAAATCGAGTTTATTGTCAAAATGATAAGAATTATACGCATTATATATATCTAGTATCTAATATACTAAAATTGAAATCGCGTAGTTTGATTGGCTGTCAAACCACTGAATAAATAGCAACATTTTTTTTTCAAGACATGACTGTATGTAGAGGCGATTCACATCTTCGTCTACAACTTGGAATTGAGCGATAGTTATTACTTATATACTTAATTACTTACTTAACTTATTTACTTACACACTTACTTTCTTAGGCCCTTAACTCCGGCTGGAGCATAGGCCATACGAATCCCCTCCATCTTGTCCGGCTTTGTGCCATCTTCTAAGCTTCTCTCCATGTTAAACCCTCAGTTATTAGATCTTCCATCAATGCTCTTTTCCAGTTATTCCTCGGCGCCCTCTCTTCTTCTTCCCTGCGGATTCCACGTAAGAGCCTGCCTGGTACTATTTGACAATCTCAGGGTATGGCTCAGCCATTCCCATCTCCTCCTCTAAATCTCTACCTCTATTTCTTCTTGGCCTGTCATTTGCCATAGATCTGTATTTCTAACTTCGTCATGCCGTTTCATTTGTAGTAATCTTCTCATACACTTGTTGAATGAGGACGGTATTTTATGACTCGCGTACTTATTCAAGTGCCATGTTTCTGAGGTAATCAGCAACATCGATTTCACGTTGGTTGGAAACGTTAATCTTTGTATTCCTTCGCATTTTTCAAGAAGACCAGAATTTTTTCAACATGATAAAGGCTGCTGGGCTGTAGCATCTCTCTCTCTCTCTCTCTCTCTCTCTCTCTCTCTCTCTCTCTCTCTCTCTCTCTCTTTGTGTGTGTGTGTGTGTATGTGTGTGTGCCTCCCCCCCCCCCTTTCGTCTTGTCTACTATGCTACAAAGATATGTAAAGGCTTCTACTTCATCAATAGGGTTGTCATAAATAACTAGTTTCTCAATATTTTCAATATTTTAGTTTTCTTCATATTGATATTAAGTTTTGTGCTGCATGAGAAATCTAGTGGTCTATTCGGCGGTGTGGTCTAGTGGTATGACACTCGCTTTAGGATCGGAATGGTCCTGAGTTCGAGCCTCGCTCGACTAGTAGTTGAGTCCTTGGAAAAGGCTCTTTACTCACATTCTCACATCGTACTCAGGTGTAAAATGAGGACCTGGGCGTTAACAGTGTTGTCTCTGTCGGAAAAAATTGTAATATCGCCTAACAGGCGTCATGTCTCGTTCTGATGCTACATGTTGCTGTTGGTCAGAGGCCCCTTGTAAAGCGCTTTGAGCATATTAAGTGGAAATCGCACTTATATAAAAGCTCAAGTTCAAGTTTTATTCATTTTGTCTTGAATTTGTTTGAAATTGTGTGACAGATGTGCAAGGTCATCGCAACGTTAAGATCATCCAGCTGTGTCAAGAGACTCCATTGGATACCAATGTTTTTTTGCATCTGTGGTGGATTTCACGATTCAGTCTATTGCTAACAAAAAGAGCATTGGTGACAGAAGGCATCCCTGTATTACCCCCGTCTTGAATTCAAAGCAATCACATAGCGGCCCGCCATAAACTATCTTGAATGTCATGTCTTTATGTGTTTCTGATCATTGTGGTGATTCTGTCGAGGATACCGTGGTATTCAATGAGCCTCCATAGAGCTTCTCTGTCCAGGCCATCGAATGCTTTTTTGAAGTCAATGAAATTTATGTATAATGGTGTATCCCATTTGATTGATTGTTCTACTATAATTATTTATGGGGGTAATTTGGTCCACACATGATCTATTCTGACGAAAATCTGCCTGTTGGTCTCTTAATATGGGGTCCAATGCAGTCTTTATACTCTCCAATAATATTCGATTTAATACTTTTCCTGGGAGTGATAATAACATGATGTCAATTCAATGTAAAAAAACCTCAAAACCTGATATTAGAAAAGCTATATCGACACTTAAGGATGGACAAGCGCCAGGACCGGACAACATACCTGCTGAGATTTTAAAAGTCGGCGTTGATACTTCAGTCGATATGCTATACGAGATATTCGCCCAAATTTGGGAAGAGGATGACAGTCCAAAGCATCGGAAAGAAGGGACCATTGATAAAATACTCAAAAAAGGTAATCTTACCCATTGTAACAATCGAGCGATAGTAATTTTTTAATGGATAATATTGCTTCCATATCAAGATAATCCTCTGTCCGATAGTTTCGAGATCAAGATCGGCCAGTTTGATATAATGGACCTTTTTTTAAACAATAATAGATTATGTTGACAACATCGTTTACAATTCAGTGTTCAAAATGACTTCCTTTTGCAGTTTGAAAAATGACTAATAAAAAACAAAAACAAAACAAAAAACAGTAAGAAAACAAAAGAAAAACCAAACAACCAACCCCCCCCCCAACACACACGCACACACACACACACTAACACACACACACACACACAACACACACACACAACACACACACACACTTAACACAAGAAAGCATGTTTTCTAAATGCGCGTCAGAACAAAGGGTGAAGGGTGCCTTTTCATATTTTTTTCCTTCTTCTCGCAATGTGATTAAATAATAAATGTTTAGTTGAGGACGAATCGTCTTGAATAACTTTATATTTAAATTTTGATATCGCGACTGCTTGGATTATATATATGGGTAGGTCTAGTGGCTCTTTTCTTTATTCTTAGTAATTTGTCCGTGCCCGACGGCTTTATCCGGAAGATGGCAGGGGACGGCAGTGCCGGGTCGTCGGGGTCAGTCTCCGGTGTGGGTTAGCCCTCATTCTTATAGTGAATACGCTCTCAAACCGACACAAACTATGGTCCACTACAACCTTAAATCATCAAGGCCATTATTGGGTTCAGGGGCACCCAGCTATAATCCAATGTTTTCATAATGTTTAAACAATCCCAAAATATGTCAATTTCCGGGTTTTATAAAAACTCACAACATATAAATTGAGCTTTTATATAGCGCAATATCCACTAAATGTTCTCAAAGCGCTTTAAATGGGTCCCTGACCAACAGCAACACGTAAGATGTAGAACGAGACACGACGCCTGTTAGGCGATATAACATTTTTTTCTGACAGAGACAACCCTGTTAACGGTCAGGTGCTCATTAAACACCTGAGTACGATGAGAGAATGTGAGTAAAGAGCCTTTTCCAAGGACTCAACTATGCGCCGAGCGAGGCTCGAACCCAGGACCTTCCGATACGAAAGCGACTGTCATACCACTAGACCACATAGCCACACATATTATGTAGGCCTATTTGTATAAAGCTATCATTACGTATCTTTAAAAATAAAACGCCTCGACATGTACACATTTAGATTTGGCGCAAAAAAAATTATCATCTTTGATTTTGATAGGAATAAACAAAAATGAATATAACAGCTTCAAAAAAGAACGAAATACCAAACACAGAACGTTTCGGGCTCAATTCCCTTCTTCAGTCAACAACAAAAACCTATAAAGACATAAATACATTTCTAAATTCCAGAGAGACTAGAGATATATTTTGTATGGTTTCTCTGTGGAATAATCTTGGAAAGTAAACAAAAAAAAGCGTTCGATAATATGTAACCAAGGAATGAGTTTCAAATTGGGAGGAATTAAAACAACGCATAAAATGTTTGTTTATTACTCTTTACAGTCCACAGCTCCTTGCAGCCTAGTATCACTTTGATTTTGATAGTGTTTTTCCTGCTAAATATTTGATGTATATTAAGCTCAAATCAATCTGCGAATTAAAATTTCATTAAAAGTTTTGCTTTGCCTAAATCTTCTGCTGTCCTATGAATTTATCTAAGTTTTTCCTGTTCATTTTTCACCTAATGAGGCTTAGTGGTATGACACTCTCTTTCGGATTGGAATGTCCAGGGTTCGAGTCTCGCTCGGCGCATAGTTGAATCCTTAGAAAAGGCTTTTTACTCACAGTCCCTCATCCTACACAGGTGTAAAATGAGTACCTGGCCGTTAACAGGGTTGTCTGTGTCCGAAAAAAAACTGTAATATCGCTTCGCAGGCGTCATGTCCCGTCCTATATGTTAAGTGTTGCTGTTGTCCAGGGACTGCTTGTAAAGCGCTTTGAGCACGTTAAGTGGATATTGGGTTATATAAAAGTGCATTTTAAACAACACACTTTTAATATCTCAAAACAGATTTATGTAAACAATAGCTAATGCTTGAAATTAAATTCATTGCGATGGGCTAGTGACCCCTTGTAAAATGCTATGAGCAATTTTAGCGTACATTACGCAAGCCAGACAACCCTTTCAAAATAAACATCTACTTGCAATTATTCTAAACTCTTATCGCCATACAATCACGCCACTTTTTCGTGTACACGAATCCAAGACAGTTGTTTTATATCTAATTTCTGATTTACTGACATTATTTTGCGTCCTTGTCGCCGATTACCTATAATTCGGATATTGGGTCACCGTCAAACAAATGCCCCCCCCCCCCCCCCCCCCCCCCCCGATTCGTCTATTTTAAACAAACAAATCATTAACTTGCAAGCGATGACGCACAAGATTATAATAAATCTCTTAATTCTAGCTTAGAAAACCGTACAAGTTGTAAAGATTGCCATCTGAGAATTGGCGGCCATTTTAGCTGTAGAAAACGAAAAGGGAAACCATAGAAACTGATTTGAAAACGGTTGACGTACGAGAAAGGGATCGTTTCGTATCACAAAATAGCAACAAAAACAAATCATTTTTTCTAATATAACTTTTTGAATTTTTTCCTATGATTGACATGGAATCCTTACAGTTCAAGCATTTTTAGGGGTTTTGGTTATCTAAAATAAATATCGTTTTGTGATTATTTTGGTGAGAGGTGGTGATTATGTTACAAGAATTGTGCATTATGTTTTCTCTTCGTCGTTGTTGTTGCTGTTGTTTTTGTTATTATTATTACATTTATTATTATATTTATTATTATATGTATTATTATCATTTTATTATTATTATTATTATTATTATTATTATTATTATTATTATTATTATTATTATTATTATTATTATTATTATTATTATTATTATTATTATTATTATTATATGATGCCTCTCTTCATCAATAACCACTGATTCCAAACATTATCAAATTAAAATAATCTATTTTTTAAAAAGTAGGGTTCAACATTGTTCCGTACTGACAATGTTAAATTTTGATCATCTAGTACAATGTTACTAGCAAATCTAAAAGATATAAAACTATTTTTCACAGATTGATATACAATAAACTTGCAAACTTCTCTAAAATTAATCTAATTAAATATTGCCCGTTAATTCGCAATGATTATTTAGAATATCTGCAAGAGCGTTATCATGAGTCCAAAATTTTGATGGAGAAAATTGGCGGTATAAAAACAATAACAATGGTCAGAGAGACGTCGATTTAATTCACGTTGTTGTTTATAAATAACCAACTATGTTTGTCCGAGCACGTGTGAAGGTGTCACAAACTCCACGTTTTGATTGTTCAAAATCTACTGGTTAATTGCCACCAATAAACGTGGCAACAAACAAAAAACTTAAATGATTTCCTTATGAACTGAAACAAATTTCATAAAGATATCTTCATTAGTTTCAGAATAAATACGATTTGTTATTGAATCCAGACTTCTTGGACAACCTGGATGCCGCAATGAACTGATTGATGGAAATTGACTTGATAGCCACGAATATGAAAATTGAGATTGTTTTCTATTCGTTATATGGTTGTGAATAAATCTTATTCTTTTTACTTGGGATCATTTATATAGAGCAAAATCCACTAAACGTGCTAGAAGTCCTTTACAATGGGTCTCAATCCAACAACAACATTTATATTAGAACGAGACATTACGTCTGTTTGGCGATATTGCAATGTTTTGTTTGTTTTTTTTTTTGTTTTTGTTATTTGTTTTTTGTTTTTTTTACAAATTTCTTACATTGTAAAATAAAACGTTTGTAGTCTATTTCCTAACACTTTGTTGATAAATTTAATTTTTAGGGTCATATCATTCACCCGACATAAAACTGTTTTGAGGCGATGGGTCACATCTCTTTTCATTTCAATTCGAAGGAATCATTTTATGGTTTAATAATTCATCTAGACGTAATACCGTTTCAAGACGATAGGTCACTATAATGTCAGATCAGTGCTGAGCGAGACAGACAGAAAGACAGACGGACGGATTTATCCATCCACCGTATGAATTTTCCCCCGGCTGTTTTCATTGAATTTCCATCTAGACCGTCTTAAGCAATTTGATTGGTCCACGTCATCAATAGTCGCGTCCGCTGACAAAACGCATTTATTTTAAAGTTTCGGCCAGACATTTCTTACTTCTATGTGGCTATGTGGTTTTAAAGATTTTTTTTAAAAATACACACATCTGTAATGGATTTCAACGTGTCCACCATGTTGTGTGTTTAGCACTTTGATGCGTCGCTGAAGTTCTCCCCAAGTGATTTTGAACATTTCTTTGCGGACTGATTTAACTTCCATAAATAAACGTGGCAACAACAACAACAACTTAAATTATTTCTTTACGAACTGAAACAAATTTCATAATGATATCTTCATTAGTTTCAGAATAAATACGATTTGTTATTGAGTCCAGACTTCCAAACTGAGTTACCTGGACTTTAACAGCTTTGTCTCTGTCAAAAAAAATAATTGAAATATCGCCTAACAGGCGTCATGTCCCGTCGTACATGTTAAGTGTTGCTGTTAGCTTGATCCCTCTTGTAAAGCGCTATGAGCAAGTATAGTGGATATTGCACTATATAAAAGCTCAAGCTTTACTGCAATTTTAAATACTGATACGGGACTTACATTGGCCCGAGACCAGAAAGAACTTGAGCTTTTGAACTTTTTTAATATAGGGCAATATCCACTAAATGTGCTCAAAGCGCTTTCCAAAGAGTCCCTGACCAACAGCAACACGCAACATGTAGAATATGTAGGCAATATTAAAATTGTTTTTAGACAGAGACAAAGCTGTCAACGGCCAAGTACTCATTTTACACCTGAGTACGGCGAGAGAATGTGACTAAAGAGCAGTTTCCATGGACTCATCTGTGTGCCGATCGAGGCTCGAACCCTGGACCTTCCGATTCGAAAGCGATGTTATACCACTAGACTACATAGCCGCACAAGTCTACAAGGTCTTTCTTTGAGGTAAAACGTGCACACATTACCCGGCCCAATAACCGACCGCAATTGTGGACTTAATTTGTCACTGATGGAACGGACAATATTTTGCGCTGGTTTTGAGAGTATGTATTTCCATTACAAAAATGTTGAAGTTCAAGTTCAAGAGTTTATCTTTAGGCCATAACATCTCTCTGCACAAATTATTCTAACAATTATAACAATAATGGAATAACATTCTTGGGTAATCATCTACGGGTAAGAAAGCAATAATAATAATAATAATAAGAAGAAGAAGAAGAAGAAGAAGAAGAAGAAGAAGAAGAAGAAGAAGAAGAAGAAGAAGAAGAAGAAGAAGAAGAAGAAGTAGAAGAAGAAGAAGAAGAAGAAGAAGAAGAAGAAGAAGAAGAAGAAGAAGAAGAAGAAGAAGAAGTAGAAATGATAATAATAATAATAATAATAATAATAATAATAATAATAATAATAATAATAATAATAATAATCGTAATAATAATATTAGTAATAATAATAATAATAATAATAATAATAATAATAATAATAATAATAATAATAATAAGAAGAAGAGAAGAAGAAGAAGAAGAAGAAGAAGAAGAAGAAGAAGAAGAAGAAGAAGAAGAAGAAGAAGTAGAAATGATAATAATAATAATAATAATTATTATTATTATTATTATTATTATTATTATAATAATCGTAATAAAAATATTAGTAATAATAATAATAATAATAATAATAATAATAATAATAATAATAATAATAATAATAATAATAATAATAATAATAATAATAATAATAATAATAATAATAATAATAATTCTCACACATGAGCCGCATCCAAAATACCTGGGGGTGACGAGGACCGCAGCCTTACCTATTGGGTGCATCTCGAAGGAGTTGCCCGGAAGATAGAGAAACGCAACAGTCTTCTGGGGAAGATGGCGGGATCAACTCGTGGTGCTAATCAAGCGCTCCTGAGGACGTCCGACTTGGCACTATGCTATTCCTCTATATGGGGATACCCCTCTCAAGCGCATAATGGACGGTGCCCCCGTTTCGAACCGAAATAAGTCCCGACAACCCTTGTACGTAGATTCCCTGACTTCGGACAGAGATGCATAATATACGAGATGGAAGACGGTTGACGAATTCAATCCCTCAAGGGGAGGGGACATCGACTCCTCAAAACTAGGGGCGAAGATGTCAGGCTTTTCCACCAGCAAGAGGAGACATTGTGTGGCAGCCAATCGACTTCGGTTGAGGACCTGCTTAACGGCAAAATCGCTGCATCAGTGGAGACTTTCCACCTGTCCAACATGTATCCCGTTGTGGTAACGAGCCCGAAACCGCAGACCATCTAGTTGTGACGAAGCTTCCTGGTGGGTTTGCGGCGGTGCACGAGTGAGCTACGGAATTTGTTGATTGGGTCGATCGTCATAACATAGTAGTGTGAGCACCTTTGAAGATGCTGCCAGATTAAAAATTTTACTGCCCCTTTACTGTCTTTGCGACTGAGGTAGGTGCTCAATCAACTGAGCTACCAGGGTTCCCCTTTGTATAGATGATGTGCGCTTGGCTAAGAAACTAACAACATGTCTATCCGGAAATATAACAGACCAACACACAAAGCTATGTGTCACCTTGAATGTTTAAAGTCTGGTTATTACTGTTATTGAGAATCACTCATAAATGGCAAAAGAAAATTAAAAAAAAAAATTACAAAGACTTGAGTGGCGTCAACTTCGTTCTATCAATACAGCTGTTATTAAAGCTCTATCCTGCATGCACTACATGATGTGGTCACCACCTGAATAGATAGTACGAAACTGACGTCACTCAGCTCTTTGGTATTGTTTCAGACAGCTATTTTCATGATTAGTTCAAATAACAATGTGAAACTGAATGTAAGCTTCAATTACAAAAACAGTTAAAGGACGTTTCGAGTTTCCCCTTTATCAACAAAACAGGATGAATGAAACGCTTTGTTGGCGTTGTTAAGATGTTTATCCACTACCGCATTATCTCATTCATTTGTAGTGTTTTATTCATCCTGTTATGTTGAAACCCAAAACGTCAATTTTATGTTTTCGTAATTAAATTGAAGCTGACATTCAATTTCACATTGTCATTTATTTCTTCGAGCTTCGAGCAGCAACATTTACAATACCTGAGTGGTCCTTACTAAATTGTATTAAACATAATATTATAAACGTGAAAAAGTTACACATCGTTTTGTGTGTTGGTACGTATAATCGGCTGGCGGATGTTGTGAGCTTTTTTTAACTAAGCGCATAACATCAATTGTTTCCCATCCGGTCGTTTATTTAACTGTTTTGCCACTAATGAATATGTAGTCTTTTGTAAAAATCAATGCAGTCAACCGCTCGGATATCACTTTGCGTACCACATCATCAATAATTAACCAATAGATTTTTGACCAATCACAACATGGAATTTGGGATATACCTTCAGGCGTCGTGCTCGGACAAACATGGTTGGTTATTTATAAACAATTACTTGATTGAAATCGACCTCTCTCTGATCGTTTGGGTTATTTTTATTTTAGATGGTGACAAGTTATCACACGAATTTCTCGATCATATTATAAACGTTTAAATGTATAAATAGTTTTTTGTGTCGTTTCTATCGATAGTAAATCCTGGGTAGTTTGCTATGTTTATCAATTGGATTCACTAGTCTGATGTCACGTCGCCAAGCAACGGTGAGCAGCCTGGTTCTAAAAAAAGAAAATGGGTACTTTTTATTCTTCATGCTGGCTAGAACTTTTCATATGTCATGTGATCAGAATGTATAAAAGTCAAAACATTATCATATTTTTAATGTTTTTCTCCTCTGGATACACTTTTATGCTCGTCGGAGAAATATTTCATGGGGCGTCCGCCATTGTTCCGATAGTTTAGAGCCAGTTACTAAGTTACCATGCGTCATTACGAGTGCATTGACGCCATGACTATTGAAGCCTATCACTGCCATTGTTTACATTATGACAGCTGTCGGAGAGGCGTGGTTATCTAAGTGTCTTTTAATTTCTATTTATGCCAAACGTATAGATAAAAATACTCACGTCCACTTGCAAAATTAAACATACCAATACACAAAACGGTGTCTAACCTTTAACGTCTATAGATAGTATGCGCTTGGCTAAGAAGTTCACAACATTGCCATCCGGAAGCATTACCGGACAAACACACAAAACTATGTGTAACCTTAAACATTTATAGTCTGGTTAATACAGTTTAGTGAGAATTACTCACAAACGCGGATGGCAAAAACCAACAACAAAGCCCTTAATGACGTCATCTACGTTCTATCTATAGTCTGATTGGTATAATAGGATTCAGTAGTCTGATGTCACGCACCCGGCAACGGCGGCCATCTTGGTTCTAAACAAAGAAAATCATTACTTTTTATTCTTCATGCTAGCTAGAACTTTTCGTCCCCTTTTCGTATGCCTTGTGATCAGAATGTGTAAAGGTCAAAACATGCTCAAATTTATGGGGGGTTTTTCCTCTGGATACGCTTTTATGCTCGCCGGAGAAATATTTCATACGGGCGTCCGCCATTGTTCCGATAGTTTAGAGCCAGTGTTACTATGTTGTCATGCGTCATTAGGAAGGAAGTGACGTTACGACTACTGAATCCTATTGAGTGAGAACTAATCACTAACAGACTGTCTAAAATTGATAATAAAGAGCAGAATGACGTCAACTCTTCGTTCCTTCTATAACTGTTTGCGTATCACGTCACTAATCGGCAAAATATAGCTTTGTATCTGACTGTAGCTATCGTTATGTTATCGCCTGACACTGAAACCCAAAAGGACTGGCATTTTGACGTCATTATTTGGATTTTGCACCGCCTAGTGAGTTTGTCGTTAGTTGTGCTCATGGAAACAAGTGGTCCCATTGGTTGAACTATTGAATACAACTCACGATTTGTTTACTTTTGTGGCCAAAGACTGGCATTTTGACGTCAATTTTTGGTCAGTGTCAGGCTATAAGTTAACGATGGCGACGATCTGACCCGTATTTTAATAGAAACAAAGAAGAAATAGAGCATTGTTATAGCAATTTTCTCCCAATGATGAAAGAGAGACTTAGCAGGTGAAAGTCCCCTTATTACGTGTCGCTTTGTGGTCTAGTGGTATGACACTCGCAGTCGAACTGGTTTGTACCGGCTTCGAATCCCGCTCTGAGCGAAGCAGAGTTGAGTCCTTGGAATAGGCATTCTCTCGAGGAACTCTGGTGAATGGAGTACCTAGTCGATAATAGTGTCCTATTTGTCGAAAAAAATATTGTTATATCGCCCTAGAGGCGGCATGTCCTCGCTTATATGTTAATTATTGCTGTTGACTTGGCGGGACCTCTTGAAAAACGCTTTGAGCAAGTAAAAATTTAAAAAATAATATTTCAACCTTCCGCGCGGTAACGCGAGTTGTTACACTTGAGCATTCCATGAAGAAACGTAGTATGATATCAACATGAATCATGCATGTTGTAAACAGTGAGCAATTTGGGGGATAATAATCTTGCCAGAAGGAAAAAAAAAGATGAAAGTGACTGAAGCGGGTTCGAATCCAGGCCATTTGAGTCACAATGGAATGCCTTAACCACTCGGTCATTTTGCCCCCCTCCCCTTCCCCTTCCCCCACTTACAGAGAATCTGAAAACTCAAATTATTTATCATTCTTCATATATTGAATTCAAATTCTCTTGCCATTGTGAAAGAAAAGTTAATGTTTGTCTTGTATCAGTACAAGAGTGGTGGGATTGAACTAAATTATGGCAAAAAAAAAAAGAAAACTAACAGGATTTGTAGTCACGTGACATCGATACTCGCCAGGTTCAAAAAACATCTTTTCCCTTAGAGACGTTGTTGTTGCTGTTGTCATTATTATTATTATTATTATTATTATTATTATTATTATTATTATTATTATTATTATCATTATTATTATTATTATTATTATTATTATTATTATTATTATTATTATTATTATTATTATTATCATTATTATTATTATTATTATTATTATTATTATTATTATTATTATTATTATCATTATTATTGTTATTATTATTATTATTATTATTATTATTATTATTATTATTATTATTATTATTATTGGCGATGATGGTGATAATGATGATGATGATCATGATGACGACGATGATGATGATAATGATGATGATGATGATGATGATGATGATGATGATGATACTACTGAGGATGATGCTTTCTTCAACTTACCAAATGAATCCCATGCAATCCTGGAATTATGCTAAACGTTGTGTAAATAGTGTTATTCGTAGCGCCATTGAATGTCCACTTTCACAGATCGTATAACTGTCCATCCGCAATACTGACCATATAAATGCGCATTTGCAACTGTCCGATTAACTACTTTTTGTCATAATAATAATAACACTGTATTGTAAGATGTAACATAGTAAATAAACAGTCACGGTGATGGTAAAACCAAATTTAGTAATAAATAAAAAATTGACAGTAACACATTAGTCTACTTCAAATATCGATCGACTTGGGGGGGGGGGGGGCTCTGATAGTTCTGTTGGTAGAGCACTCACTTCACATCCAAAGGGACCAAGATCGAATCCGGGTGGGGTCAAGCTTTTTTTTTTCCTGATCACCCTGTGTGTGTGTCATCTGGAGGAAAGTACTCTGCGATAGACTAGCGTCCTATCCAAAGGATAGCAAGCGTAGAAATCGGGAAAAACTCTGGGTCCATGGGCCTCATGGCTCTGAATAACTAATAAAAGACAGAAAAAGATGGATCAATTTACATCAGTGACACGCGACTTGTCAACAGTTCTAAAGATCTGTAAATAATCATCGGGTTTAAGAAATTTGTCAATTTTTAATCTAAAAATATATATTCTTCAAACTTCAAATCTTCTTTAAAAGCCCACTTTTTCATAATTCATTTTATACAATGCCGATTGTAATGTTTGTATACCATTATTTAAGCAATTTGTATTTTGTTTCAATATTTCACTTTGACAATAGTGCCTATACATATGTTCGTAACGTAATTCATTGTCTGTAAAGCGCTTTGAGATGTTTGGTTTCAGGGAAAGCGCTCAACAAGTGTCTTATTATCATTATTATTATTATCATTATTATTATTATTATTATTATTATTATTATTATTATTGTTGTTATTATTATTATTATTATTATCATTATTATTATTATTATTATTATTATTATTATTATTATTATTATTATTATTATTATTATTATTAGCAATTGTAGAAGTAGTAGTATTAATAGTAGTAGTAGTAGTAGTAGTAGTAGTAGTAGTAGTAGTAGTAGTAGTAGTAGTAATAGTAGTAGTATTAGTAATAGTAGTAGTAGTAGTAGTAGTAGTAGTAGTAGTAGTAGTAGTAGTAGTAGTAGTAGTAGTAGTAGTAGTAGTAGTAATAGTAGTACTATTATTATTATTATTATTATTATTATTATTATTATTATTATTATTATTATTATTATTATTATTATTATTATCAAACAAGCTGACCGGTAATCAGGTAATGGAGCAACTCAAATATCTTCGTCCTCGTCCTTTCGTGTTCAATGTTTATGTTGTTTGATGCAAGCAAGGGTTCAGAGCGTAAAACGCATACCCTTGTGAAGAAGGTATTAAAATTGTCCCAATTATCGGGAGTCTCTATAGTATAATGGTAGCACATCTGACCGGTAATCAGAAGGTATGAGGTTCGATCCCCAGTCGAGGCCGACTGATTTTTTGGGATGTTTTTTTTTTTTTTTTTTTTGTATATTTCTTTCTTGCTTTGACTGGCACCTTTCATATACACTTGTTCAGATATTTATCTTGTGCCGATGTCTGCTTCTTAATTTCTTAATTTGATGTTTTGAAATTCACCTCCTTAAGTATTTTTTCCCTGTTTTTAGTCACCAATTAAATGACTAAAAATTAATTTTTTCTTTGACTGATAAAAACTTAGCGTGTTTTGATAGTAACTCCTCATATGTAAGCAACAGTTACTTTGTATGTTTTCCTTACATATTCACTGGATTACATTGGAGCCCTTAGTTTGTAACCATTTAACTGCCGTACTCTTGAAAAACTAGTATTTAAAAATTTGGCCAGATAACTCGTCCTTCAAATATCGATCGATTTAAATGACCCTCATCTTGGCAAAAACTCTCAAACCTGGGACTAAGGAATACCTCGCGAGGTCCAAGGTTTGAGAGTTTTTGCCTAGATGAGGGTCATTTAAATCGATCGATATTTGAAGAACGAATTTTCTGGTTAAAATTTTGAATACGTGTTTTTCCAGATTACGGCACTTAACTGTTTAAAAGGGGGGAAAATGATTGTTCCTCTCCCTATCACAAGCTTATCCTGTGTATTATTATATTCTTTGTGTCTCACAAATCAAAAAAAATTACATAATAAAATTTATACTTAAAATTACCCCAAAATTTGAACTGGGTTTAACACCGATGTAGACTTAAGAAAACAATTTGGCTTTTGATAATAATTTTCCGAACTTTTTAACAGAATCACATCTTTGGACATTTGATGACAGTGATAGTGATAAACCTCTCGTGTCCCTCAGTCTGTGTGATACCAAAAAGCCATCACATCACAATTTGTGTGAGTAGCGGACTAGAACAATACGAGCAGGCATCGGGTTCTTCAGCGTGGATCTACGACCCGACGCGGTGCTATTGACAGGGCGAGACAGTGCCAGAATTATGCATTCACATACGCTCACACACTCACCCACATACATACACACAATCATGCTGTACTCACAGACACAGGCACGTGCACAAACGGCACAACTCACATCATTCATTCATTCACGATCCCGTGTGAAAATCTATACCCTCACTTTTAAAGTGGACCAAAATGGTATTTATGATTATGTTATGGGACACTAATATATTTCTCCAAGAGAGCAAGAAAGAGTGAGAGAGAGAGAGAGAGAGAGATAAAGAGAGAGAGAGAGAGAGAGAGAGAGAGAGAGAGAGAGAGAGAGAGAGAAATAGACAGACAGACAGAGAGACAGAGAGAAAGACTTTTTAAAGCTCCGATTTTGATAATTGGTGGCTCAAAAGATCCGACTCTATCGTGATAGTAGAATAAAAGTAAAAGTTCAAGTCATTGACAAAGCGCTTTTATTAGCACTATATCCACTAAACGTGCCCAAAGTGCTTTACAGAGGGTCCTTAACCAACAGCAACACTTATCATGTAGGACGAAACATGACGCCTTATAGGCGATATTTCCCGACAGAGACAACACTGTGAACGGCCAGGTACGGTGCCGAGCTCTCGAACCCAGTACCTTCCGACCCGGCAGCGAGTGTCATACCAAAAGAACACAGCTGCACAACTTATCTTCTGAAACCGGAATCATGCCGGGGTGGACCAGCAAATCGAGTGTGACACGACTTAAACTGGTTTTGTTAGTACAAGGTAAGTTATAATACAATAATATACGCACATGTGCAAAAGTAACTTGACATTTTTATACGTTAAATTACCCGTTGAAGATTGACTTGATCTTGAACACAAATGGTTCATCCTAAATGGTATTTTTTATTTTGGGTTTATTCGAGACGAAGACTGGAATAACCCAGGCGTAAGCCGCAGTGTAACAACGCCGAAAATGGACGAAGACGAGGTGTGGGACACACAGCGAACTCGGTACCTTTCGAGTATTAAGCAAAGACCGTACTGCTGAGCCACGGTTCTTTTCGTTGTGCTGTGCTTCACTGATGGGCGATCATGGCTCTCCATGGCTCTCCAGTCCACTCTTTCCTGCATCTTCTGTAACGTGTCGTTGTTCCTTTTTGTCCTCATTCATTTTGTGAAACCGTCAAAGAGCTATTGTCGCTGCTTGTCAGGTGTTCTTTTTCCGTCCAACTGTTACATTGTTTTCAAGTTTTCAACCCTTTCTTCCTCATAATATATCCAGTGAATTTTTCTTGTCCTTTCTTATTCCCCCCATCAACGATTTTGAGTACTCCGCCATCTCCTTCGTTTCCCTATTTGTCTCTCTGTCTGTTCATCGGATCCTCACCAGTCTTATTGTGCATCACATTTCAGTCGCTTCTATTCTTCTATTCTCCCGTCCTCGATGCTCCTTATAATAAACTCTCTGTCAGCTTTTATGCCAGTCTTATAGAACATGTTTTTTATTTGTTAATGTTCCTCTTGTTTAAAAAACGCCTTAATCCAACATTTGCTTAAAAAGCCATCATAAGACAAGGATGAAAAATAATTATCGACCTGTTTCTAGCCTGCGCTTTCTCTCTAGTTTGTTTGAAAAGGTTGTCCTTCATCAATTATTGACTCATCTTGATGCCAATGATCTTCAACAGCCGTTTCCATCGGTTTATAGAGCAGGCTACAGATCGGAGACATCGCTCTTAAAGGTCTAAAGTGATTTGATCAAGAGTGCTGACCTTATTGAAATATATGTTTTATGACCGTTTTGAAAAAACGTTTGGGAGTACTGGAACCTGCTCGAGAGGTATAAATCATACTTTGCTAGTCGGAGATAGTCTGTCCTGGTGGATGGTTTCAGATCAGAAAACCAGCTACTAAATTTTGGGGTACTCCAGGCTCGGTTCTAATACTAGTCATTTTTATGACTGCCTTAGGACTCTCCTATCATTGTTCTGCAGATGATTCTCAAGTTCTAAGAATCTGCCACAAAAGTATAATAATCTTGGCGCCTATTTTGACTGCAACCTATCTATGTCAGTTCAAGTTAAACACCTTATCAAATGCATGTATATTAAAATAAGAAAAATAAGTAAAATTACACATGATTCCTTTGAACATAGATAAACTTCTAATAAATGCCTTGGTGTTATCCAAATTAGATCATTGCAACTCCCATTTAATCATTACTCCAAGGAAAATATTTAAAAACCTGTGTAAGTTGTAAAAAACAACTCTGCTAGACCAGTTTGAAAAAAATCAACTGCTTCTGATAGTCATAGGGAGTGACATTGATTTCCTATTGAATTAGAAGGGGGGAAAGGGGAGGAGGAGGAGGAGGAGGAGGAGGAGGAGAAGTATGAGGAGGAGAATGGGATGGAAAGAAGGAGAGAAGAAGAGGAGGAGGAGGAGGAAGAAGAAGAAGAAGAAGAAGAAGAAAAAGAAGAAGAAGAAGAAGAAGAAGAAGAAGAAGAAGAAGAAGAAGAAGAAGAAGAAGAGAAGAAGAAGAAGAAGAAGAAGAAGAAGAAGAAGAAGAAGAAGGAGAAGAAAAGGAGGAGGAGGAGGAGGAGGAGGAGGAGGAGGAGGAGGAGGGTGGGAGGAAAGTGGATTCAAATTTGCACTGTCCGTTTAAGACAACAAACTCCTAGACAAAGCCCGGCTCCAATGTGTAAAAAGTGATTTACAAGGGGTTAGAAGCCAGCAACAACATGACCAGACATGCAACCTCTATGGCGCTATTTTACCTCGTGTTATCGGTTACCCAGGTCAAACTAGGAAGAGATATTATGTTTTTGTGTCCACGTTACTTTGTAAAATTACGACTACTATCACAATTAACAATTACTTCCTATGTAGTCCTCTCCTTTGTCAAACATAGAATTCTCTTTTACTATAGAACACCTAGAGTTTTATTAAAGAGAGTAATCCGAAACAGTAACAATCTTGTAGAATGATTCAGTCGTGTTCTTCAAAAAAATACGTTTCCAAAGTTTTGGACTGTAAACGTCTCCTTCAAATGTCGATCGATTAGAATGACCCTCACCTTGTCAAAAACTTTCAAACCTGGGAATTCCAGAGGTCCCATCTTTTGAGAGATTTTGACCAGATTTTGGTCGTTTTAACCGATCAATATTTGAAGACAATTTTCTGGTCAAAATTTTTAAAATATGTTGTTTTTTTTAGAGTACAGCCGAATTGACACTTTCTCCGCGAGGAACGGAAACAATAATATGCGGAATTCATAACAACAGAAAACAGTATCTCTGTTCATAAGATATTGATATCTTAACACTTGACTTAACGGATAGTATGCGTACTCTTAAAAGACACATTTTTGAAAAAAAAAACAGCGTATCTGCTCATAAGATATTAATTTTTTTTCACTTGACTTAATGGATATCAATTTACTACGTACTCTTAAAAACGCATTTTTAAAAATGTTGGTCAGAAAACTGGTCCTTCAACTATCGATCAATTCAGATCGTCCCTATCTTGTCAAGAGCTCTCAAACCAGGGGTTTTAATACTTTCCCTGATTTGAAAGTTTTTAACAATACGGGCGTCATTTAATCGATGTTTTGACTAGATATTTGGCCAAGATTTAAAATATGTGTTTTTACAACAAAAAAGGCAGTGTATCCGGCATGTTCTTTTGTAAATTAACTTGAATGAAGATATATATATATATATATATATATATATATATATATATATATATATGACTTACTTGACTTAGGGCCTTTCGCTTCATAATCATCCGATCGGGACGCCTCGACTGCCTCTCTAATTATCCGTGTCATTTCCTTCCATTGTTCACGGTCTTTTGCTGTTCTAGCTAATTTCTTAAGGTCTTCCTTTGATTTTAATACTTTGTTATTTTGAAGGTGTGTTATGTCTCTATTGAGGACAGTGTGAATTGACGTGGGTGGTCTTTATGTCTTTATTAGCTGGTATATTTACATCTCTTCTGAGTATATGCCCAAAAAGCCGCCAGCTTGCCTCCAGGATTTCAATGGATAAGGGTCTTTCATTGCATTCTTCATACAGTGTTTTATTCCTTATTCTTGTGGGGGTATCGTATATTCAGGACTCTTTTCAGTTGTTTTCTCTTTGCTCTTCGGTTCCAGTCAGTGCCCATGTTCCGCAGTTGTATATAAGCACGGATTTTCACGGATAAGCAAGGGTTGTGTATAATTTGATTTTAGTATTTAATTTAATGTTATCTTTTCTAATCCATATATGTAATAATTTATTTGGTGCGGCCGTCGATAAACTTTTTTTTCTTTCTAAGTCTTCCTTGTCTCCCATTAATGATCCTACTTTTTTCGTGGTTCTCCATTCATCTTTCTTCCTTGACAGTAATGTTACATCTGTTTTGTCAATATTAACGTAAAGTTTGTGATTTTGTAAGGCACTTTGGATGTCATTTACACTGACTTGTTTGAGGCCGATAAAGTCAATGTCGTCTGCATATGCAATTTCCATGGGGAGCTCGTTTTTAAAACGTAATTGGGCCGAAGGAACAGATTTGCGCACATCTTTTAAAGCGTTTTCTAGGTAAATGATAAATAAAACAGGGCTTAGGCTGTCTCCTTGTACCGATGTTACCAAGGAATGATTTATCATCTGAGGCACCGATTATTTTGGTCGTTATCCACGTTTCACTTATAAGGAATCTGATTAATCTAACTTCATTTTCCATAACTATTCCTTTCATAATATTTAACAAGGATTGGCGATTGATAGTATCGAAGGCGGCAGAGATATCTATTCCAGTTATAACTATTTCTATTTTTTTCTGACAGGGTTTTGGCAGCAAGCCATTTGTGAGTCCAAACTACATCTGCAGTACTTCTCTCCGTCCTGAATCCGCTTTGACTATGTGACAAATAATTTTCAACAATCGGCTTAATTCTATTCAGTGTGATCAGGGAGAGCGATTTTCTAATTGTGTTTAGCAGAGTAATTGGTCTCAAATTCTTTGGAGCACCTTTTGGTTTTCCTGGCTTTTGTATTGATATCAGCTCCCCTTTATTGATATCTAAGTTCTGGTGGTGTTCGAACGTCTGATTGAAAATGTCCGCTATGTGTTCGTCTAATAAGGGTGGTTCATATTTTAGAAGTTCAGCACATACTCCATCTTCTCCCGGTGCTCTGTTGTTATTTAGACTTTTAAAAGCATTTCTCACTTCTCGTGGTGTAATAGGTTTAAATAGTGGTCGGGGATCTCCCTCAAATGAGCTGACGTGTAGCGTTTTGTTGTCTTGAAATGTTGTTTTATAGTATTCAAAAAGAACATTCGAAATGTCATTGGGGTTAATAATTAATTTTCCCGAGTCGTCCTCTATCTTTTGGGTTCTAAAGTGGTCTTTGATTTAATAGTCTCACCGCTTTGTACATTGCTTGATCGTTGTTGCAATTACTAATATTATCAATTTTTTTGTCCAACTCTTCATTTCTAATTTCGGTTACTCTACGTCTTATGCGGTGTAATATTTTGTTTCATTCATATTTTAGTTTCTGTCTTTCTCCTTCCTTTTTTGAGTTTTGTATTCTTATTCGCAAATCTTTTTGTTGGTTAGATAATTGAGCTATGATGGTATCATACGTTTGGCCTTGTTGTTTGGTTGTTGTTGTCCCGGCGCTTTGAATTGCAGTATATATTATTGAACTTCGTACCGGTGACTATGCTTCTTTGGCGTGTTGTTGTTCGTTAAATTGTCTAGTTCAGTATTAAGTTGTCGCTGGTATTGTTTACGACATCGTGAGTTGTTGACAATATTTTTAACATTTATTTTTGGTTCATGAATTGTTGTGCTGTGCTTTCTTGATTGTTTGTGCCATTCAATAACAACGTTTGTTTTAACTAGCCTATGATCTGTTGTTATCAAGGTGCCAGCGTATGATCTTGCATTTGTTATGAATTTTTTGTGTCTTTGTTTGCACAGTATAAAGTCAATTTGGTTGTAAATGTTGAGAACTGCTCCTGTTTCTTTATTTTTCCTCTGTCCTTCCCACGTCGTTTGGTGTCTCGAAGCGTGATTTAATGCGCTCTTTGTGACAAATAGCTGTTTATCTATATCTATATATATATATATATATATATATATATATATATATATATATATATATATATAAGTGTTGGTGGGTACTTGTAGGTACGAGAGTGCTCGTTAATGTTGGTTAGAGCACATAAAAATATAAATAAATAAGGTCACTCACCCGTGAGTTTTCTTATATATATACATATATATATATATATATATATATATATATATATATATATAGAGAGAGAGAGAGAGAGAGAGACAGAGAGAGAGAGAGAGAGAAAGAGAGAGAGAGAAAGAGAGAGAGAGAGAGAGAGAGAGAGAGAGAGAGAGAGAGAGAGAGAGCTGAGCCCTGGTCTTCGACCGAATCTTAATCACTAACTTCGCAGCTGAGAAAATGATACGCTACAAATTCGTAGAGTGTCATTCCATCGCAACCTCAGACAATCAAATCAATCAATATTCAAAACGTATTTCCAATATAATAATTGGACTTAAAATACCCATAAGTGACAACTCATTTCGAATTTGAGTTAAAAACTGTTTTATAAACAATGACAATATCAATGCATCTATCACTACACACACCATTTTGGCTCTTATTGCTTATATTCCTTTGGGAGTTTTTTCAACCCAACAAACAAGCACTAAATGGTATTGAATATGAAAGTGA
>NC_088361.1:83480778-83500778 GCF_034508935.2 Berghia stephanieae | reverse complement strand
CTTTTATACAGAGCAATATCCAGTACAAAAAAACTTTACAAGGTTTCCCTGGCCAACAGCAACACTTAACATGTAGGACGAGATGACATGACGCCTGTTGACCAATATTACATTTTTTTTCGGACATAGACAACGCTGTTAACAGCTAGGTACTCATTTTATACCTGATTAAAGTGAGAGAATGTGAGTAAGGAGTCTTTTCCAAGGACCCAACTATGCGCCAAGCGAGGCTCGAACCCAGGACCTTCCGATCCGAAAGCGAGTGTCTTACCACAAGACCATGTATTCGCACAGTAGTAGTAGTAGTAGTAGTAGTAGTAGTAGTAGTAGTAGTAGTAGTAGTAGTAGTAGTAGTAGTAGTATTAGTAGTAGTAGTAGTAGTAGTAGAAGTAGTGGTGGTGGTGGTAGTAGTAGTAGTAGTAGTAGTATAGTAGTAGTAGTAGTAGTAGTAGTAGTAGTAGTAGTAGTAGTAGTAGTAGTAGTAGTAGTAGTAGTAGTAGTAGTAGTAGTAGTAGTAGTAGTAGTAGTAGTTAGTAGTAGTAGTAGTAGTAGTAGTAGTAGTAGTAGTAGTAGTAGTAGTAGTAGTAGTAGTAGTAGTAGTAGTAGTAGTATAGTAGTAGTAGTTGTAGTAGTAGTAGTAGTAGTAGTAGTAGTAGTAGTAGTAGTAGTAGTAGTAGTAGTAGTAGTAGTATTAACAGTGGAATCGTTCCAGTACCACGCTGTGCATACTTTCCAGTTCGTTTGCAATCTCTAATCACCGTCTAGACGTATTATTTTGTTGCAATCAACATTTGGAACGCACAGTTTCTGTATTTTGTTGGAAAAGTAGATATATTTGTCAACGAAAATATAACAAAATCTTAAATGCAATATTAACATTTGCTCACATACGTCTTTTGAACCATCCAAAACAGTTTGATTGTGTCCATATCTGTTGCAGGTTTGGTATACGAACACAACTATGGGCTTTATTTAACATTGTTCTAACGTTTGGGAGTATTACCTTTATTATTATTATTGTTATTATTATTATTATTATTATTATTATTATTATTATTATTATTATTATTATTATTATTATTATTATTATTATTATTATTATTACTATTATTAACATTATTAATAATATTATCATTATTATTATCATCATCATTATTATTATTATCATTATTATTATTATCATTATTATTATTATTATTATTATTATTATTATTATTATTATTATTATTATTATTATCATTAGCAGTAGTTGTAGCAGTATTAAAAATAAATTTTAATATTGAGCTTTTATACAGAGCAATATCCACTACAAAAAAACTTTACAAGGGGTCCCTGGCCAACAGCAACACTTAACATGTAGGACGAGATGACATGACGCCTGTTGACCAATATTACATTTTTTTTCGGACATAGACAACGCTGTTAACAGCTAGGTACTCATTTTATACCTGATTAAAGTGAGAGAATGTGAGTAAGGAGCCTTTTCCAAGGACCCAACTATGCGCCAAGCGAGGCTGAACCAGATTCATCCACAGTGTCTTCCGACAGAAGTAGTTCTCCCACAGATATGTATGCAGTGTATGTAGTAGTAGTAGTAGTAGTAGTAGTAGTAGTAGTAGGTAGTAGTAGTATAGTAGTAGTAGTAGTAGTAGTGATGTAGTGTAGTAGTAGTAGTAGTAGTAGTAGTAGGTAGTGTAGTAGTAGTAGTAGTAGTTAGTAGTATAGTAGTAGTAGTAGTAGTAGTAGTAGTAGTAGTAGTAGTAGTAGTAGTAGTAGTAGTTAGTAGTAGTATGTAGTAGTAGTAGAGTGTAGTGTAGTAGTAGTAGTAGTAGTAGTAGTAGTAGTAGTAGTAGTAGTAGTAGTAGTAGTAGTAGTAGTAGTAGTAGTAGTAGTAGTAGTAGTAGTAGTAGTAGTAGTAGTAGTAGTAGTAGTAGTAGTAGTAGTAGTAGTAGTAGTAGTAGTAGTAGTAGTAGTAGTAGTAGTAGTAGTATTAACAACAGTGGAATCGTTCCAGTACCACGCTGTGCATACTTTCCAGTTCGTTTGCAATCTCTAATCACCGTCTAGACGTATTACTTTGTTGCAATCAACATTTGGAACGCACAGTTTCTGTATTTTGTTGGAAAAGTAGATATATTTGTCAACGAAAATATAACAAAATCTTAAATGCAATATTAACATTTGCTCACATACGTCTTTTGAACCATCCAAAACAGTTTGATTGTGTCCATATCTGTTGCAGGTTTGGTATACGAACACAACTATGGGCTTTATTTAACATTGTTCTAACGTTTGGGAGTATTACCTTTACAACAATGAGCCCACAAGTTTGGTTATTAGACCTGTTTCCATAACGCGTTCTTTGGTTTTCGGTCACGTGAACCATTGTCTTTATATATTATTATCATTGTAAATGTTTACAGCCACACACAAAAATGCTGAGCAAGCTGTTTTAGCCCCTAAATCCTCCCTCCCTCCCCCCACTCCACTTCCAAAAGAATAGTTGTTGTGATAGGCTCGTCTATACATATATATATATATATATATATATATATATATATATATATATATATATATATATATATATATATCTTCTTCTTCTTCTTCTTCTTCTTCTTCTTCTTCTTCTTCTTCTTCTTTTGATAAAGTTGTAAACATTGGTCTGTGATATGTCTCTTCGCGACCAAAGGTCTTTTGAGTGGGCGGGTGGCGAGGCTCTAAATAACAAATAATATGAAATAATTGTATTCAAAAATAGACAAATCTAGATGGAGATATACAGGCGGTTGCTAATTTGGTTATCTTGTTGACTTGTTGTCCCTGTGTGGTAAGTACTAGGTATTGTTATCCTGGTCTGTGAATTAAAAGGGGGGGGGGGGGGGGGGGAAATGTGGCCCATCTACACAGCACGGTAGATTTTATGTCGGGATGGTTTAGCTGCTAAGGATCAAATTCACATTTTTTAAAAATATAAGTCTTCGCAAAACAGTTTTAAAATTTAAAAAAAATAATAATTAAGCTTGTATATAGCGCAATATCCACTAAACGTGCTCAAAGCCCTTTACAAGAGGTCGCTGGTCAACAGCAACATTTGACATGTAGAATGAGACACGACGACTATTAGGCGTTATTACATTTTTTTCGGACAGAGAGAGAGACAACGCTGTTGACGGCCAGGTACTCATGGTGAGAGAATGTGAGTAAAGAGCCTTTTCCAAGGACTCAACTACGCGCCGAGCGAGGCTCGAAGCCAAGACCTTCCGATCCGAAAGCGAGTGTCATACCACAAGACCACATAGCCGCACAAAATGATCCTCATATGGTCAAAATAAAAGATCAAACCTGAGACTTTATGGAAATCTTCAAGGAAGTCCCAGGTTTGAGATTTTTTGACAAGATGAGGTTCATTTTAATCGATTGATATTTGAAGGACGGGTTTCCTGGTCAAAATTCTAAGTTAGTTTTGTTTTGGTATTTCAGAGTACAGCAGTAAAATTGGCAGTTTTATGTTTATCAGATGGAACTGCAAATTTGGATACCGTCAACAGGGGTAACTTTGCTTTAAGAGGTAATTTTGCCTCTGTAAATTTGGAGCATTTTGAGTCATATCAGTTTTGTTCTAGTTATTATCCTGGTTAAATGACTGAACTTTTTGTCAAAGGAAACTAGGACCACAAAACGAAATATACTATAATTGGTCCAAAATTAAAGAGGAAAAGTTGCCCCTTCAGGCAAAATTACCCAGTTGACGGTATAAGCTGTAATATATCATAATGTTTTGTTCAGTTAATGGGTATTGAGCTGCTATGTGTTCTAGTGGTATACCACTCGCTTTCGGATAGGAAGGTCCTGGGTTCGAGCGTAGCCATCGCTATCTTATGGATAGTTCGAAGTTGACGTCACTCAGATCTTTGTTATTGTTAATTGCCATCCGCGTTTATGAGTAGTTCTCACTGAACTGTATTAACCTGACTATAAACGTTCATGGTTACATTACACACAGTTTTGTGTGTTGGTCCGTTTTACTTCCGGATGGCAATGTTATCAGCTTCTTAGACAAGCGCATACTTTCTATAGATAGTATGCGCTTGGCTAAGAAGCTCATAACATTGCCATCCGGAAGTATAACGGACCAACACACAAAACTATGTGTAACCATGAACTTTTATAGTCTGCTTCATACAGTTTAGTGAGTATCACTCACAAACGCGGATGGCAAAATACAAAAACAAAGGCTTGAGTGACGTCATCTGCATACTATCTATAGCCTGACATTAGGGCCGACTGGGACTTATCTTTTGAGGTTATTTTTTAGGTTTATACACCGCTTCGTAAGTTGTCGTTAGTAGTGCTCAAGGAAACGAGTGATCCCATTGGTTGAACTATTGAATACAACTCACGATTGAGTTTTGTGGCCAAAGACGTATCTTTTGACGTAATTTTTTGGCCAGTGTCAGGCTATAAATTAATAATGGCTATGGTTCGAGCAACGCTCTAAGCGGCGCATTGTTAAGTCCTTGGAAAAAAGCTCTTTATTCAGATTCTCTCCCCGTACTCAGGTGGAAAATGAATAACTGGTCGTTAACAGCGTTGTCTCTTTCCGAAAAAAAATGGTTTATCGTCTTACAGGCGTCATATCTCGTCCCACAGGTTAAATGTTGCTGTTGGCTAGGGACCTATTGTAAAGCGCTTTGAGCGCAATTTGTGGATATTGCCCTATATAAAAGATCAAGTTTCTTTTTCTTAGCAAACTCAAAGCTGAAGAAAAATCTGGCATTTCAGGACGGAAATCGCTCTTTTTGTTGTAAACTGTGGTCACGTGGTATCACTAAAATAGGCTTCAACAGTCGTGACGTCACTTCCCTCGTAATGACGCATAGTAACTTAATAATTGGTTCTAAACTATCGGAAGAATGGCGGACGCCCTAATGAAATACTTCTCCGACGAGCATAAAAGCATATCCAGAGGAGAAAAATATTAAAAATCTGATCATGTTTTGACTTTTATACATTCTGATCACATGAAATGTGAAAAAGTTCAAGCCAGCATGAAGGATAAAAAGTATAGATTTTATTTGTTTAGAAGCAAGTTGCTCGTTTCTGGGCGGAAGTAACATTAGACTATTGAATCCAATGTACTTTTTTTTTTTATTCGACATTTTGTTGGCGATAAGTTAGGCTAGTCTCCTGCTTCAGAGAGATCTCATGATTGAGAGTGTAAAAAAGTACTCATCAGACGACAAACATCATACGAAGTGTAGAGAGAGTCAAGCTATTGTTTGTCTTGTCCTGTTCTATAGATAGTTCGAAGATGACGTCACTCAGGTCTTTGTTATTGTTTTTTGCCATCCGCGTTTATGAGTAATGCTCACTGAACTGTATTAACCCGACTATACACGTTCATGGATACACACAGTTTTGTGTGTTGGTCCGTTATACTTCCGGATGGCAATGTTATGAGCTTCTTAGCCAAGCGCATACTATTTATTTTGATGCTTAGTTAAAATGTTCATAACATTCCCCAGCTGGATATAACGTACCAACATACAAAACTGTGTGTAAAGTTGAACGTCTATAGATAGTGTGCGCTTGGTCAAGGACCTCACAACATTGACATTCTCAAGTAAAATGGACCAACACACAAAAGTATGTGCAACCTTGAACGTTTAAAGTCTGGAGAATTACTCAATTACGTGGATGGCAAAAAAAACAACCAATAATAAGGCTCTGAGTGACGTCAACTTCATTCCATCTATAGCCAGATTTATAGCCCATTTAGTGAGAACCACTCATAAAAATGGCTAGTAAAAACAATAACGAAGAGCTGAGTGACGTCAATTTCGTTTGCTCTATATTGCTTTTGCGTTTAGATATTATTCTCAAAACATCCATCAGCCAGATAGAACGTACCAACACACAAAACTATGTGTAACCTTAAACGTTTAGTCTGGTTGATACAGTTTAGTGAAAATTACTCATAAACACGGATGGCAAAAAAAAACAATAACAGAGACCCGAGTGACGTCAACTTCAACCTATCTATATTACATTAAATGTTTTCTGTCTGAGAATTTAGTGAGAACTGCTCATAAAAAAGGCTGGCTAAAACAATAACAAGAGCTGAAGAACGTCGTTTTCGTTCCTTCTATTTTGCACTATAGACAGTATGTGCTTGGCTAAGAAGTTCGCAACATTGCCATCCTGAATTATAACTGGCCAGCACACAAAACTGTGTGTAATCATGATCGTTTATACTCTCTTTAATACAATTTAGTGAGAACTACTCATAAACGCGGATGGCAAAAAAAAAATAACAAAGACCTGAGTGACGTCAACTTCGAACTATCTATACAAAAGCTCCCGATTTTTTTCTCATGACTGGGAACTTAGGTGGATACTACTTTACATAATAACCGTCATTACGTTACCATTTTCTATGCCCTGGTTTGTGTTTTGCCTTTTCCTGTCATTCGGGGTTGATTATATAGATAGTATGCGCTTGGCTAAGAAGCTCACAACATTGCCATCCGGAAGTATAACAGAAAAATACACAAAAATCTGTGTAACCATGAAGTTTTACACTGGATAAAACAGTTAAATGAGAATTACTCATAAACGTGGATAGCAAAAAAACAATAACAAAGACCCGAGTGACGTCAGCTTCATTCTATCCATACCTTTGCCGAGGATCTTTTGCAAACACAGCAATAATAACAATAAGATATTATTACAATAAATAATTACAATTATCTTTCTGGTAATTTACGATGATGCTCGGTTCTATCAAGTCACGTGAGAAAGGAAATATTGACGTACGTGCAGCTATGTGGTCTTGTGGAATGACACTCACCTTCGAATCGGAAGGTCTTGGGTTCGAGTTCCGCTATGAGCGGCACATAGTTGAGTCAATTGATATTTTATGAAACAAATGGTAACTTTTATCAAAGATAACTGAAGATCTATTCTAGACTACGGTATAGTTAATTATTCAAAATTAATGCGCTTGTGTGAACAAAACAAGAACTATTTGGTCCCTGATTTAGCCATAGATATATGATGAATTCAAATATATAAAAATTGTATTTGTGCATGTTTGCTTTCACTAAAAGTGTATTATCTACAATCGACGTGCACTTATTTGCAGACAGGATAACCCAATTCATTATGTTGTAATAGAAATCCCAAAGAATGACGCAAAATATTGTCCATTACAACACTGTTAAACTAGGCCCATAGTGGGTTCGGATGTCAGACCTGCATATGTGTACACTTTTCCTACGATATAAACAACAATAAAAGGGAGACCTACTTTGTGCGCAACGTTTTCCGGCTTCTAACGTTCCTAATCACCAGTCTCGAACGCGAGACCAAACGATAGAAACGGTTTCAATTTCAGTGTTTGAGTTTGTAATTTGGATCGATTGTAAAGAGGGAAAGGAAGAAGTGAAAGAACGAGATGAGCGGGAATGGGGGAAGGGAGATTTTTTTTAAACGCGAAGGTGTCCCGCTCAATCCCTTGTCGCATCTTTGATAATTGGCAGTTTGCTGCTAAGCAATGTGTAAACAAAAGGTTGATTGGATGCGTATAACATGTTCATTGCGGCACAGTTCGGGTCATTTGCATCTAATAATGGAAAGAATCTGGGTCGTGTTTTGACGGCGTCATTTAAATGGTTAACTCTATGAATAATTAAGACTACAATTCGATTTCTATCATTCAAAACACTCCAACTTCATACCGTTTTCAGTCGATGGGTCATTTTCATAACTTAAGCATAACATTGAATTTTGATAATCGGGTTCACTCCGACATATTAGTCGTTTGAGTCGATTGGTCACAAATAGTTATCTGGGGAAAATATATTTTAAATGGAAAAGGTTGTAGGTCAAACGTCATGTAGACACATCCTGGGCCCGTTTTCATGAACTCGGACTAGCGCTTAGTCTCTGACTATAGTCAAGGACTAAAATCACAGCATCTTCGGACTAAGTTTGGCCAAGTTTTAGTCATTTGCTGAGGCTGGACTTCAAGCTTAGTCTGAGACTAGTAACTAGGATTCATCATAGCGTTGACAAGATAGTAGCTATTTTTAGATCGAGAGAGCATATATATATTCGGAAGGAAAATACGTCGGTTACGAATGGCAGAGAAACAAAGTGCCCTGTTGCTGTTGATTCCGACTTTAAAAAACTGTAAGAGAAGTACAGGTAGTCGAAATTACACAGTTTTAATAATAATAATAATAATAATAATAATAATAATAATAATAATAATAATAATAATAATAATAATAATAATAATAATAATAATAATAATAGATCTTTATTGTCCATAAATATGGCAATTTGTCATTTAGTTACACTTGTTATAACGTTAAACGATAACTGTAACATTGAACAGATATTTCATCCTACTTATTTTCTCTCTCTCTCTCTCTCTCTCTCTCTCTCTCTCTCTCTCTCTCTTCCTCTCTTTCTTTCACACGTGCGATATACACAACATAAACATATTCATTTCGTTTTCTATTTGTTACGATTGTGGCAATTCGACACCAAAAATTGTCATCATTATCAATTGCTCAGTTAATCTTACATTAAATAAATTAATCAGTTAATCAGTCAACGAATCAATCCTTGGTCTTTCTGTACCATATGAAATATTCAAAAATTTTATTGCTGATGGAATGAACGTTGATTTATACTTGTTAGTTCTACATTTAATCTGATAAAACCTTCTCCCAGATCTTAAAAGACTAAATTCATGGTATAAAATATGTTTTTTATTGTTGGTAATTGAGAATGCTTTCCTTTCTATTGCTTTTCCATGAATTCTTTCTACTCCATCAAGAGGATGGTTTATTATTTTTGATGCCTCTTGGATAGATTTTGAAATTTTTGATTTATTTTTAAGTCGGCATCCTCCAAACCATATGGTGCAGCCAAACGCAATTACACTTTTAATCAATGAGTCATAAACTCTTAACATAGTTTTCTTCCTTACTTGAAATGTTCTCAATTTCCTTAGGATGTATAATCTTTGGGCAACTTTCTTAGATATTATATTAATATGTTGAGAGAAATTGAGGGAACTACCAATGGTTATTCCTAAATATTTAAAATAGTCAACTATCTCAACATCATCTTTACCGATCGCCACACACTTTAAGTCGTTTTTATTTTTTACACCAAACACCTGAGTGTGAGTAAAAACTGAAAAAAAAACCCGAATCTAATCGACTTGCGAATTACGAATGAACGGAGACTCAATGTAGAAGAGTTCGCTTCAAAGAACAACCACACACAAAAAAAAAACGATTAGAAAGTATAGTGGAGACAAAAGTTATTCTGCTGGCAATGTAACTGGCTGAAATAATGTGATTCATGAGAACACACTTTATGTTTTGTTTGCTTGATTGTTTGTTTTTCGTCTGTTTTTTTTTTTAATTCTTTTAGTTTCCATGAAACTTTCATTGGCCGAAATGTAGAATTGATAGTCGACCATGGATATCATTGTAGTCTGATCACTCGACCGTCAATATCATGTGATTTGTTTCATCATGGCAGCAGCCTCTTATGGTTCTCACACTACTATGTTATGACGATCGACCCAATCAGCAAAGTCCGGTCCGCACTCGTGCACCGTCGCAAACCCGCCGGGTAGCATCGTCACAACACACAGTTCGACTAGATGCTCTGCCGTTTCAGGTTCTTGCTCACAGCGGGTACCCCCTCGTGGATCTTTACCTTGCAGCGGTGAGTAGGCTTGAGCCACACGGGAGGGCAAAAGTGTAAATCCCGGTTGACCGTCACGAGACCATCCCGGGTATCGAGCCAACGAGCCACATGAGCTGCTCGCCCCGGTGTGTGACTAAATTTGATCCAACCCGGTGGCCGAATAGCAGCCGCTATCCCGAGCGCCACACTACTTCTATATGATGGTTCCAATTCAGTTCATCATGGCAAAAGTAAGTTCAAATATGAAACGTAACGAAACATTATCTATACCGCTGTGTTGCTAATTTCCTCTTTGGAAAAAAGAGACTGGTATCTTACGTGCCATTGTGTACTCGAGAGCTTGATGTTACCAGCAATAAATAGCCCAATTAGTCACCTTCCTTACAACGCCCTCTTCTAGGCAAGATCCTAGTTAGTCAGAGAATAGAAAACGTTCATGAAATCCGATTGTTTTAGTCACTTGCTCCGCTTAGGCTTAAGACTAGCAAGTCATTTACTAGACTAGTAAATAACTAAATCTAGTCCGCCTACAGGAAATCAGGCCCTGATATTGAACATTTGACCATCTCATTATCTAGGACAGACTGACTCACCAACTAAACAGCCTACTCTTCGAACTTGACAAGGAAGCAAACACAGCAGAGCACTATAAAACACGTGGCTTGACATATGAACCGGAAGTAGTCAGACGTCAATGAACGTCAGTGGTTCTCTATGGTTTCCGGTCCAAGTTTTTGTGACAACAAAGGCTAGTAATATTCCAAAGGCTCTTTACTCACATTCTCTCAGCGTACTCCTGTGTGAAATGAGTACCTGGCCGTTAACAGCGTTGTCTCTGTCCGAAAAAATGCAATATCGCCTAACAGGCGTCATGTCTCGTTCTATAATATGTTACGTGTTTTGTTGATCAGGAACCTCTTGTATAGCGCTTTAAGCACGTTTAATTCAAATTGCGCTATATAAATTCTCTAGCTGTCGTTGATGAGAAAAATGGAAATGTAGTTTTCATCGAATTGTGGAAGGAGGTGGGTTAAAACAATCCACAATGTGTGCGAACGCTAAGAAAAAGGGGAGGAGTGTTAGATCGCTGACAATTGACCACAAGAGGTGATGATAACTAGAGTAACATGCCCTAAACAACATGAGGATACAGCTCAAAGAAGAAGATTCAATTACATGATTTCATGCTGGTCATTAGAAAAGAAGCCCCATCCTTTCCTCCTCAAGCTGTCAATTTACTCAAAATGGAAACGGTACAACAAATCATTTGATCAATCCAATTTTTTTTTTCAAATACAATCTCATTGGTCAATATGTTTCCAATGGATTGACCCCCTTCTCTCTCTCTCTCTCTCTCTCTCTCTCTCTCTCTCTCTCTCTCTCTCTCTCTATCTCTCTCTCGCTCGCTCGCTCGCTCTTGTGTGCGTGCGAGTTTCTTTTCATTCCTTTCTCATCCTCTTTCTTGATATTTCTCTCAGTGTCCACCCGGCTTCACGTTGTTTCACAACTGTAATGAAAATATTAACTTTTCATTAACTTTTGACATTTTGACATCGTATTTCCTATATCAAATAATACAAAACTGTCACGTTTACTATTCTTATTTCATTGAGCGTTTAATTAAATGTCAAAAACTCGTCAACAAGTGAACAATTTCATAAAATTGCAGACATTTATTGGTAGTGTTCATATTAATTTAAGATCATCGTACATAATAATATATAATACAAAAGTAACAATTCGATTATTCAAAACTTGGTTTTTACACTCAAACGGTCATATCTCAGCAATGAATGATTAGAATTTTATAAATTTGGTGTCAAAGTCTTGGGCAAAAAAATAAGCTTTAATGGGGTACTAAAAACTATCCAAAATATCCCGATTAATACCATGTCGAGGCGGGGTGGGAGTGGGGGGGGGGGTGTGTCACAGCTCACCCATAGACTAAATCCTATTTAGTTTAAATTATCTTAATATTTGTTTAATCATGTGTTAACGAGTTTATGTGCGAGGCTAGTCAATTCGATTAATTTTTAAGTATTTCCACTTCAGCGGCCGGACTATTTAAATTTGAACCTGATCTTTTCCTTATCTAACGTTCCACTAAACCCCCAACCACCTATCTTCTTTTGATTAAAAATTTATTACTGATTTGTCGGGCGCCAGGACTCTTAACCCATATTTATATTATTAGAGTGAAAAGGCATCAGGATGGCCTAGATCAGTAGGGGGACTTATCTGACTTTCCTTTTTCTTAACCTGTCGTTTCTCCCGACATCGCGACATAATTCACCACAACATTATACCGCTTTGGTACGGTGGGTGACATAAAATGGTGTCATGAATTCAAGGGGGCGAAGTGGCCGAGTGGTTAAGGCATTGCACTGTGACCCGGAAGGTCCCGGGTTTGAGCCCCGCTTCAGGCACTTCGTTTCTTTTCCTTATGCAAGATTATTAACCCCCAATTTGCTCACTTGGACAACATGGGTGATTCCTGTTGACATAAAACATCTTGTTTGATTAATTATCTATATTCCTTCGTGGAATGCCTAGGCGACGGAAGGGCATAATATTTTTTTTTCAAGAATTCCTTTAGGGCTAGCACATATTTGCAGGTCTAATAACTGAACGCAATAGGATTCAACAGTCAAATGTCACGTCCGCTTGTGAAGAATCAAACTTTTTCACATGTCATGTGATCAGAATGTATAAAAGTCAAAGCATGATCAGGTGTATAATGTTTTCTACTCTGGATACACTGTTATCCTCGGATGAGAAGTGAAGTATTTTATAAGGGCACCATTGTTCCGATAGTCATTACGAGGAAAGTGACGTCACAACTGTTGAACCCAATTATGGGCATGATTTAACATTGTAGTAATGGACAATATTTTGCGTTGGTTTGTGAGTGTTTTCATTGCAACAATGAACCCACAGTAATTTGGGTTATCAGACCTGCATAAAAGAATGCATCATTTAGATGTAATTGGTGTGTTAGTGTTATTCAGATTAGCTACGATGTTGTCAATGGAAGAATAGAAATGTCAGATTAATAGAATAATAGAGTAATAGAGCTTTGTGTCCACAGAATCTGATTCACTATAAATAAAGCCATAAGTCTCGGGCAGGGATCAAATTATTCTTTTCCAAATTTTATCAACATTTATCAGACCTGCATAAAAGTATGCGTCGTTTAGATGTAATTGGTGTGTTATTCAGATTGGCCTGATGTTGTCAGTGGAAGAATAGAAATGATAGAATGAAAGAATAATAGAGTAATAGAGTTTTGTGTCCAAATAAATGGAAATGATTGACTAGATAAAGCCATAAGTCTTGGGATAAAGCTACTCTTTTCAATACGTTATTAACCTTTATTATTATTTTGAATACTTGCTAATTTGACGGCATCGCTAAAGACTAAGTCACGTGGGTGGACGATGCTTTCGCGACTCAGATAAGAAAAAAAAATAGATTTTAGATATAAAACACAATGACTGCTTTCAGCCTTTTTATCCATAATTATTATTCCAACAAAGAATTATTCCTGATTCGACGAAAATCCAATGATGATATAAATATTCTTTATTTACTTTACCCTTTGACAAGTTTACATAAACGTCCAGGTTTAGCCCCTTAAAGGCAAGATTGTTTCTTTTCCATTCATATTAGTTTCACCGAAATTCTGTTCTCCTGTCATAATAACAACATAAAAGGAAGAAGTAGCTCTTTAAAGTCAAAAAGACATGGATTCGGATTTTATCCCAGTTTCTTCAGCGTCAAGAGGAAGATAGCAATAATTGCTTTCTCCCCTTTGGATAGTAACTTCTACCATTTC
Source organism: Berghia stephanieae (assembly GCF_034508935.2). Classification (NCBI taxonomy): domain Eukaryota; kingdom Metazoa; phylum Mollusca; class Gastropoda; order Nudibranchia; family Aeolidiidae; genus Berghia; species Berghia stephanieae. Next base: position 83,487,208 of record NC_088361.1, on the reverse strand, counting down.
TATGAAAACTATCTATCAAATTATTGCTTAGTAGACGAGGGGTTAAAAAATTATTTTTTAATTGAACTTTTATATAGCGCAATATCCACTAAACATGCTCAAAGCGCTTTACAAGAGGTCCCTGGCCAACAGCAACACTTAACATGTAGGACCAGACATGACGCCTGTTAGGCGATATTACTTACAATCTTTTTTTCCGACAGAGACAACACTGTAAACGGTCAGGTACTCATTTTACACATGAGTACAGTGAGAGAATGTGAGTAAAGAACCTTTCGATCCGAACTCAAGTTCCATACCACAAGACCAACTTTTTAATAGATCGCTAGTCTATCGCAAAGTACTTTTCGTCGGATCTTACAGACTCATCTACCCAATCACTGCTAGCTAGGTGGACAGGGGAAGGGACGTCAGAAAAAAATCTCGACTCCACACGGGATAGATCTCGGCCCCTTTGCTTATGAAGCAAGTGCCCTTCTATCTTATAAAAGAGTAAATTAATATAACCATTCATATCCTGCTTTGGACTAGCAGTAAGTCCCATCAGTCAGGCGAGCGTCTAATACCGTGGATTATTTCTTCATCAATATCTAAGCTAAGAAAAACTCCCTGGCTTCATTGAGGGAGATTTTTCCCCCTATAGACACCTTGTAACATTATACAATGGAACTCTGTTACAACGAGGGAAGTGGGACTAGCAAAAAATATATCCGTTGTAGCAGAGTCCCGTTATATCCATGCACACTGAATTTGATGGGAAGCAATACTGAGGGATTTTTTTAAAACACAAGGAACACATTTCGGTTACCAACCTAAGTAAATAAATCAGACGACGTGACTGTGACGTCCATTCCTGTAACAATAGGATTCAACAGTCGTGACGTCACTTTCCTCGTAATGACGCATAGTAACTGGTTCTAAACTATCGGAACAATGGCGGACGCCCTTATGAAATACTTCTCCGACGAGCATAAAAGTGTATCCAGAGGAGAAAAACATTATAAATCTGATCATGTTTTGACATGTGAAAAAGTTCTAGCCAGCATGAAGAATAAAAAGTACCGATATTCTTTGTTTAGAAGCAAGCTGCTGGTTGCTGGGCGGACGTGACATCAGACTATTGAATCCTATTGTGTAGGTCTGATAACGAACGCATTGATGGGCTTGAATTTAACATTGTTGTACTGGATAGATGTTTAGGTTGGTTTGAGTTTATGCGTTTCCTATACAACATTGAGCCTCCGTAAAAATTAGTGTAAATGGTGCTGCTCTAAGCAATAAATAATGTGAAATTGAATGTAAGCTTAAATTTAATATACGGACTGTAGTCTTTAGGGTTTCATTCATCCTGTTTTGTTGATAAAGGGGAAACCCGAAACGTCCACTTTATCTGTTTTCGTAAATTAAATTGAAGCTTTCATTCAATTTCATATTGTTATTTATCACGTAAAATATTAGGAGCACAAATGTAACTTACAACTTCAAAAGGGTATTATGTCGGGGTGACATACCTAGATGCTTAAAAGCGTCAATGTGGTCTTGTGGTATGACACTCGAATTCAAATTCGAATGTCCTGGGTCCGAGCCCTCTCTGAGCGGCGCGTAGTTGAGTCCTTGGGGGGTGGGGGGAGGCTCTTTACTCTCATTCTCTCGTGTAAAATCAATACCTGACCCTTCACAGCGTTGTTTTTTGTCGGAGAAAACATTGTGCGCCGTGTCTTGTCCTACATGCTATGTGTTACAGTTGGATAGGGACCCCTTATAGAGCGCTTTGAGTACCTTTAGTGGATATCACGCTATATAAAAACTAAATTTTCTAAAAAGAAAAATATTACTTTTAAAAAATGAAGGCGGTGGAGTACAAATGTAACTTACAACTTCAAGACGGTATTATGACGGGGTGTTATACATAGATGGTTAAAAAATCAAATTTATAGTTAAGCAGGGCTGCCAACCTAAACAAAAGAAAAAGTGTAAGATTGCTTGTCAAAAAGAGTAAGATTTGGAGAAAAAGTGTACAGTTTCAAAATGGAACCCTTCGGTCATCTCGCTTCCTGCTGTTAGGTAACATTGGAGGCAAATAATTCATGTAACGAGTTTGTGTGGGGGAAAAAGAAACCACTTAGATCTATGTTTTTGTTTTCTATTTATTTATAAGGGTTTTACGCAGACCTGCTTACTGCTTCGAAAAATTCGTAGAATGACGAAATTTGGCTCCAATTTCAAAACTTCATGAACATTTCTGTCATTAAAACTTATTGAAAATAAAATGTGATACCATAGTGCATAGTTTAAAGGATTGTGAAGTGATATCTAATCATTATGAGGGCAAATTGTTAATGTGTAAAGTTAACTACGACGATTACAATTTTTAACTTCTAAAAACGACGAAGTTTTAGATTTTCAAGTAGGCAGATCTGGTTTTACGGCGCTTGCAACACATTTATGTTATATCAGCGCCAGTAAAAAGGGAAAAAAATGGTACAGTTAAATTCTAGAATTACAAGTAAAGCACCCAATAAACAGTAAGACAAAGGCAAACTGGGAACAAATAGGAATCAGATGGAGATTCCAAGCGCATAAAATCAATGTACTTAGTTTGAGATCACCTATAAGTCTCATCCGGACACAAGCATCAAGAACCAACAAAGAGGAATACATTCAAATACTTACATTTTACATTCAATATAACAAATATAATAATACATAACAGAGATAATATTTACAAGCAAAAAAATATCATCTCCCAAAACAATAACTATGAATTTGACTGTATCCCTCACAGCCAAGGACTCCGGCCAGGGCCATGACAAAGCCAAGTAATCTCATTCCAATACAAAGACAGAAAGCAAATTGGAAAACAGCTGTAATGGAATAAAATACAATGTAAGTACCACCCTGTCCACTATAGGATGCCAGGAATCCCACACAGTCTTAGATCTGTCAAACAACAATCAATTGGTAAAACATAATAATATCGTGTAAGAAGAATGGAAAATGCCATAAAAACCTTATGAAAAACAGAATATAAACAATTTTACTTTAAAATGTTAAGATTTGTGTCTCATGAAAACGTACAATCTGAGATTTTAAAAAACATACACTCTTACAAAAAAAAGAATACAAATGCGCTTTTTTGGCGTACTGTTGGGAGCCCTGGTTATAGTGGAAAAATAAGAAACGGGTTAAGTTCATATGTATTTGTTTTATTGAGGTTATGTATCTAGACAGTTTCTAAAATTGAAAAAATAAAATTCAACTTTTTTTCTGGCCATTTAAGTTTAAAATCAAGTGGGTCACAAATACCGTTTTGATACTTGTGACCCAGATGGCTCAGTGGCTAGTGTGTTTGCTCGATGACATTTCCGCCTCTCTCTCACTCTCTCTCTCTCTCTCTCTCTCTCTCTCTCTCTCTCTCTCTCTCTCTGTGTGTGTGTGTGTGTGTGTGTGTGTGTGTTTGTGTGTGTGCGTGTCAGGAGATAGGTGTCGTATCAAACGGATCCCGGGTTGGCTACCTCACATATATGTATAAATAATAAAAACGAAAACCATGAAACAATAGTGGTCAACTTTTTGATAAAAGGACCTATTTATAAAATATGTCAAGTATAAGAATTATGATCAACTTCTACAATATTATTGTTTCGAGAATTCGCTCTCATCACTTCCTGATGAGAGCGAATGCTCGAAATAGATATTGTAGAAGTAAATCATAATTATACTTAAAATATTACATATAAATATAAATATAAATATATATATATATATATATATATATATATATATATATATATATATATATATATATATCCTTCCTTTTTTAAAAATATAGCATTGTGGAGAACATTGAGCTTATTTGAGTCAATAAAAAAAATATACAGCGCACAACTCTACTGAAAGATTTGAAAATTAGAAATGTATTTTTTACAGATAGATAAACAGATAACTTGATTTCCTTTTATAATTTAAAGTCAGTTTGAAAGTTCGTTGAGTCACACAGATATCATAAAATACGTACCGACTACACTAACACTCTCAAAATCAACTAATTTCGTCACTGTAAAAGTTGTCAGTTTGGCGTTTTTACGACAGTAAGAACAACCAAAAGTTGACAGATGGATTTTGACCATTGTTTTGATTTTCAGCCGCCTTTTTGATTTGTGAAGTATTGAAAGGTAGTGCAAAGCAGTCCGAGGGTCTTTTTTACTATTAAGGTTAACTCGAGATCGGATGATTTTTTTTCTATTAAGGTTAGTCATAAGTCTTAGTAAAGGTGCTAGGGTGTTTGTTTTTCCATAAGTAAAGTAAAGGGGAGACATTCCGAAAGCTCCTACGTCCCCAGTATTCTTTAAACTCGTATTTTCACCGTTGATCTTTTGTCAGGCGTGTAGTCATTTGTCATCATTTTTTCTATTAAGGTTAGATCGAGATCGGAGGATTTTTTTTTCTATTAGGGTTAGTCATAAGTCTTAGTAAAGGTGCCAGGATGTTTGTTTTTCCATAAGTTAAGTAAAGGGGAGACATTCCGAAAGCTCCTACATCCCCAGTATAATGTATTCACTTAATGTAAATGTTGCTGCTCGAAGCTCGAAGAAATAAATAATAATGTGAAATTGAATGTAAGCTTCAAATTAATTACAAAAACAGATCAAATGAACGTTTCGGGTTTCCCCTTTATCAACAAAACAGGATGAATGAAACACCACAGATGAATGAGATAATGTGGTAGTGGCGTAGTTAAGATGAATAAACAAAACATTGGTTGGCAGGAAATTAGTATGCTCCTTTGTAATGAAGTACGAATTAAAACAGAATGCTAGATATTTCTAAAAGGTGCGTAATTAATTAAGTGAAAAGTGGGGAGGCGGGGAGGAACTGTCTAATGCAGTTTAGAAAGTGAAATATAAAAACGTGTAGACTGTTTTTGGAAGATAAATACAATGGAATTGAAACCCCTTTCTTAAAAAAATATAGCCTAGCATTGTGGAGAACATTGTGCCATTTGAGTCCATAAAAAATGATACGGCGCACAACCCTACTGAAAGATTTGAAAATTAGAATTGTATTTTTTACAGATAAATAAACAGATAATTTGATTTCCTTTTATAATTTAAAGTCAGTTTGAAAGTTCTTTGAGTCAAACCGATATCATTAAATATGTAGTTTAAAAAAAATTATACTATATTACATACATACCATACATACATACAAACCAAACGAATGTAACGCACAGTCCTGAAGACGGCTGAAAGGCCTGAAACATCCATGTAGACTGACTCCATCATCGTGGTAAATATTACAATAATAATTCGCTCCATTGTTACATATCGAGCACTATTCGTACCATATTTGTATCCAACACGACTCAATATATATATATATATATATATATATATATATATATATATATATATATATATATATATATATATATATATATATATATGGGGTGCGGGGTATTAAGTGATATCATTTTTTAAAACTGAAAAATACAAAAATCTCACATTTTGGTCATTTTGATTTTATTATTATAAATACGTAAGTCCTTTTGGGTTTTTTTTTTTCTTTCTCTTTTTTTTTTTTTTTTTTTTTTTTTGTATTTTGTTGTATAGGCGGTTTAGAAGCACAGATGATGGAGTACTCATTTCACACACAAAGGGACCGAGATCCATCCTGGGAGAAATCCAGTATATATATATATATATATATATATATATATATATATATATATATATGTATATATGTATGTATATATATATTTCATTGACACACAGCTTAATGGGTATTTATCATAAATAAATACACTGGTCTGTTGCAACGTGCACACATTCGCTGGTCTGATAATCGAGCGTATTTATGGGCTTGATTTAATTTTAACATTGTTGTAATGGACAATATAATATGTTGCGTTGGTTTGAGACTATTTCCATAACAACAATGACCACATAACGATTTGGGTTATTAGACGTGAAAATAAGAACACAATAAACATGTGTTATATATTAGTACAGCTTTCATTGTTAACCATCAGCTTCAAGAGATACTAACATAAACAGGAAGGATAAAGCAATGCAAAAAAAAAGCAAAAAAAAAACAACAACAACAAACAAACAAGGAAAGCAGAATACTGAAAGGATTTGGACTCGCGTTTTTGGCATCTTTCAACTGATCAAGAAATAAAAATATCCATTTACCACACCATTATTTACCTAGCTAAAAGTTGTGGATATCTCTCTATCTATCTATCTCTATCTCTACCTATCCCTATATCTATTTATCTATATATCTATCTATCTATCTATCTATTTATCTATCTATCTATCTATCTATCTCTATCTCTACCTATCCCTCTATCCATCTATCTATCTATCCAAATATCTATTTATCTATCTCTCTATCTATTTATCTAGCTATCTATCTATCCATCCAT
>NC_088361.1:83473278-83475778 GCF_034508935.2 Berghia stephanieae | reverse complement strand
ACTGCCAAACTCTTGACAAGCTTAGGGAGGCCATTCGCAGAAAGCGCCCAGGGCAGTTGACCAACGGGGTCATGTTGCAACACGACAACGCTACACCCCACACAGCACGAGTGACGCAAGGTTGGCTAGAGAAATATGGATGGGAGATTTTGCCACACCCACCACACAGTCCAGACCTCGCACCATCTGAATATCACCTCTTTGGGCCACTGAAACGTGGCTGGCAGGAAAGCGCTTTGATGTCGACGAAGAGCTTGTTGACCATGTGCGGAAATGGCTACAAAACCTTGACGGAAATTTCTTCCGAGAGGGTATTTATTCCATGGTGCGGCGTTAGCAGAAGTGTGTAGACAGACTTGGCTGTTACGTAGAGAAATGAAGGACGAGTCAAGGTATGAACACGTGCAAGAATTTTGTTGATAGCATAAAAAACGCGGATTTTACAGGCATTTTTCGGTTAATTATGAAAGAGCCCTCGTATGTGGAAAAGGTTTCTTTTACCAACGTGATAAGAAAGCGGAGATTTGGAGTCCATTAGCCTTATAAGTGGAATGTGCTAAGGCAGGTTAGATTAAAAAAGGAGATTTCATAACATGTGCGGCTATGTGGTCTTGTGGTATGATGTGTCCTTTAAATAGGAAGATCCTGGGTTTGAGTCCCGCTCTCAGCGGCGCATATTGTTTTTGTTTTTAAGGCTTTTACGGCGCTTGCATGACATTAAGATCATATCAGAGCCAGTTAACAGGAAGAAAATGGGATAGTAACAAGTTGTAGATTTACAATTAAAGCACCCAAGAAAATGTATGACAAAGGGGAATTGTGGATCAAATAGGAATTAATCGTAGATGTAGAATCCAAGAGCATACTATCCATGTATTTAGTTTGAGATCACCTAAAAGTCTCATTCCGACACAAGCACAGGTCCCCACTTAGGGTCCAGAGTTAGCCCGTTGTCAGCACGTCGCCTATCCGTAGCAAAAAAAAAAAAAAACGGACTGTCCCAGGACTGGCGACGTTCGATCGTTCCGTGCCCATTCCGTGCTCGTTCCAGCGCATAATTTGAGGAATTTGAGGTTGCTGAGATCTTGGCTATATTAATATTGTAATGTTTAAAACAGAAACGTCGTTATCGCAGGTGAAGATATTGGGTTCATAGTATCCACCAGAAGAGAGAAACCTACGGGGAGTTCTATCACCTTGTAAGAATGAAACAAAGCACTTTTTACGTTCTGCTTGACATCATTGACCCATACAACTCAAATTTTCGAAAACCTATTCCTGCGACTTGTGATAACCTTGAGGGAAGCAAAACCATCATAATCATCATCATCATCATCATCATGATTACCACCATCACGTAGAATGCAGAGAAGTTTACGAAATCTCAGATGTTAACAAAATTTTAATCAACCGGAACTGAATTTTAATCTATCGATTTTGTGAATAAGAAATAACTACTGGTAGGAGTACTGCCGGTGTTGGTTGTACTGATCGAGGCCTTCTTGGAGTGGCTGTTGATTCTGTACACTTGTGTATTGATGGTACTGATTTCAGTTGTCGCTCACATGACTACAAGTTTGTGTGGGTATGTGGTCTTGTGGTATGAAACTCGCCTTCGGACATGGGGTTCGAGTCTCGCTCGGCGCATAGTTGAGTCATTGGAAAATACTCTTTACTCGTGTATTCTCTCACCGTACTCGGGTGTAAAATGAGTACCTGGCCGTCAACAATGTTGTCTCTGTCAGAACAAATTGTAATATCGCCTAACAGACGTCATGTCCCGTTCTACATGTTACGTGTTGCTGTTGGTCAGGGACCGTTTGTAAAGCGCTTTGAGCACATTTAGTGGATATTGCGCTATACAATAGCTTATTTTTAAAAATAAATTAACACTGTTTGAATATCCATCATCTGTTTTATCATACAGAATTTGGCATTTTCTAACAGTCTATCAAAGCTTCGACTTCCATGATGGATCAAGAGAGAGAATGAGAAAAAAAACGGTTCCGTGCTGGCCAAATTTTAGTGCAACAGTAAAATGAAAACTCCAGCAAAACGACGGAGTACCATGGAACCACCACGGGTGAGTCACTGACAAGACACTTGTTTTGTTTGTTTTGTTTTTAAGGGTTTTACGGCGCTTGCAACACATTAAGGTCATACCAGCGCCAGTAAAAAGGAAGAAAATGGGATAGTAAAAAGTTCTAGAATTACAATTAAAGCACAAAAGAAAAGGTGAGACAAAGGGGAATTGGTTCAAATAGAGAACAGATGTAGATTCCAAGAGCACACCGTCAAAGTACTTAGTTTGAGATCCCTAAAAGTCTCATCCAGACACAAGCACAGGACCCAACTAAGAGGAATACACTCGAATGTTTATAAATCATATAATACATAAAGCATAATACAGTGCATAACAGAGAGATGATTGACAAGGAAAAAAATATCATCTCCCAAAACTAACTATACATTTGACTGTTTCCCTCCCAGCCAGGGCCAG
>NC_088361.1:83427418-83473181 GCF_034508935.2 Berghia stephanieae | reverse complement strand
AAGTTTTATATACATCCCTATCAGTTCAATCAATTTTTGGGGGTAATGATAAATAGGGGCCCGATACTGCAGCTCATTAGGAATTTAACATAACATAACATAAGGCATAGGGCGAAATGGGGAAAAAATCCCTTGAATGCCCTTAATATCAATTGTAATGCTAGAAATCTATTTATTGAAAGATCACAATAATGATACACGTGGTAAAGATAGCATATCAACTTAAATGTACGCATGTAGGTGAGATGGACAAACATACATATTTAACCGTGACATGCAAAGCACACACACACACACACACACACACGCGCGCGCGCGCGCGCACACACCCACGTACATCCATTATGTATGATACATAAAGAAGATAACCATGATAAGGTAACAATGCATACTGTTTACATACAAGATTGAAAGCCATGTCAACAGCAGTGCAAACAAGTATTATTCGTCATATATAAAACTTTCATCATATAATTCCCTGTCTACAAACACCTTGAAATAATCCATAGATTGTGCATTCAAATTTCAAATTGTTCCATTTCTGGACAATACGAATACCGAACCAGTTTTGTCTTATGTTTGTTTTGCATCTAGTGACAAAAATCGTAAACGTGTCCCCTCCAGTAAAAGTAACATTAGAGTAAGAAAAAAAAATCAGAAAAGTCTATCCTATCTAGACCATGTACCAATCTATAAACCTGGATTAAATCCCCACGAATTCTTCTATATTTCAAACTTTGTAAGTCAAGAAATTCTAACCTTTCCTTATAAGATAAATAATGTATGGCATAAATCTTTTTGGTAGCTCTCCTCTGTACACGTTCAATACTAATAGATTGTCTTTTATATAATGGGCTCCAGATGCAATTTCCGTATTCTAGAATTGGTCGAACGAGCGATTTATACAAATACAAAAATATGGTTTTATCAAGACTTATAAAGGTTCTATATATTATTCCCATCATTCTGCTTGCACGACTTAGACAACTATCAATATGTACATCAAAATTCAAAAATGAATCAAAAGTAACTCCCACATCCTTTTTATATGGCACAACGGAAAGTAGATTTGACATAGAAGTATTGGTAAAATAATTATGTCATGGATTTTTTTTTCCTATATGTAATACTTTACATTTCGAAACATTAAAATCCAAATGCCATGTTGTAGACCATTTGAAAAGTGAAAATATATCATTTTGTAGAATTTTATGGTGTTCAGTTGTACTATAGATCTTCGTATCGTCTGCAAACAGTTTGCAGGCTGAATTTATGTCACATGGTAAATCATTTATGGCTAGCACTATTCAGTATCTGATACTGAATAGTGGTTTTGCACTATTCAGTATCTGATACTGAATAGTGGTTTTGCACTATTCAGTATCTGATACTGAATAGTGGTTTTGCACTATTCAGTATCTGACACTGAATAGTGGTTTTGCACTTTCATACGGTGTTTTTTTTTTTCCGAAACCCGACAAAGTTATGGGAAGAGGGCAGCTGTGGGAGTGAATCTCGGACTCAGAGAAGTGTACAACAGTGGGGAGTGAACCTGGGACTGGGTTTCAGCGGGTTTCGTAATAAAAAGCCGGACGACACCTGGCAATATCCGACAAAGTTATGGGACGTAGGCAGCAGCGTGTGTGTGTGTGTGTGTAGAGGCTGAGGAGGGGGGGGGGAGGAGGGGGTGAACCTGAGATTCAGGGAAGTGTACACCAGTGGGGAGTGAACCTGGGACTCTGGGTTTTATAAAAAGCAATAACAAATTGGGGGGGGGGGGGGGGATTACTTTTGTACGAAACCCGACAATATGCGGCAAAGAAGTGGAAAGTAGGCAACGCGTGGGGAGTGAACCTGGGACTCAGTGAAGTGTACACCAGTGGGGAGTGAACCTGAGACTATGGTTTTCGGCGAGCTTCAGCTAGTTTCATATAAAATCAATTACTTTTATACAAAACCCGACGAAACCTTGCAATATCCAAGAAAGTTATGGGTAGTAGGCAACAGTGGGGAGTGAAACTGAGATTCGGGGAAGTGTACACGAGTGGGGAGTGAACCTGGGACTGGGTTTCGGCGGATTTTGTTATTTTAAAAAAGCAATTACTTTTTGTTTACGAAATGCGCCAAATGCCAACAAATTGGGGCAAAGTTATGGAAAGTAAGCAAATAATGGGGACTGAACCTGAGACTCAGGGAAGTGTACACCAGTAGGGAGTGAACCTGAGACTCTGGGTTTAGGCGAATTTCAGCGAGTTTCATATATAAGCAATTACTTTTTTATGAAACCCGACGAAACCTGGAAATATCCGACAAAGTTATTGAAGTAGGCAATAGTGGGGGGTGAACCTGAGATTCATGGAAGTATACACATGTGGGGAGTGAACCTGAGACTCTGGTTTTCGGCGGGTTTCAGCGAGTTTCATATAAATGCAATTACTTTTATACGAAACCCGGCAATATCCGACAAAGTTATGGGAGATTCAGGGAAGTGTACGCCAGTGGGGAGTGAACCTGAGACTCTGGTTTCAGCGTGCTTCAGCGAGTTTCATATAAAAGCAATTACTTTTTTACGAAACCCGACGAAACCTGGCAATATCCGACAAAGTTATTGAAGTAGGCAACAGTGGGGGGGTGAACCTGAGATTCAGGGAAGTGTACACTTTGGGGAGTGAACCTGGGACTCTGGATATTGTAAAAAGACAATACCAAGTGGGAGGGGGAATTACTGTTTTACGAAACCTGCCAAAACCCGACAACGTTATGGGAAGCAGGCAGCAGTGGGGAGTGAATCTGGGATTTGGACACAGATGAGGATTGAACCTGGGACTGCGAGAGGCTGATACCAGTGGACAGTGAGCTCAGAATGTACTTTTATTTCGAAACCTACCGAAATTATCAAAAGTTATGGGAAGTGGGCACCATTGGGCAATGAACCGGGACTCAGGGAAGTGCACACTGGTTGAGAGTGAACCTGGGACTGTGAGAAGAGGATATCAGTGGAAATGAACCTGGGACTATGGGAGTTGGGTACCAGACGAGAATGAAGCAATTACTTTTTTTACGAAACCAGCCAAAACCCACCGAAAAACATAGACTTAGGTTTATTCCCCAATAGTGTACACTTCCCTGAGTCTCAGGTTCACTCCCCCACTGTTGCCTACTTTCTTTCCATAAATTTGTTGGATATTGTTGGGTTTCGTAAAAAAAGTAATTGCTTTTTTGTTACGAAACCCAGTCCCAGGTTCACTCCCCAATGGTGTACACTTCCCTGAGTCCCAGGTTCACTCCCCACTGCTGCCTGCTTCCCCTAACTTTGTCAGGTTTCGGCGTGTTTCGGCAGGTTTTAGGTTTCGTAAAAAAAGAAACACCCCTAAAAATACCACGTGTATTCAGTAAATAGATGTCAATTGTAGTCTAATATTCAGTATCTGTTTAAATTATTATTATTATTATTATTATTATTATTATTATTATTATTATTATTATTATTATTATTATTATTATTATTATTATTATTATTATTATTATTATTATTATTATTATTATTAGACGTCTATTATTATTATTATTTTATTATTATTATTATTATTATTATTATTATTATTATTATTATTATTATTATTATTATTATTATTATTATTATTATTGAGTCTATTATTATTATTATTTATTATTATTATTATTATTATTATTATTATTATTATTATTATTATTATTATTATTATTATTATTATTATTATTATCACGTAAATTTTAATATAATACTGCAATTAATTCACGGAAGTACATCATTCAATTAAAAATGGCAGAAAGTCTGGCCACATATTTATAATGAATCGGGATTGTCTTAGATGACAAAACAAACAAACAAACAAAAACAACAACAAGAACAACAACAACAACAAATGTGACAAACAGAAAAAAGCAAGATTTTAAAAAGTAATGAACAATAGAAGAGCACATCAATGAAAAACAACAACGAGATTATAACACATAAAAGATATTCGTAATAAATCGATAACTGATTAAATAACTCCTACTACTTGATTTAAAAATCATAATCATAATAATGATGATGATGACGATTACAACAACAACAATAATAATAATAGTAAGTAGAAATAATAATAATAATAATAATAATAATAATAATAATAATAATAATAATAATAATAATAATAATAATAATAATAATAATAATAATAATAATAATAATAATAATAATAATAATAATAATAGTATAATATATACATTAAAATATATTACAAGAAAATAAAATGATTAAAACAAAAATATTGGGGAAAAATAAAAGTTAACCCGGCCGGGATTTGAACTCTCGAACCTTAAGTTCAGAGTCAAACAGCTTATCCACCAAGCCATGGTGTCACTGAACTTTTAGTGACATTTAATCATGTCTATTTAGACATTAAAAAATGTATTTGAATGCCACTCTTCTTTTGATATTTTGAACTATGTTAATTGCACTATAGCAGAAATTTAAAAATAACGATCAAAATATTTCTACAACTTTGAATCGGGCTGTCAGTTACTGCACGAGTTCAATCTGGTAGTAGGTCAGCAGTTTATTTACATTCAACTGAGATTGTCGCACTTTTCACTCTCTCTATAATAAAAGAGTTCCTTATGGATACTGAATAGTGGCAAAGCACTATTCAGTATCTGATACTGAATAACCACTTCCATCATTTATATATAAAAGACATAAAAGTGGTCCCAATACGCTTCATTGGGGTACACCGCTAATTACATTCTTAAAATCCGACCCCACCCTATTGACAATGAATCTTTGTATTCGATTATTAAGAAAGTCTTTAAATCAATATGGTTTTAGTTTAATGAATAATCTCTCATGTGGTATAGAATCAAAAGCCTTGCGGAAATCAAGATAAACAACACCAATGCATTGATCACGACCAAATAACTTGGTAAAATCCTCCATCACCTGTAAAAGTTGAGTTATGCATGATCTCTTTGATCCAAGGAATTTACCCAATGGAAACCGAACGGTGCTCTTATTGGCTAACCAACCAGCGGCCTCGATGAGAAAAATATCCGCCATTTTGATGTTGGCTGGGAATCGCGTTACTATAGTAAACAAGCGCTGATCGGCCGTTCATGAAAACAAGTTGCTGCTCGCTCGTTTTACTCAAAATTATTCAAAACGATCTCTCTAAAATGATATAAATGTGACTTCTTAAGGTTTTCTTCACGGTCAAAACCACACAACATTCTATTAATGATTACGTCCGGGCAAAAAGGAATATTGACAGGTCGACCGAGAGTTGAACTCGTGAGACGACAAACATCAATGCGAAGTGTAGCGAGAGTCAAGCTATTGTTTGTCTTGTCCTATTCTATATAGAGAAAAGGATAAATAGTATAGCCTCGTGTGTGAGTGGTTGCGTGTCATAGTCTTGTTTTTAAATTGTTTCTGTTGTTTATGTGTGTAGTGATGACTCTCTCACACTCAATTTCAATGCCGAAAGAGGAATTCCCGCACACAAGAAAGGGGAATTGGGGTGGTATTTGGCATACATATTGTATAGTATCTAGTTCTAAATAGATAACTGATTAGAATTATATTATGATATATAAACACAATGCCAAATACAATTCCGAAGTTTCCTTATTTCAAATGAAGTAAAGCTCCAAAACCTAATGGTAGTGATTGTAGTAATGAGTGTTAGTGAGGTGATGTGGTGTTGGTGGTGGTTGTAGTTGTAGTAGTAATAGTGATGAGGATGTGGTGGTGGTGATGATTGTAGTTGTAGTAGTAGTGGTAGTGATGATGATGTGGTGGTGGTTGTAGTAGTAGTGGTAATGGTAATGATATGGTGGTGGTGGTGGTGGTTGTAGTAGTAGTGGTCGTGATGATGATGTGGTGGTGGTGTTTGTAGTAGTAGTGGTAATGATGCGGCTATGTGGTCTAGTAGTATGACACTCGCTTCCGGATCGGAAGGTCCTGGGTTCGAGCCTCGCGCTCGGCGCATAGTTGAGTCCTTGGAAAAGGCTCTTTACTCACATTCTCTCACCGTACTCAGGTGTAAAATGAGTACCTGGCCGTTAACAGAGTTGTCTTTGTCCGAAAAATTGTAATATCGCCTAACAGGCGTCATGTCCCGTCCTACATGTTAAATGTTGACCAGGGACCCCTTGTAAAGCGCTTTGAGCACATTTAGTAGATATTGCACTATATAAAGCTCAATTAAAAAAAAATAATATTTGAATGATGATGATATGGTGGTGGTGGTTGCAGTAGTAGTAGTGGTAGTGATGATAATGTGGTGGTGGTGGTTGTAGTAGTAGTTGTAATGGTGATGATATGGTGGTAGTGGTGGTTGCAGTAGTAGTGGTAGTGATGACGATGTGGTTGTGGTGGTTGTAGTAGTAGTGGTGATGATATGGTGGTAGTGGTGGTTGCAGTAGTAGCGGTAATGGTAATGATATGGTGGTGGTTGTAGTAGTAGTGGTCGTGATGACGATGTGGTTGTGGTGGTTGTAGTAGTAGTGGTAGTGATGCGATTTGTGGTGGTGGTTGTAGTAGTTGAGGTAGTGATGTGGTGGTGGTTGTAGTAGTAGTGGTGGTGGTGGTTGTGGTAGTAGTGGTAATGATGATGATATGGTGGTGGTGGTTGCAGTAGTAGTGGTAGTGATGACGATGTGGTTGTGGTGATTGTAGTAGTTGTAGTGATGATGATGTGCTGGTGGTGGTGTAGTAGTAGTGGTAGTGATAATGATGTGGGGCTGGTGGTTGTAGTAGTAGTGTTAGTGATGATATTGTGGTGGTGGTTGTAGTAGTAGATGATGTGGTGGTTGGAAAACACACTACAGGTTATTATAATACATGATTACACACATTCTCTAACTTCATTTTTTGACAGCTTCGTTGTGCCATAAATATACGCAACAGTTCTGAAACATTTTATTGTGGATTTTGATATTGTTTGTTGTTTTTCTTGTGTCGTTATGTTGACATAGATACCGAATGAATGGTAATTACTACATTCTCGGCCAACAACAAAATGGCGCTGAATGCTTTCATTGGTGGACACTTTTTAGGCTTCGTACGTATTCTCATTCGTTTAATTCTATGCTTTGATCTAAAAACCATGCTGGTTATCTTTTGGCATCATATTACTTTCAAGAAAGTCCATTATTCGGTCCATAACCTTACAGAGTATGCATGTTAAGCTGATGGGTCTATAGCTGGTAGCATCCAATTTGCTGCCCTTTTTATGAATGGCAGTAACATTGGCTTGTTTCCATTCAATGGGTAAGGTACCAGATTCAAGAGACTTATTATATTATATATTGTTGATAGCGGCTGTGATATTTCAAAGGCCACTTCCCTCAGTAAACGCGGAAGAAGGGAATCGGGTCCCATGTTTTTAGTCACGTCTAAATTCAACAATATGGCAAGTATCTTCTTGTGTAATATAAAAATCGGGAACGTTTAATTGATTTGTAACATTGAAAGTTGGTATATTTGTAGTATCTTCTTGAATTAACACAGATGAAAAATTATAATTTAAAACATGGCAGCTTTTAACATGAATTGATGTTGTTAGGCTCAACGGTTATGTACCGGATATTCAAGGTATATATCTCAAGAAAAATAGGTATAACTGTAGATACATTTTATTCCTTAAGACTATCTCAATTTGGTAGTTTGCAACATGTTTCTGGCAATATAAATCAAGTGAATTGCAAATTATCTTATATAATCACTTATTTTCAACTTGCATGTTAAGTTAGTATAAAATTTCAAATTGATTGATTCTGAATGGATAAATTTTACTATATTTCGTTTGAAAATTTTCTGATGCAGCCATAGAGCAGAGAAAATGGGTTCATTATTTTTTTTAAAAAAGGCAAACCTTTCTTTAAAAAATGAAAGGCTTTTCTTGACGATTTTTTTTTTTCTGGGGACATTTAATCACACTTTTAAAATGGGACCATACAGTTTCAGTTATAATTATCAATATTCCTTTCCCCCCTTCTCTTCACAGGATGATTATACAAACATACCGATTGTGGATATATATCTAATCTATATATTTTGTGATTTTCAGCATGTACATTATAGATGAAATGACAATAAAAGTCATATGTATAAACTTGTGATATGTCTTTAATTTTATTATTGTTTTATTTAACAAGTCGTATATATATATATATATATATATATATATATATATATATATATATATATATATATATATATATATACATATATATATATATATATATATATATATATATATATATATATATTATATATATACTAGTGATCAAAAGAAAGTATACACTTGTTTTATCTACAGAATTGGTATGAAATATTGTTCTGGTTTATTAAAAACATATGTGTAATCATAGTACTATCATTTATCTTTCATTTTGTTAGAATGTATAACGTTTATGGTTGATCTTGTATGCAACATAGACTTTTTAAAACATGATCTTCAAAAAGGGAAGTAACAAGTCAAAACGTACACTATAATTTTGACAAACAATGACATTTTAATAAAATTACTTGTGTTCAATTCATTTGAAGTGAAGGGGAATCTAATTCAATCAGTAACGAGCATGTCACCCGTTCGCTCCAATCACAGCATTGCATCTCCTACGCATTGAATTGGTCAATCTGGCCAGCTGGTATTGAGGAATGTTATCCCAAGCTGTTCTTATGGCGTGTAACAGTTGTTGTTCATTTTTCGGGTCTAATGAACGAACTTGGGGGCCGATTATGTTCCACATATGTTCTATCAGATTTAGATCGGGGGATATTGCAGGTCACAGGCTGATAACGTTCACATTATTTGCTGCTATAAAATCCCCTATTACAATAGTTCGGTGGGATGGTGCATTGTCGTGTTGAAGTTAAAATTTAGAAATGTACAGAGTTTGTGTGTTGGTCCGTTATACCTCCGGATGGCAATGTTATGAGCTTCTTAGCAAAGCGCATACTATCTATTAGGCAATGAACACGCGTTCAAAGCAATACGGGTGTGTGTCATGTGTGTAACTAATGCTCTACCATTGACAAATAGATAGGTAATGTGCTAAGTTGGGCAATCCGTAAGTCTTTTGGCAATCCTCAGAAACCTACCCTTCCCGCACCCCAACCCCTCCCCATACACATAAAAAAAGAAAGAGAAGAAGGGAGAAGAAAAACAAAGAAACAATAAAAAATAAAAAGAGAGAACAGATTGAGAGATGGAAACAGAGAGAAAGGATAGATAGAGAGAGAAATTGAAAGAGAGAGGGGGGGGGGGGCAGGAGAGATAGAGAGAGAGAGATAGATAGATAGATAGATAGATAGATAGAGAGAGAGAGAGAGAGAGAGAGAGAGAGAGAGAGAGAGAGAGAGAGAGAGAGAGAGAGATGCAATCATTCCATGCGAGGTTTGTTGGAATCAGAGGTCCAGAGGCATAGTTGGAAGAGCGCTCGATTCACATGCCAAGGGGCCAGGATTCATACCGGTTGAAGTTAAAAGTTTTTCTGGACCCCCCCCCCCCCCCCCCCCCCCCCCCCCTCTAATCCCCTTTCCATCCAATGGTTGTGTAGCTGGGTCTGCACATATATGATCTTTTTTAATGTGGAATTCAAACATCATTTTGTTGTGACAAATCAGTTTCAACATCGAATAAAGTGTGCAGCGATGTGGTATAGTGGTTTGACACTTGCCGTCAGATCGGAAGGTCTAGGGTTCAACTAAGCATCGCTGATTCCTTGTAAAAGGCACTTTATTCATATTCTCTCACCTCCCTCGGGTATAAAATGAGTACCTGGTCGTTAAGTACATGTTATGTATTACTATTAGCCTGGGACCCATCGTAAAGTGCTTGAGTATGTTTAGTTGATTTTCCACTAAACAAATGCTCTTTTTTCGTTGTTGTATTTTAAATACCAAAATAATGCAAAGAAAAATGCAATGATTCCGTGCCCGGTTTATTTCTGTTGGGTTCGAGAAGCTCAGATGGTAGAACACTCTCTTCACATACCAAGGGGATGGGGATTAATTTCTGATGAAGAGATTTTTTCTAACACTCCCCCCCCCCCTTTTTTTTTTTCCAAGCAACAAAGATTGGGTAGTTGGGTCTGGAGGTCTGGCAAAAAGAACTTTGCGATAAACAATTATCATTGATGGAATAAAAGCCAGGATTCATTCCAGCGCCATCTTCCTTATGACTCTTTTCATGAGCCCAATCGCAGCACGCAGAATCGCAAAATGATTTTGCAAGGGCATCTTTACTGGGTGGGGATCCTGACCTCCCATAGTGGGCAGGGAGGTACTTACTGTGTCTTCTATCCCCCTTATATCTGTTTTCCAACATGCTTTCTGTCTTTGTCTTTGAATGAGATTGCTTGGTTTTGTCCTGACCTTGGTCGGAGTCCTTGGCTGAGAGGGAAACAGTGGAATGTATAGTTAGTTTTGGGAGATGATAATTGTTTCCTTGTAAATCATCTCTCTGTTATGTACTGTTACTCTTTTCATTTTTAACATATGATTTGTAAACATTTGAGTGTCTTCCTATTAGTGGGGACCTGTGCTTGTGACTGGATGAGACTTTTATGTGATCTCAAACTAAGTACTTCGATAGTGTGCTCTTGGAATCTACATCTGTTCCCTATTTGATCCAATTCTCCTTTGTCTTACTTTTTCTTGGGTGATTTAATTGTAATTCTAGAACTTTTTACTATCCCATTTTCTTCCTTTTTACTGGCGCTGATATGACCTTAATGTGTTGCAAGTGCCGTAAAACCCTTAAAAACATAAACATAAAAACATAAAACAAGGGCATCTTTGATGTGCTTCAACTAAATTTCTACAATAATATAAGCCCTCATCTACAATGTACAAAATCCTCACACTAAGCGCCGAGAGCTCATATTGCATAAGATGCTGGCGCTATATAAGTGTGCAGTATTATTATCAAGGTGTAAAATTAATCTTGTTCTCTTCCTAAAACAAAAATTCAAATATCCACGTACTTAGCCTCCGGCTACAGGTGAGGTTTTTCCTAGCAGACGACGAACAAAGAGTCCTATGTTCGCGTCGTCTCTGCTGGTGAAACAACAGCAGACGATCGACCAAATGTGTAAGTTAGGTAATGAACACAATAACTCAACTGTAAAACTTTTCATTACCGTTCAGTGCGATGTGTTACCCCCCCTGGCAAAAATAGTAAAAGATGCCCCACAAACAAATCGACTTAAGTCCAGAAGACCCTTCCACAAATCCGGAATAGAAAACCTTGACATCACCACTGCCTGGACCAATGAATGGCAATTAAACCTGCCAAAAAATGGACAATTCATTACCAACCCCACTCTGCGCCTTCCTGACTTTAAAACAGCAAAAAGAAAACACTGGGTCACCGCGAACCGAGTTAGAACCAACCATGACCGCAGTAAAGAAAGCCTCTATCGATGGAGACTCATTGACTCACCAATCTGCCAATACTGCAAAGGGGCACGTCAAACCATCGATCATCTGGTCCTGCAATGCCCAGTAACAAAGTTAGAAGGGGGGGGGGGGGGGGGGGTATGAGACGATCTTTGAGGCCGGAGATGACCTGACATCATGGATCGACAAACATAATCTGGAGGTGTAGCCATACGCTACTACTACTAGTGCGATGTGTGTCATGTGTGTACCACATAGTCTTCTTGACAAATAGGATAAACTAGTCTGGCAATATTCAAAATTTGACCCCCCCCCCCCCCCCCCATAAATAATAACATTAACAATAATAACAATTATAGTGTAATTATTATAATGATGATGATGATGATTATGATAATAATAATAATAATAATAATAATAATAATAATAATAATAATAATAATAATAATAATAATGATAATGATGACGACGACGACGATGATGATGATGATGATGGTGGTAGTGGTGATGATGATGATGATGATAATGGGGATGATGATGATTATGATGATGATGATGATGATGATGATGGTGATGATGATGATGATGATGATGATGATGATGATGATATTCTTTTTTAAAGTAATGAAAGCTAATTTGAGAATTTATCATAAATAAATACAATGGACTGTTTTTGATGTGATTTGACGAAACAAATTTTATTTTTCGATAAAATGATCACGATGTCTAATCAATCTCATAATACATACAAGCCATCTTCATGTTAATTGCCTTAATTATAAACTCCATGCAAACTTTGGTGACGATTGGCCCAGTAGTTTCGGAGCCTTAGTTAGTATAACTAAAAATCCAATTTGCCAAATATGCCAATAGATTTATTTAGCGCCAATCCCGCTTTGCCGCAGCTCTAGGCGCGCTTTGACAGGAGGGGAAATCATACATGCTACATTATATAACAAAGACACACATCAGATATGGACTTTTTATATACTCACAATTCTACTCATAAAATTATTAGGACAAAGAAGAATTCATCAGGTGTGTGTTTAAGGCATTGTTTAAATGCCACTTCAGACTAAAATACCTTATTCTTACATTTATTCCAGACATTTGGGGCGGCATGAGAAAATGCACTATCAGAAAATGTTTTAGAGACACGAAGAAAGAGTTGAGTACTGGATCTTAGGGACTAAAATACCTTATTCTTACATCTATTCCAGACATTTGGGGCGGCATGAGAAAATGCACTATCAGAAAATGTTTTAGAGACACGAAGAAAGAGTTGAGTACTGGATCTTAGGGACTAAAATACCTTATTCTTTTTCAGACATTTGGGGCGGCATGAGAAAATGTACTATCAGAAAATGTTTTAGAGACACGAAGAAAGAGTTGAGTACTGGATCTTAGGGACTAAAATACCTTATTCTTACATCTATTTCAGACATTTGGGGCGGCATGAGAAAATGTACTATCAGAAAATGTTTTAGAGACACGAAGAAGGAGTTGAGTACTGGATCTTAGGGATCGAGAAGGATCATAACTGTACATAAGATCTTATAGATATGAGGATGTCGTTTGGTTAAAATATTTATAGCACATATATGCGATCTTATAGAGTTATATCATGACTCTCTGCTTGACAGGCAACTAGGCAACAAAAACAGCAATGTAACGTGATAGTTCTTCCTCTTTTTCAAAATGATTTTGGCACATTAAAGTATTGCAATCATCAATCATTGAAAATATGAAGGATGAAACAAGCGTTTTAATAAGAGTCTTGATCTAAAAGCCTAGCCAATTGCCTAACTACATAAGCTGTCGATGGTCGTGGTAAAGTCTCCCAGACGGAAGGACGGCTAACCCCTCGCAATACCAGCTAAAGTTGAGTTAGGCGTTCACTGATTTCTCGACCGCGCCGACGACCCTGGCGATCCGACAGCTTCGTCATTGAGATTGGCTACTTTGATTAAGATTTGTGTTCTGGACTTGACCACGATGCTGTAGTAGTAGTGTGGAGCCCGATATGGTCGTAGCTATTCGGGCATCAGGTTGAATTTCCATTCCGTCATATATCAGGGCGGGCCGTACAAGGCGCCCGCGTATCAGCTCGACATCCGTGTTGGTCTAGTGACGGTCAACCGGAATCCTACTCCTGTGAATTGCATCAATTTAGCTGAGCGATCATGTTTCTCGCCTTCTCCTCGACGCCATCATGAACCAAGAAAAACGTACCGGATATCCCATGAAAGGTCAGAATCTGACCTTTCCAATGGTATGGGACATTTTGGGGTGTGACGAACGGCGTCCGAGCAAAATCAAAATCAAAAAGAGACGGGTTCGTTGCGAAGACTCCCGGCCACTGACAAATGGGATTTTCCTCATACTTTAGCACCTTTAATAATATTATAACTGTTAAAAAACATAAACAAAACTCACTTCATAGAGAAAACGAATTTTACTATTTTAATTGGCTTTTTATTTCATTTCATTTGATTGAATATTAAAAAAGTTAGGACCGTGTAAACAGGGGCTGAAAACCCAAATGTTGTGCTTCGCCGGTCAGATTCTACCGGCTCGGGTCTTGCGTATGTGGTACCTACTCCTTTGCCCCTGATATGATCAAGCACCCTCACCAGTAAGTCAAGGCGGTGATCCATTATGGGCGTCCAGTTTGGCATCTGTCAACTGGTCTCTCTCTCTCTCTCTCTCTCTCTCTCTCTCTCTCTCTCTCTCTCTCTCTCTCTCTCTATATATATATATATATATATATATATATATATATATATATATATATATATGTGTGTGTGTGTGTGTGTGTGTGTGTGTGTGTGTTTGTTTGTTTTTAAGGGTTTTACTGCGCTTGCAACACATGTATGTAATAGAATTACAATTAAAGCACCCAAGAAAAAGTAAGACAAAGGGGAACTGAGAACAAATAGGGATCAGATGTAGATTCCAAGAGCATACCACCAATGTACTTAGTTTGAAATCACATACAAATCTCATCCAGACACAAGCACAAAATCCAACAAAGAGGAACACACTCAAATGCTTACATTATACATTCAAAATAAAAATAATAATACATAACAGAGAGATGATTTACAAGGAAAAAAAACATCATCTCCCAAAACAATAACTCAGCATTTGACTGCTTCCCTCCCAGCTAGGATTCCGGCCAGTGCCAGGACAAAACCAAGTAATCTCATTCCGAGACAAAGACAGAAAGCATGTTGGAAAGCAGATATAAGGGGATAGAAGACACAGTATGTACCTCCCTGCCCGCTATGGGAGGTCAGGATCCCCACCCAGCTATATATATATATATATATATATATATATATATATATATATATATATATATACATATGTATGAACGTACAACAACACACACACACACACACACACACACACTAATTCTTAGATACATACATACATACATACATACATACATACATACATACATACATACATACATACATACATACATACATACATACATACATACTCTTTATTCTTCGTCATTTTTTATATACGTAAGTACCCGGTAACCACTCCGCACTTTTTTTCTGAATCTATATTCAAACAAAACATTTTTTGCATATGGAATAAACATAGGAGGAGGGGGGGGGGAGAGAGAGAGAGAGAGAGAGAGAGAGAGAGAGAGAGAGAGAGAGAGAGAGAGAGAGAGAGAGAGAGAGAGAGAGAGAGTTGCATGAACGTAACATTGTAGAAAGTATCAGCAATGACCGCGTACTGTCAACAGTACATATTATTATTATAAGATCTCAGGATGGAAACAAGAGATTGAATAGGGACTGAAACGATCTAAATGACCGTCTCGATATAGAGACCCATGATCCCAATTCAGGCCTAAAATAGCATGGCCTGTCTAATCTGGAACCAATATGCAGAGAGTTGGAGAAGACCGATGTAGCCCCGGGCTTGTTGTCATAGCCCCCACCATCACACCGGAAGTCAGGGTAGAATTACTGTACTTGTATGGCAAGAAGGCTGCGATGTTCCTTTGTTATTGTTGCCATAGAAATAGTTGGCCTTTAAAAAAAAAAAATTCTACTATATTATTATTATCATTATTTTATCTTTAATTTTATTGTTAACCACGTGATTAGAGTTTCTCTTTCTCGCTTTTTTTTTCTATTTGTCCCCGTTTGTTAAGCTGGGCTCTGTGGCATTTTGGCATTTACGTCTATATTGAATGAGCATGCATACCCGCGGCGGGTTGTTTTCCGTGTTATAGAATTTTGATAAAATTATATCTTCAATAGATAAGATAAGATATAAAGGGAATCAGGAATTTCCAGGAGTGAAAAGATCAGAAAATGATGACACAGTGCAACTCGCTTATAATGGCATCGTCTGAGAAGTCGATATTATGTTGTTATAAGCGAATATTGCTATGTCCGATAAATAAATTTAAAAAATAAAGAATAAAGAAAATGTGAAGCTAACATGCAAGTCAGTGTATGGCAACAGTTTGTGTTTGTGTGTGTTGTTTGTTTTTGTTTTTAAGGGTTTTACGTCCCTTGCAACACATTTAGGTCATATCAGCGATGAAAATGGGATAGTAAAAACATTCTAGATGTACAATGAAAAGGACTTGAGGAAACAGTAAGACAAAGGGAAAATTATTCAAATAGGAATCAGATGCAGATTCCAAGAGCACCCAATCAGTGTACTTAGTTTGATATTACCTAAATTTTTCACCCAGACACCAGCACATGATCCCACTAAAAGAGGAATACACTCAAATGTTTACAAATCATATTTTAAAAATAAAAAATAACAGTACATAACAGAGAGATGATTTACAATGGAAAAAAATATCATCTCCCAAAACTATAACTATGTATACATTCAATTGTTTCCCTCTCAGCCAAGGAATCTGGTCAGGTTCTGGACAAAACCTAGTAATCTCAATCCAAGACAAAGACAGAAAGCAATTGGAAAACAGAAACAGGGGATAGAAGACACAGCAAGTATTTCCCTGCCCACTATGGGAGGTCGGGAACCCCACCCAGTGTGTGTGTGTGTATAAAGTTGGGCTTAGTTTAGACGTGTCGTGGATTGAAAAGGAAAATATTTCTGAAAGTCGTGACAGAAGCTACAATTTCACATTTCTTGTAATTTTTGG
The DNA here is from genome assembly GCF_034508935.2 of Berghia stephanieae. NCBI lineage: Eukaryota > Metazoa > Mollusca > Gastropoda > Nudibranchia > Aeolidiidae > Berghia > Berghia stephanieae. The sequence goes on along the minus strand of NC_088361.1, from coordinate 83,456,595 downwards.
CGTTATACAGTAATCAGTTTTTGACAATTTGTTGACATATTACGGGTTTGAAATGGTGGATCACAAATATCTTCCCATGTGACTGTTTGCTTTTAGGGGTTTTACGGCGTTAGAAACACATTACAGTAATTTCAGAGCCAGTAAAAACGAAGAAAATAGGATAGTAAAAAGTTCTAGAATTACAATTAAAGCACCAAAGAAACAGTAAGGAAAAGGAGAATTGAAAGTGGTTCAAATAGGGAACATATGTCGATTCCATAAGCATGCTATCAGTGCATTTAGTTTGAGATCTAAATGTCTCATCCTGACACAAGATTGGTCCCCACTAGGAGAAATCCACTCAAATGTTTACAAATGATATATTATATATGTAAAACAAATTATAATGCAATGCATTGCATAACAGAGAGATGATTAACAAGACAAAAAATATCATCTCCAAAAACAATACATAATTTGACTGTTTCCTTCCCAGCCAAGGTATCAGGGCTAGGCCAGGACAAAACCAAGTAATCTCATTCCGAGACAAAGACAGAAAGCATGTTGGAAAACAGATATAGGGGGATAGAAGAAGAAGACACAAGTCCACTATGGGAGATCAGGAGGAACCCCACCCAGCATGTGGCTTTGTGTCCATGTCTCACACTGAGAGGTCAAAAGACCTCACGCCAGAAAATGAAATTAAACAACACATTGAATAAAGACACAGCAATTGTCATCACCTTTCAATACTTTATTTCATCTTTACATTCATACACCAGTCAATTCAAAACAAGAAACATCCCATCTCATGAACTGATAAATCAAGTCTTTAATATAAAAAAAAAGACAGAAAGAAAGAAAGAATACCAGATGATAAAATTGCGATTTAGCCACAAGATAAACAATCAAAAAAATAAACGATCCGACATTGTGTTGCACAATAAATACTTTATCACTTATATATACACTTATTTTTATAAATGTAATATTCAACAACATTTGGTATCAAACCAAGGAATAATTAGAACTTTGAAAAATAATAATCTGTATGAATATCATACTTTACTCGAAAATAAAATATTTAAAAAAATATTGAATTAAAAAAAACATACAGGCCTATAATTAAAATACAAAATAAAGAAAACAAATAACAAAATAAAATAAAATAAACAAATAACCAACAGAAAAGAGCTGAAAGTCTGAAAACAAATGCAATTAAAAATAGCTGACCTGTTTGTTAATATAATTAATCCAAGTAATTATTGATGGAGACAAACAAATATGGACGTCATATCGTCCATAATTCTCTTTGCTAAGAATGAAGTTTCTCAATGCAGGTATGACAAAATCTTTTTCCAACGCTAAACATAGATTTTTTTCCAAGAATATTGCTACGGAAGTATCTTATTTTTCTTATTTATGCTAATTTGACAAACAATCTTCCAGTTTACCATTAATGCTGGATAAAAATTTGAAGTTTTGTTTTTACAATACTGTTGGCGGAATTGAGGGAAAAAAAAAAGAGACAGACAGAAAGAAAAGAAAATTAATCGTCCTGTCATGTTGAAGAAAGCTGATTTCTTTTCTTTTTGTTTTCTATTATTTCTAAATTTCCCCCCCCCCCCCCTTTATTTGTTTGAACTACACAAAGCTTTTCAAAATTGTATCTGACTACTGCCATCATTTCAAATTCCTGGCCTCAGGCAGTTTCAATTTAATTTGCTGTGGATGATTATATTTCATGGCTGATGGATAGAACCTGTAAATAGTTGTTTACAATATTTTTAAGGGCTTCATGGAGATTGGATTGCGACACTTTTAGGTCATATCAGTACCAGTAAAAAAGGAAGATGGGAACATTTAAAAAAAAATTAGTTTTACAATTAAATGCACCTGGAAAAGGTCGGACAAAGGAAACTGATTGAAATGGGGAACAGAAGTAGATTCCAAGAGCATACTATCAATGTGCTTAGTCAGAGATCACCTAAAATTAAAAGTCCCATCCAGATGCAAACACAGGTACTCAGAGGAACATACTCAATTGCTTTCAAAACATTTACAAAACAGAAAATATAACAGTTCTTAGCATATAGATGATTTACAAGGAAAAGAATATCATCTCCCAAAACGATAACTATACATTTTACTATTTCCCTCTCAGCCAAGGCCAGGAAAAATCAAGTAATTTCATTCGAAGACAAAGATCAAAAACAACATGGACAACAAATATAGGGGGATAGAATACACAACAAGTGAGCTCCCTAATCAGTATGGGAGATAATCTGTGTAAAGATTTCATTTTCATTATCAATAACGAAAACAATACAGTGAAATTTTACTGATAAGTCATACGACATGCATTCCCCATCATTTTGAAACTTCTTACTTCACCAGGTATCAATTTGGAAAAAATAATTATTTTTAGAAAATTAAGAGATGATAAAAAAAAAAATAAAAAAAAACACGGAGGAAATAATAATAATAGAATGTGTGTTATTCACTCCAGTGAAATAATATCCATGTTTTGGAATCTGAAAATAAAATATACAAATTGTACTGCCTTCAACTTCAACGCGAAAGAAAATCAAATAAATGTGTTTTATTTTTATTCATGTTCAACACAATAGCTACAAGCCCAGTCATAATTAATATAATTTGCCAGCTTTGATCCAATACAAATGACAGCAATCATAGGTTGGTTGATGTCAAATAAATAGTTTATTACTCATCATTATTGACTACCAAAACAATCATAATTTTGATCAAACTGCAGAAAACACTGCTTTGAATCAACACATTGGGACTATAAAAATCTAACTTAAAGTAAGGTTAACTTTATTTGGAGGAAAGGGGGGGGGGGTATAAAAACAATGCGTGGGGGTTTTCGGAAACGTGTGTCAGTGTGTATATTGGTGAACTGTGTCTTGACAATACACACTTTTCATATAGTGGTAACCTCCCTTTTGTGTGTAATCAACACCAACAAGTGAAACATAGGACAACTCTCGCCCTTTCTCTATAACACTTTATTTCAATTTTCTTTTTCCACTGAGCTTGTTGACATTATAAAAATCTATTTAAATAAATGAAATAGTTTTTAAAAAACAGAACACGACTACATGTAGGTGCTGTCCTCAAGTCACAGTTGATCTATTAGTACGGGTTTTTAAAAAATTATTTGTTTTCAATGACAGGAAAGACAAAGTCATGTAAACTTCAAAATTTTGCTAACACCAAAGAATTGACTCTTGTAGACATTTAACACTACAATGATTCAGATTGGACAACAAACAAAAAAAAAACAAATCGTCGGCAGATTGATTTCAACATTATAGCCTTAACATCTTTAAACAGGCAGCGGTAAAGGATATGACACAAATGGAATCATAAACAAAAAAAAAAATTAAATAAAGGAACCTATCTGTTTCTTAAGTTCTAGAAGGTATGGGTTTGTTTTTAAGGGGTTTACAGCGCTTGTGATACATTTAGGTCATTTCAGCGCCTGGAAAAAGACAGAAAATGGGATAGTCAAATAAGTTTAAATTTATTAAAAGCACACAAGAAAAAGTAAGACAAAGGGTAGTAATGGGTCAAACAGAGAACAAATGTAGGTCAGAACAGACTATCAGAGTACTTAGTTTGAGATCACCTAAAAGCCTCATCCAGACACAAGCACAGGATCCCACCAAGAGGAATACACTCAAATGCTTACAAAAGATGATATTCTAAACAAACAAACAAAAATTGCACTACATAACAAAGAGATGATTTACAAGGAAAAAAATAAATAAATATCATCTCCCAAAACTAATCTATACATTTGACTGTTTCTCTCTCATCCTTGGACTCCAGCTAGGGTCGGAACAAACCCAAGTAATCTCGGAAAAAAAAGATATAGGGGGAGAGAAATCACAGTAAGTGACCTGCGGTCCACCATGGACTTCAGAGGATGAATAGCACTGGTAAAACATTCAAACCATATCACCAGTCATAGTGAATACCAAGCTGCTAGAAGCAGTGGACTGCAAAAATCATGTTCAAAAATTTATATAAAAAACGCCTCTGTCTGATAACATTTTGACACCGTATTTACCACAATTAAACGTACTCAATACTTTTCTGTCATCTATCTAGATTCAAAGTAATTAATATTAATACTGTTTTTGTCATTGGCTGAAGAAAGATTTTGAGTCTGTGTGTATTGTGTTCTTTTCTGAAGCTGTTATATTAATTTTTTTAATATCACTGCTTTAAACATCGAAAAAATATTTATAACTAATTAGCATCTGTATCACTCTCATGTCATGCTGGTCTCTTCTACAAAAATGTGAAACAATGGAACAATCTAAGGAAAGAACCAAACAAGATATGGGCAGCAAATCCACCTGTGTCCCCAACCCAAAGCCGCTGAAGTTGCCTAGACAGTGGATTTTCACTGAAAAGGGAGAAAGGAACTCACACCATTTCCAACACAAAATAACATATTTTCATACATATATATGGGGGGGGGGGGGGGGGGGGGGAGGTTTGATGGCTCAGTTGGAAGAGTAATTGCTTCATATGCAAAGGAAACAGGATCAATCACAGGTAAAGTTGGAGATTTTTTTTTCAGATCTCTCTGTCAACCCAGTAATGACTGTTTGAGGTTGATCTGGTGGAAAGTACTTTGCAATAAACAATCATCCTCTGCAAAGGATAGCAAGCAATTGCTTTTGTCCATTTAGACACTGATGTAAACACCAGCTCCATGGTGCCATATGACTCTGAAGGACTACACAAAGTGGCCAACTTTTCAAAGATCTAAAATGGGACACCCTAATGCACAATACCCCCATGATCCAAAACAGCAGTATGTTTGAACTATCATATAATATAATCGATCTAGATTTAAAGCTTTTTCTGTTCATTGTTTTAATTTGCTAGTCAAAAAGCATAATCCTGGGATGTGCAAGGGTCATTTACATATACATAAATAATCCATTTTTTTTCTCCTTTAATATTTTGTCAGATTGTTAAATCAGGATATTCCCAATTTTATCAAGACAGTTGGCCACAATGACTATACATAAAATGATTTTGAAAGAAAGGATAAATATAATTTCCTGCGTTATCTGACTGCTTCCCTTACTTCAGTGCAGGGCCTGATAACAAAGTCAGAAGGTTACATACATAGGAGAGTAGTAGAGTGCAACGCCTCTACCAGTAGAAGTACTAGCATCCATAAAACCAATCATCATTTAGTTACACATTGTCTTCATCATGGAGTCACGTCATGGAACATTCAAGACAGGCTTGTTACATCTTGATGTTTTCCACTTAGTTTTCTAATCTTATTAGAATGCATAAAGCCATACGACCAAGGAGAGGATGTTCATGAATACAGTAAAAACCGGATAACCTGAAAATAAAATAAAATTATTACATATAAAACTAAATACAATATAGAAAGCCTTTTCCTTCCAAAATTGCTAACAAATTCTTAATAATCACTGCACTGAAATAAACCAAAAATATAATTTTCCCCATTTAGCTCTTAGAAAACAGACCTGCCTACTGAAAGAAAAAAAAAATGTACTTGATGTAGTTAACATTAAAAATCAACAATTTACACTGACATTGATTAAATAACACTTCAAAATCAATTAAAATTATGTAGTTTGGACATCAACATTCATTCAATAAGTTTTAATGACTTGGAGACGTCCATGAAGTTCAGAAATTGGAGCCAAAAATTCGAATTTCTATTCAATTTTATGGTTTTTTCGTAAGATTAGGCAGGTGTGTATACCCCCCCCCCCCCAAAAAAAAAAAAAAAAAGAAGCATCTGACATGTTCCTGACATCGTACAAATGGCTCACAGACAATCACCTTTGTATCACTGTCAAATTGGGCAATTCTGCTTCAATAAAAACATTGTGCCTTTGTGGATTTGGAACATTCTGAGAACGTTCAGCCTTGTTGCAGTTATTTCCCTCGACTTCAATTCTTATCAAATTTTAAGACAATAATTGTCAAAAATCTTAATGCACCCTTATTACTCTAAAGTTAAGAAACAAATCTTCCCAGAGGAACATTATTTAAGACTGGAATCGATTAGTTTGTTTTTTTTTTTTGTTTTTTTCACAGCACAAATTGTGAATATTTTATTATTCTTCATCCATTAGATACAAATTTTCTTCATCATGTAGTCATGTCATGCATCATGTCTTGAGAAGGGAGACAACTCAATATAAACATATGACAGGTATAGTAGTCATCTCTGAGTAACATCCCTTGATGATCTTAACAATTATTCTAATAACCAAAATATGAGTAACTTGTAATGCGATTTAACCGTTTATTTTTACTGTACCAATCACAGCTGATCACATTCCAAACAAATCAACCCAATTCATTCCCATTAGTTACCTATAGTAGAAATCTATGTTACGCCTTTGTGTTAAAACTGGTGTGTCTTTGATTGAGAGGGTTGTCTGGAGATTTCTGCCATTCCTTTTTCAGCATTTGTTTGATCTGAGACAGACGCATATTGGAATTTTCAGCCTTCAAAACAGGAAGTCTCTGCTCCTCAAAAGCAAGGTAGGCGGCCTTCACACGTTTCTCTGGGTGTTTCTCTAATACAGGATCTCCAGAACTAAAGTAGAAAATAATTGTTTGGATTTTTAAAAAATAAATAAACAAAATTCAGTACTGGTTGGAGTCTACCACGCATTTGGGAGAAGCCAAAAAGCATGCTAGATTCAGTATGAACCAGCGGTGTAGCCTGGTCATTTAGGAGCATGGGGCTGGATTTGAGATGGGTTGTAGCATAGGATCTTTTAGTTATGGAAAAGAGAGACAGAGGGAGAGAGAGAGAGAGAGAGAGAGAGAGAGAGAGAGAGAGAGAGAGAGAGAGAGAGAGAGAGAGAGAGAGAAAGAGAGAGAGAGAGAGAGAGAGAGAGAGAGAGAGAGAGAGAGAGAAAGAGAGAGAGGAACTGAAGCAATTTATACCTCCTGTTCGTAGGATTCATACACTCATTCAGTTCAGACTTTGTAACTAGATATTAATAATATAATGCAATTTGAAAAGCACTCACCAAGCAAACAGGGCATTTACACTTTGTATATGAAATTGCTTCGCCTGTCTTTGGAGGTAGAAAATTTTTCAAGCACTTTGTCGTTGAAGTCTCTATCCTTGCTAACAATGTCGCTATGAATCGAAAGCACAGCTAAGGCGTTTAGTCTCTCTTGTCCCATTGAGTTTCGAATAAATGTTCTTATCCTTTCCAATGTACTGAAACAGCGCTCGGGTTCCGATGACGAAATTGGTGTGGTTATAATGATTTGGGCTAATGTGTGAACTTGCTCGAATGTGCTCGTGAGATCTGCCTCTCTAAGTGTTTTGTACAACTGTGTTATACTCTGGACTAAATGTTTCATTCGAATAAATGACACTGAGCTCATTTGTGAGTGCATCCTTGGCCAAAAAAGGATAGTTCTCTACCAAATTATTTATATGTTGTGTTGGAAACTGTTCTTTGTGAGTTTCAAAAGAAGCAGGGTTTAATACAGCAAATGAAGCTAAAAAGTTTGACTGACTAAAACGATCTTCAATTTGGCCAAGGAGTACATCGCAAACTTCTTTTGCTGGAATACTCACGTCAACTATTCGTCGCTTTCTTCCAGAGCACAAACGTTCTTCTACAAGCTCGCTTCTAATGCGTTTTATTGAATTACAGAAAGCAGATAGCGTGTCGTTCACTTCAATGCCAGTAGTAATTCTTGACTGGAATTGCTTAAACAAAATATCGGTGTGATAAAACACCTTATTGAACAACTCTAAAAAGTATAAGAAAAAATCATCTTGAAGCAGAGATGAGAGGCCGACTGCTTCACGAACTGTGGTGTCATCCCAAATGTCAGAGTTAATGATTGTCTGCAAACATTCTAGAATTGCACTTCTATGGTCAGAAACAGATTTTAGCACCCGGGACTGAAAATTCCACATTGTTTCACAGGTGCGAGGAAGCGAATGGTCTGTGACATTTCTAAGTTCATCGGCTCGCTTTGGCGATGAATTAAAGAAAGTAGAAAGCCCTGAGAGATTGGAAAAGAACACTCTCGCTTCTGATACTACACTACTCACTTTTTTTAGAATAAGATTAGTCTGATGCGAATAACAATGCACAAAATGGGCCCGTGGGTAGTCAATTCTCATCAATGTCTGCACACCGCCTGAAGCACCGCTCATGACAGAGGCCCCATCATAGGTTGGTGCAATCAGCTTGTTTTTAATGTCAAATGGCAGAAGCTCCTCTAATAGAGTAGTTGACAAACCGATTGCCGTCCTGTCCTGGACGTCAACAAATTTTTAAAACCGTTCCAACAGGTTCTCCATCTTGAATAAAACGAAGGATGATAACAAACTGTGAGTGGCATGAGACATCAGTCGTCTCATCAGCTTCAACAGAAACAAAATTAGTATTTCCAATACTTTTCTTAATTTCGTCAATATACACCTCATAAATACAATCTAAAATTTCATTCTGTATTTGCGCTGATGTGTATCTACAGACGGTCGTCAGCAAATTACTTGATAATTGTTCATCTAAAGTCGCTAATAAGTCAACAAGGTCTAGAAACACACCTCTATTTGACGAAGATTGTCTTTCATCATGGCCTCTTAACGGTAGCTCATGAATTCCACAAAATTTGATGTACTCAATTATTTTACCTAAAATTTGTCTGGTCTTTGTAACTTGTTCATTATGCCTAGCTAAGGATAAGCGATAGCCACTGTCAATCTGTGCACCTATGTGAACAGTACCAAGGGTTTTCAATCTAGTGGTGCTATTTAAATGTAAGTTAGACTTCTGATGGTTCAATGCTCTCTGTGTTACATTTTTCAAACAGGTAAATCCACTTCTTGTCCAAGACAATTCTGTATTGCTGTTATCGACAAACAAAATACAATTAAAACAAAATAAACTCTTCTTTTCTACGCTCACCATAAGCCAAGGAAAACGACTATACCAATCTTTATTAAATGACAGATTCTGCTTCCCATCTTTAATAGTGAGCACAAAATCTTCTGGCTGATGGGGGCCGAGACTTTTAATCAAAAGTTTATTTTCCCTATTCAAAGAACCGGTACTGATAGTCAACAAATAATCAACGTGATTCATCACACTTAATAGCAATTAATTAAAAATTCAAAAAAAAAAACAAGACACTGCACACACCAGATAAACACTCGGATTATCAATAAACACACATACAGTCTCCCACTCAAGTTAAAAGGACAAGGGGAATTCAATATCACATGCCTGACACGGCCTTGAAGAGGGATGGGTAACAGGTACAACACGATTGCCATTAATTAGGTCGTTGTATGTGGCTGCGAGTAAGAAAGCCACAATGACTCAGTTCAAAGTCATGATGCCTCCTCATGCCCACAGTCATAGCACATGACAAGAGTGAAATGTAACGCTTAGTTGTACCGTGGGAATATGGCTGGAAGCCTTCTCAACCTTTAAAGCCACACGCTGTACTGATTGGTCAGTGGCACGAGTACGACTCGAGCTGTAGTAAATTCAAAGCGGTGTGATTGGTTCAAGTTTTTAGGCTCTGTAAGGGGTTTTAACACCAGGCCAACAATGAATTTCATTGTTTGTGAAACAGAAAATGAAAAATTAGACTTTTTATTGTTAAGTTCTTACACATTATCAAGACAATGACGACCTGTGACTTAGCCTTAATAGCCTTTAAGGCCCTGCTCCGCTGATGTGAACTCAACGGATCGGAAGATCCTGGGTTCAAGCCTCGCTCAGCGCATAGTTGAGTCCTTGGAAAAGGCTCACATTCTCTCACTGTACTCAGGTGTAAAATGAGTACCCGGCAGTAAATAGCGCTGTCTCTGTCCAAAAAAAATTGTAATATCACCTAACAGGCGTCATGTCCTGTCCTACATGTTAAGTGTTGCTGTTGTCCAGAGACCCCCAGTAAAACGTTTTTGAGCACGTTTAATGGATATTACGCTATGTATATGCTCAATATTATTATTATTATTATTTTTAAATCCAATGCTCATGGGAGGTAATGATTTATTATAAAGATAAAAGTCAGTCACCCAGCTTCAGCATGCTGTATTGCAGAACGTGCTGAAATTCAGTGTGCTTGAATCCAGTGAGTACTGTTTCACAATATCCACTAAATGTGCTAAACATGCTTAACAGGAATCCCAAGCCAACAGTAACGCTAATCACATGGTCTGCAAGTGATCATCATAACTATTTTTGACAGGCACAGGTACTCATTTTACACCTGAGTATGGTGAGAAAATGTGATAAGTCATTACTAAGGACACAATGCACCCCTGCCCACCATCCCCACATAGGATTTGAACTTTTAACCTAAAGTTGGTAAGCCAAATAGCACATGAATAAATATAGACCATAAGCTGTCTTATTTACATGAGATCAAACGAATTGATGAAAAAAACAAAGTTAGGTTATGAAACTAAAAATTAATAACAATTAAAAAGTTAATTTTTAAAAATAAATAAATAATTAAATAAATAAATGGCACATGTGAAATGTGACACAAATATTGCAGGTTGAAATAAAAACAAATAAAAAAACAATAATACAATGGAAAAGAACCTTCAACTTAATTCAATTATATCTTATTTTAATTTTCTACACTTCATCTGTCCCTGTAAATTAGATTGCGGCTTCTATTCCAATTTATCATCGCTATTCATTTAGCATGTGAAATACAATTTTTAAGACGCTGAGGTGTAAGATGGCCAGGCGAATAAGGTACAATACTAACACACACATCTCAGAATTAAACCCCTCTGTTGACATTCTGTTATTTTGTCCAGGACCTCTGGGCACAGGTGCAGTGCTTTATCAACTATGCCCTATTTACAACTAAGTGATATCAATCATAAAACTTACTGCATCACTGAGATGGCCTCATCCACAGTTCTTGCCTCATCTCCTTCAATTTCAAGACGGTTGATATTTTCAAGTATTGGGGCCTCATCCATTGACAATGCAGGCTTAGACTTAGAGGCTGGAGGAATGAAAGAGTAAAAAACAAACAAAAATGATCCCCTTAAAGAAGAAATTTATGGAGCCCTGAAGCTTAACAATGATAGGAATCTTATAAGGTTGCCCCAATCACAGCATGTCCTAACCGTAATAATCGCTAATTTCTGATGGTATTAGGTTGGGGGTCCTGATAGTTAAGGGGAGAGAGATAGAGAGAGAGAGAGAGAGAGAGAGAGAGAGAGAGAGAGAGAGAGAGAGAGAGAGTGTGTGTGTGTGTGTGTGTTAATCCTAGTCTCAACTGTCTACTTCCTTGGAATTCATAAAATATGAATTTACACACCACGACTGAGTTTGAGATTACGATTATAAGGCAAAATACACACACACACACAAATGCAACACAGACATACATGCATATATACACACACAAATTAAGCAGGAAGACTATGATTAAAAAAATACTAAGGGGATGGAAGAGGAACTAAAATAAATTTAAAAAAAAAAAAAAAAGAATCCAAAGAAATCATCTCTACTTGGATTCGAACCAGACCATATCAATAAAGAGTAAAGAGCCTTACCAAATGACTATCAGTCAAAGTCAGGGGCAAAAACCAATGAGGTGAATAAATAAAGACGTAAAACTAAAAATACTCTACATTTATTGATTGAACCAACTATCTCTGTTCTGTCACAAGCAAACAAAATCTTGTATAAAAGAGACAATCAATATATCTAACCTTCAACTTGTTTTCTTTCTTGCTGCTCCATAATTTGAGCCCTGGTGACCTTGGCAGCCGGTGGCGGTTTGGCGGCTTTCAAGGATGCCATTTCCTGGTCATGCATGGCTTGGAGCTCTTTCTTACGTTCCAGTTGCTCAAGTCTTTTCGACTCTTTCTGTTCCTGAAAATGCAAAAGGCAGGCTCTGTTATAAGACAACAAGAAAAGGAAATGTTTCACTCTAGTATAAAGTTTTTAGTGAAATCCATTTCTTGTATATTTTGGAGACATTTTGAAAGTCAAAGAATTTATTTTTAAGAATGAGAGAGAGAGAGAGAGAGAGAGAGAGAGAGAGAGAGAGAGAGAGAGAGAGAGAGAGAGAGAGAGAGAGAGAGATCATGCTGTGCTTGACATGTTGAGCTACTTGCCTGTATGACACATTCAGTCTACTGATGCATACAAACATTAATGAGGTCTAATAGACTGTATTCCTTAACCCTTTTGCTATCACCAACTTTTTACCTTACAGTGCTAGAACTGCAACAGTAAATTACACTACAATAGTGAAGACTACCACGTTTTTTGTTTTGAAATGCGGCTATGGTTTTATATGTAAAATGATGATAGTGACCAAAATATAAGTCGCAGCATATAGACATTGTACATGTTTTGAAAGGTCATTTCAAAATCTTCAATAAGATCCAGATAAAGGTCCCTTTCACCTTCTGAAGTAAAATTTTCACCCTCCTCACCAGCATGGCCTGTATCAAAACCAGGCATAGTTTGAAATAGGCTTCCGTTTCTTTTTTAAGAAACGATGTCTGCACCGTTCAAGTGAAAAAAAAAACTGAAAAGAATTATCAATTATTCTGTACTGCAGGAATAACAAGTCAATCAAAAAGTTTCAGTTATAAACAATAGTGGAATGAAATTGGCCAATGCATCACTGTGCGGTAGTTTTTGTATCTATTTTGGCAATAACATACATGGCCGAAATATTGGCCCAATGGTAGCAAAAGGGTTAAAAATGAATAAAGTCAAATTTGCTGGATGGCCATAAATTGTGATTATAAGAATAAATACACTTTCTACTGTAGTAGGTAAGTTATGGCGTCTTATGAACGGCTCACAACACATTGAAAAATCACATTTTTTTTCTCCCTTTTATTTTTCGTTTTGGCCAAAAACTTTTACTCTAACACAATTGTATCATACAATGACATGACTCCTTATTATTATTATTAATCAAAGAGATTCAAACTAAATACCTTCCTTTGGGACTTTCTCATGACATGCTTATCATCATCCTTCCACATTTCATCCTCCTTTTCTCTTTCCTTTCTATCACTCTCAGCTTGTTTGGCAGCTTCTTTGCGAGTCCTTGCCTCAGCTGCCTTAGGATTTTCAACATTTTTAAACTTTTTAGGCATCTTTCATTATTTTACCTGACCTAAATGGAAAAAAGATAGAATGAAAAGATAAATATTAAGAACATAAAAAGGAGTAATGAAGGCTAGTGATTTTTATTTTCTGAACAGGGTAATAAAGATGTTATAACTGGTAAACTTGACATCAACTGTGCCACTGTAACTTGCTCTCATACCAGGTACTGAATGAGAGGAGTTTTTCCTTGCAGTTCCCACAGAAAAGCGAGACAATTTACGCTTTTATGTTTGAGCAATGGTGACATATCTGTCTCTCGGACAATAGTTCAGTAACTGATATGAGAGAAAGAGGGAGGGAGGGAGAGGGAGAGGAAGAGAGAGAGAGAGAGAGACAGAGAGAGAGACAGAGTCAGAGAGAGAGAGAGAAAGGAGGCAGGTTTGTATGGGACGGCAGATGAACGAATCATAATAAATCCTTGTACTACTTTGATGTTAGCTTGTAAACACAGATGGGTGGGAACAGTATTATTATAACCAAACTTTTACCTCAAACTCAAACCTACAACCCCCCACCCGCAAGATAGTAAAAATATACATTAGAGAGGTGCGCCGGTGTTACCAATACTTAGCTTCTATACCAGGACAAATCATTCGTTTGGACAGAAAAATAAATAAAAAACTTACCGCTTACCGTCAAAAGCAGTTTAGATTTGAAGATACATTTGTTTTCTATCAAAAAACATTCGGTACTAGACAATCCTTGATGAATTTCAAAAGTTGTGTTTGAAATTATATCCTAAATATTTTCATGATTCATTCCTCGCTAAATCGTGTGTGTTTTTCGTCTGTCCAATGGTTGGTGCCTGCTGCCTGCCGCGCAAAACAAAGGTTTTTTAAAAAGTTTATTGAGAAAAAGATAAGGAAAAAAGTGTCCCTAGATAGGTATGCAATTTGGTGCAAAAGTGCAGTAAAAATTGGTGCGCAAAATTAGTTCGTAGAGGATGCGAGACTGTGTGTGTGTGTGAGTGAGTGTGTGTCTCTTTCTTTCTTTTTTTTTTTTGGGAGTGCCTACGTACACGGTAACGGGGCATCTAGCCTCAGGATCTATGTACACGTAAACCGGTTTACCGTTGCAACATTCTGTCAGTGATGGTCCTCACTGTCGTGACCGCGCGCGCTCGTGTGTGTGTGTGTGTGTGTGCGAGTTGTTTTTTTTTTAATCAAAACAATTTTAACCATTAATGGCGAGATTCCATCTTACACTCCCCAAACTCCAGATCTTAGTCTTAATGTTATCATTAAAAGACAAGCTTTGCGATTTATAGTTTAATTGAAGCCCGAGTCGAAATATACTCTTACTACTGCTCTCTTGGTGGAAACGATTTATTCTGCATATAAGCAATCTGGAGGAAAAAAAATCAGTGTCACTGTAAAGGGTTAAAATTTCACGAAGTACGCACCGTGAACACAGCTGTAACAATCCTTTGATCTACGTCATCAGGCAACCCATTGTTTCTTTCATCTTTTCCCATTCCCCCTTACTATCCCCCCATCCCCCCGCCCACCTCTCTCTCTCTCTCTCTCTCTTGTCATAGTGTTATCCCTTCCCCTTCCCATCTCAATGTAAAATGAAAACGTTCTGCTGTTTGCAGATACATGTATGATTGTTTTGTTTTCTCTCTCTCTCACTAGGCTAGGATTAAAAACCAAGACATCAGGTAATGGGTGTCTTATGCCAAAGTATAGATTCTCTCTTTGGCCAATTTAGTCACGCATGTGGCAGCCCAGCTATTTATTATCTTCTGCCTATAACACACAATAAGTGGGATTTTGGGGGGTGGGTACGAAAGAAATCAAGGTCATAAGTAACCGTGCACAAGAGCTGTATAGGGAATTGGTTTCTGGGGGTCTTGCAAATACCAAATATTTTATGGAAAGCTCTTTCGAACTCCAAGATGTCTGGTTTGTTTTGCTATCTTGGAACAAACGAAACAGAGATGTCTTGATGTGTGACCTAGTTGTCTGATTTTGTGACCTGGATGTAAGGTTTTGTGACCTAGATGTATCCTTTTGTGTGTGCAAGCCATGCGGGTAAGTACAGCGATAGCTTGCCAGTTGAGGGAAAAAAATGAAGAAGCAGCGTATCCGCATTTGAAAAACAAAACAACTTAACCTTTTAAAGGCGAATATCAATCTTACTTGGACCAAAAATAAAATCTTACCGTTTTCATCAAAAGACAAAAAACAAATTACAATTTAAAAACTTGAGCTTTTATATAGGGCAATATCCACCCAACATGCTCAAAGCGCTTTTTATCAATATTCTTACTGCTCTTATGGTGGAAACGTTTTTTTCTCTGCGTTAAAAAATAATATAAATGAAGACTATTATTTGAAAACAAAAAAATCAGTGTCACTGGCAAAGGGTTAATTGCAGTACTCCTGCATCCTGTGAGACTCCTACGGCACTTGCTAATCATAAAAAAGGAAATAGCAGCAATCAGCAATACTAAGGTGAAAAAAAAAGAAGAAAAAAAAAAGGTGGGGGGGGGGGGGGGGGGGGGGGGGGGGGGAAGAGCAAACCCAGTAGCAATGCAACCTTTTAGCGGCGAAATTCGATCTTTGACCTAACACCAAATCTTCTATCATCAAAAGACAAGTAACGGCAAAACGATTATAGACAATTGAAGTCAGAGTTGCGATAGTCTGACTGCTCTCTTGGTGGAAACGCTGTATTCCCCGTTAACAATAATAAAGATAAAGGCAAACTATTATCTTAAAGAAAAAAATTAGCTTCGCTGTTAAGGGGTTAAGAACACCTGCAACTGCCAGTATCCTTGAGATGCTCTACGTCACCAAGGTCACCAAGTGACACTTTCGTCGGCATGCACCCCCCCCCCCCCTCCCCACTCTTTCAAGGTGGTGGTGGCGGCGGATAAAAAAGGCCTTTTTCTCTTTCATTCAATCAACTGGTCTGCTGGTGGACCCTAGGCCTCTCTACAAGTACAAGAAATAAAACTCACTTTTTTTCTGCTCCAACGAAAATATCTACCCCCCACCGGTCTAATTATTTGTAGCAGACGTCAAATTTCTCAAAACGGTCACGTGACACTGTAAAAACAACACAGGAAGTCCATGAAAGCTTATTTACGGCATTACCTTTGAACCGTGTAAACAACAAAATTTCGTTTTCATTCGACTCAACGGGTCAGATTGGCCGGTATTTTTTTAACGAACTAAAGTTCTGAAAAATCAAAATGTTTCTTAGAAAGTTGAAAGATGCTAGTTTTTGAAACAGAGGTAGGTTTTTAAAAAAAATCTTTATATTTTCCGTGAATGCATGCTCAATGCGAGTTGGACGTGCAGCGGGGGTTGGTAGGCCAAAGGCCCACCTCTCTAATTAAAGTTAGAATTAGAATCAAAGAAAAATTATATATAAATCAACAGAGACAATGATGGACTGGACGACTCTACTTTATTAATGATTTTTTAAAAATACTTCACTTCTCCCGTCTGAGTTGAGTCTGATTCGTTTGACTTCTGATTGAAAAGACGCAGTCTCACGGCCACAACTTGTGGCTGTGGGACTGCGTCTTTTCAATCAGAAGTGACAAGTAGATAGATAGTGACCTGGCGTAGGTTGGCTAAAACGAAGGTATTTAATTTGATATATTCTCCTCAAAGTATCTGGTTTCAATCATTTATTACACACTTTTACTTATGTATCAGAGCTCGTGGTGGATTTGGTTAGTTTCAGTTGCACCATGCATTTGCAATCGACAATTCAATTCGATTCAATAGAAGAAGATGAGTGGCCCCAACTTTCACCTACCTCTAGGCCTTGTATTGTCTTAGTAACTTAAACAGCGTTGGGGCCTAATTCGATATTTTCTTAACAATTACACAGTCTTCCAATAATCAAAAATCAAACATCTAGGACTTCTGAAAAAAATATAGTTCATACGGACGTGAATTTGAAAAATTTTCAATGCCCAATGCCCAGTTCACTTTTTGTCAGTTGTCTATTTTTTTCGCTACGGAGTTTTCGTTACTTCAGAAATGGAAGAGTCCGAAGAAAAACTTCTTGACTGCGGGATAGATGGAGTAACTTCCCTTGAAAATTCAACATGGCGGAGAAGGTAAATGCTTTTTCATTGTTGTCGGCTAAGATAGCTTCGGTCATACAAGAAGTTACAGAGGAATTTACTGTCTCACTTCCTTATCCCTTTCATTTAAACTCTCCCCCATTTTAAATATTTGATCAGTTATTGGTAAGGTGATGTTTTACTTTTAAACTTTAAAAAAAAATTTACCTTTGACTTTATTGTTTTTTTGTCTTAGTCTTGGTCGGTCAGTCTTGAGTTGGAGTTGGACTGACTTTTAACTTCATATCTGTTGGCTCTCTCCTGAAACTGCACTGCACTTTTTGACTATTTCGTGACCATTAAAATTCATTCACAATCATGGCAATAACAATGAAAAATAGAAATCAACATCTATCTGAGGAGAGGAGCAGGAGTCGGGAGAGGGAGAAAAGGCTGTCATTATTCCCAGACGCCTGTCTGGGGATAATAAAAATTCGTTATCCCCAGACAGGTGTCTGGGGATAACCAATTTTTGTTATCCCCAGACACCTGTCTGAGGATACTATCCCCAGACGCATGTAGCAAGTGGGCAGAAAGATTTTATGCAAAATGCCAAACTAGGCGTGAAAAATGCC
This sequence comes from Berghia stephanieae, assembly GCF_034508935.2. NCBI lineage: Eukaryota > Metazoa > Mollusca > Gastropoda > Nudibranchia > Aeolidiidae > Berghia > Berghia stephanieae. The sequence continues at coordinate 83,438,755 of NC_088361.1, read as the reverse complement.
AAATATTCTGGAAAAAATACTAGATAGTGGTTGTGTCCCAAAACAATTAATATATCAAGTGATATTTAACACAAGATGAAAGTAAATAGTGATCAAATGTCAAATCCAGCTCTTTTTAAAAAAAATATTTTAAATTTAAAGCAAATGGATCAATGAAATTTCTTTTGTTACTTTGATCTGAAAACGTCAAACTGGCAATTCGACTTTTTATTTTCAACCAGGAAGAAAGTTGTTAATCATCAAATCTGTTCATAGTCCACCAACCATTTAAATTTTCATTACCAACCTACCTGTTAACTTTATTGATCATCTCTTGTTTCTATAATTTGCTCATTCTGGCCACAATTTTGGGGACGACCGGGAATAATTTTTATGCCGCGGACGAATTCCTAGGCCATGGTGTTGTTCGCCCCAAAGCCCAAAACCCACACCTGTTATTTTCCTGTCTGCTTCGCACAAGACAATACAATTTAGTATCACACGTCCACAGAACTAGATCCAACAACATATTTTTATTCGAATCAGAGATGAAAATAACTACCAAAACAAGGAAGCAAAAATGGTGGACATATGTTTAGCTCATATATGAATTTAAAATATTCCGATCGCGGTGTGGATAGGCAGCTCAGTGGGTAAGGCCACCTTTCATTTTACTCCTTTTAGCTGCACAGATTCGACCCAGTCGCGACCGCCCCCCCCCCCCCCCCCCCCCCCCCCCCCCCCTTTTTTACTTTTCTTTCTTTCTTCCCAATTGATTTTTATTGTTTTCACCTTTGTTCCGAGTTCCGAGCAAGAGTTTTTTTTTTTTTTAATCAGTTGAATTTTTTATTTCTCCGATAATAATATTTCATTATTTAATTTGCTCTAGATCTATTATTGTTTTTTTTTTTTGTTTTGGTCAATGATAATAATAATAATAATAATAATAATAATAATAATAATAATAATAATAATAGTAATATTTGTTATTATTATTACTATTACCATCATAATCATTATTATATTATTATCAATAATAGTATTATTTTTATTATTAATACTCTTATTATCATACTATTATTATTATTAATATTATTATTATTATTATTATTATTATTATTATTACTATTATTATTATTATTATTATTATTATTATTGTTATTATTATTATTATTATTGTTAACACTATTCCCTGTCCTAGGGAAATCTCTCTTTTTCTTTTTTTTTTTTTTATATTTTGACCTAAACCTTAGAGTTTTTTGTTTGCTAAACCTTTATGTAAATGTTCCGTTTCTGAGCATGAATTTCTTAAATTGTTTTTATTTTTAAAACAATTATTGTTTTTATTTTTAACACAATTATTGTTTTTTTTTTCTCCTCTATCTGACCATTTGGTCGCTCTCTGAATATTTCTGTTTGTTTGCTTTATAATTATTTATTCTTTTTAGACACTATTTGAGATCGGAGTGGGGACGAATATATTTGCTAGAAACTAGAAAAAAACAAGAGAGGGAGAGAGAGAGAGAGAGAGAGAGAGAGAGAGAGAGAGAGAGAGAGAGTTTAATAACAAAAAAAGAGGTGGGGGAGGATGGATGGGACATTTATCCCTTTCAACGTTCTGTAAAAAGAAGACGGAATTTAAAAAAAAAAAATGACGTTACCAGGATTCGAACCCACAACGTCGATTATGGTAAAACTTCCAGGGCAGACGACTAAACCATTCACCTGTCTGGGGATAACGAATTTTCATTATCCCCAGATGCATATTGAAACTCCGCTCTTTTAAACAATTATCCACATTCCAGAACATGGAATGTTTCCAAATGCACATAGAAATAAGGAAAGTTAATAAAATATCTATAAAAACATAAAATTAACCAACATTAAAATCAGTTGTTACTACATATACACAATATGCGTCGACTTCGAAGTGGGTGTCATGGCCGAATGGTTTAGTCGTCTGCCCTGGAAGTTTGACCAGAATCGACGTCGTGGGTTCGAATCCTGGTAACGTCACTTTTTTTTTTTGGTTTAAATTCCGTCTTCTTTTTACAGAACGTTGAAAGGGATAAATGTCCCATCCATCCTCCCCCCATCTCTTTTTTTAAAAAATATTAAACTCTCTCTCTCTCTCTCTCTCTCTCTCTCTTGGTTTTTTTTTCTAGTTTCTAGCAAATATATTCGTCCCCACTCCGATCTCAAATAGTGTCTAAAAAGAATAAATAATTAAAAAGTAAACAAACAGAAATATTCAGAGAGCGACCAAATGGTCAGATAGAGGATAGATATAATAATAATAATAATAATTATAATGATAATAGTAATAATAATCATGATTATAATAATAATAATAATAATAATAATAGTATGATAATAAGAGTATTAATAATAAAAATGATATTATTATTGATAATAATATAATAATGATTATGATGGTAATAGTAATAATAATAACAAATATTACAATTATTATTATTATTATTATTATTATTATTATTATTATCATTTGACCAAAAAAAACAAAACAATAATAGATCTAGACCAAATTAAATAATGAAATAATATTTTTGGAGAAATAAAAAACTCAACTGATTAAAAAAAACTCTTGCTCGGAACTCGGAACAAAAGTGAAAACAATGAACATCAATTGGGAAGAAAGTAAAAAAAAAAAAGGGTGTGTGTGAGGGGGGGGAGGGGGTAGGGTGGATCGCGACTGGTTCGAATCTGTGCAGCTAAAAGTAAAAGGAGTAAAATGAAAGGTGGCCTAACCCACTGAGCTGTCTATCCACACCGCTATCGGAATATCTTAAATTCATATATGAGCTAAGCATATTTCCACCATTTTTGCTTCCTTGTTTTGGTAGTTATTTTCATCTCTGATTCGAATAAAAATATGTTGTTGGATCTAGTTTTGTGGACGTGTGATACTAAATTATATTGTCTTGTGCGAAGAAGACAGGAAAATAACAGGTGTCGGTTTTGGGCTTTGGGGCGAACAACACCATGGCCTAGGAATTCGTCCGCGAAATAAAAAATAATTCCCGGTCATCCCCAAAATTGTGGCCAGAATGAGCAAATTATAGAAACAAGAGAATATCAATAAAGTTAACAGGTAGGTAGGTAGTGAAAATTTAAATGGTTGGTGGACTATGAACAGATTTGATGATTAACAACTTTCTTCCTGGTTGAAAATAAAAAGTCGAATTGCCAGTTTGACGTTTTCAGATCAAAGTAACAAAAGAAATTTCATTGATCCACCTGTCTGGGGATAACGAATTTTCATTATCCCCAGACTGGCGTCTGGGAATAATGACAGCCACTTATGTACACGGTAACTTTAGGCAGTTTAGTGAGCAGCAGCAGTGGGAGTCAAATTGTGACCCAACTCGCCCATAAGAAAGTTATGACTGGAACTTGCCGTTCGCTTTTACTAATAGTTTTAGAGGGGTTCAATTAAAGATGCATAACTTCGACTTCATTATAAAGAGGAATATCGCAGATATTTCGGTATCATCATTATTTTCGTTACTAACCGGTACCGAGCCTCAGGATCTACGTACACGGCAACATTTATACACGGTAACCTTGAATCTCGCCTTTAATGGGCTAAATTGTATTGTTTGATTTTTTTAAATAACACATACGCACGCACACAGACCGAGGTTTATCCATTGCTTGTATTTGTCTTGTATTGTAACGGCAAACCAGTTACCGGAGCTACCATGTACATAGATCCTGAGGCAAGGTGCCCGGTAACCGTGTACATAGACGCTGCCTTGTTGTGTTGATCATCAATGATCAATCATTCAAAACTCAAGTCCAAGTCATTGTCATCATCAGCATATGATGATATAGTTATAGACAGTGATAGACAATTATTTAATAAGAATTAGTCCGGCCTAATTAGTATGAGTTAGTAATGATGACTGACATTGACATGTGTTGGTGCATACATACTTAGATTCAGAGAAAGCTTGTTTTGATTTTTAGAATATAAATTCTATCTATTCTCTAGACTTAGACCTTGATTATCCTGTTCCTGACTCTGACTGTTAGTCTGAGCCATTTACCTTAAAGGAAAGGACTCTAAACAAAGTAGGAGTGATCCTCTTTTCATTTGTTATGATGACTTCTGCCATGCGCAGAGCCATTTCCGATTTCCATTTTAATAGATTACTGGATCTAAATCTCAAGTATTTACCTAAAATACCTCTTAATTCTCTATAAGATAATCTCGGAAGTCTGCGATTTTTGCAAATATAAGAGTTGCTATGATATAAATCTTTATCTCAATGATAATGGTTAACTGTAGTCTTATAAAATGCACACTTTTCTCTTATAAATGAAAATTCTAAATTAGTTTAAAACTAGATTCAAAGATTCCTTTGGACTGGTGGATGCACCCCTTTTACTGCAGACTTTTAAGCAAGTCAATTTTAAAAGTTTCATTTCAAACTTATATGTATGATTTTTCCAAATAATATTTGTCACGAAATTTATTTTTTTTTGGTTTCGAAATAACACAGTATTTATTTTATAGCAAATAAAAACAAGCTGTTTACGGTCAACAGTTCCGAAGTTACGTCCGTCTTATTTTTACATTGGTGCATTAATAAACGCAACATGTATGAAGCATGATGGTTTTGTAAATATAAGTCAATAACTCCTTGAGAAATATCTGTTGAAAAGTCTATAAATTATTAATCAAGGAGAGGGAAAATAGCGAAAGATATTGCCCTGCATAACTAATCATCAGACAAGAAGAGTGTATTGACAACCTGATCTTCTTATTCATCAAATGAAAGAGATACTTCTGAGTCTGAGCCTAGATATTAGTATATAATAATCAAACTATTTTTTTTATCGTGAAAAGGGTAGGAAATTAGAAGATGGATATCTGGTCATACTTTTAACATTTTGACTTGGTCCTGTACTGTAACATTGGTGACAACCCCCTTCCACTAGATTTTGTTATTATAGAACTAGAACTCTAAGAGATCTGAAGAAACCCCCCACCCAAAAATTTGAGCGTTTATATAGCGCATTATATGCTTAACAAAGGGCTCAAAGCATTTTACAAGTTGTCCATACCCAGCAGCAACAGTTGACATATAGGACAAGACATCTACATTTTAAATATCAGCATGAGTTGACTTGTTCAATTATAAATGTTACATGCTTTTTTTTCTTTTTCTTTTTCTTTTTTTTTTTATTAAACAGAAAATGGAAGTAGATGAGGTGAATCACCAAGGGATAAAGCAGTATTATATCAGTAAGAATGAGGAACTACAGGTAAGAATTAACATCATGGATTTAAATATGAGGGCTGCCAATTCTCCTTTTTTGAACTGGAAGTTTTGTTTTGTCTTTTTTTTTAAACATGATTATTTACTGCCATACGCCCGTTTCTAATTAAATTCCTTGATGTCAGATCTCATAGATCTAAGAGCAGTGTGGCCCAAGTTTTCTTAACCAGACTTTTTAAGGATATTATTTATTTTTCGATGATATGAAATAGATAGGTTTATGGTGGTTGAGTGATTGTGTGTGTATATTTATTTTCATTATTTTTTATTCTCAGTTGATTGTTACTGAGAGAACACAGAATTTGAGAAGATTGGAGGCACAGCGAAATGAACTCAATGCCAAAGGTATTATATATCCAGCTCATATTCCTATTTAGTCTTTTGTTGGGTTTTTTTTTTGGGTTTGTTTTTGTAAGCAATTGTATAATTTTATTACAGCTATTTTATTTTCACAACGCTCTCTTTGTTTTCCAATTGAAGAAAAAGAATACTATTTATTATCATTTCTGGTAATTGACTTTTGATTTTTGCCTCTCAGGTTCTGTATGTTTTTAACAAAAAATTAAAAGAAATTTCAGTGAAAGTATTGTCCTCACTTATTTTTTAGGGGGAATCAAAGTGTGGAACGGTAGTTTTATTGAAATTGAATGAGGATTTTATTTTTATTTTTTTAGGTTTTTATTATTCATTTTAAGATATTTTTTGGGGTTTTTGTTGCCTTTCTTGTAGCTGTTATCCTTCTTATTTTTCCTTCTTTTTTATTTTCCAGTGAGAATGTTGAGAGAAGAGTTACAGCTTCTACAAGAACAAGGATCTTATGTGGGTGAAGTTGTGAAACCGATGGACAAGAAGAAGGTTCTTGTCAAGGTGAGGTAGTGACTGGATTGTTAGGCATTATCTGCTGCTTTAAGTTTTATAAATTTAAATTGCTCATATAGTAGGTTGGCGAGTCTGGATGTTGGGAGTAAGGCTGGTGACAATTTTAAAAATTTTTTTTTAAAAAGATGAATGATTAAAGATGTGTATCAATTCTTAAGTATTTTAATTTTTAAACAGATAATTCATAGAAACATGGGTAGAAAAGCGGCATCTTTGGTGGGTTGAGTTCAGTTCAGTAAACTCTCCTGATTTCATAAGAGAAATTAATGAAATTTGTTCTGGATTTCCCAAATTTGAAGCTGGTTTTTTATTTTGATATTTTATTTCTAAAAAATAAAAAACCATCATCATCACTATCCACCAATGTCATCATCATCACATCTGTAATTAAATCCCAGTTTATACCCCGCCCCCTCAAAACAAAAAAAAAAAAAAAGAAGATTTCCAGAATTTGTCTCTGGACAGTTTGCGAATCTGATGATAAGGATATTTTTATTCTTCTTGAAAATATATAGATTTCTAGTGAGTTGTTGTTTGTGATTAGTCTATTTTGGTCAATAATTTGTATGATTGTATTCCAGGTCCACCCGGAAGGCAAATTTGTGGTGGATGTGGACAAGAATATTGATATCAATACAGTCACACCCAATTGTAGAGTAGCTTTAAGGAATGATAGCTATGTCCTCCACAAGATTCTACCAAATAAGGTATGGTGATAAGCTTTTAATCGTTTCATCATCCATCAAATCATCTCTGATTTTAATTATACCATAATTTAATTGTTGAGAGTCATGGTCAACTTGACCGCAAGCTCTCATTGCCCTATGTGTCCATGTAACATTTTAAGATAATAATTTTAAAACTTGTATAATCCCTTGGGAATGCTCATTAGAGTCGACAGTGTTAGTGAAATTTTGATTAAATTACTTGGTTTTTTTTTTTGTTTTTTTATTTTAGATTATTTCAAAGGCTATGTTAACTGTTTGACACTTTTTATTCTTCCAATTCATTATTGAGTTTGGCTTTAAATTGGTATAATTGAAAGGTTAGTTGTGCCGATCAGATTCAGCACATCAATGATGACTGTATTATCCCAATCATGTTCACCACACTCTTATAATATTGAGCCGAAAGAGCGCGCTTATTTGTTACAGACATATCAAAGAAAATATGAAATGAAATTAGCCCATGTCAACAACTCTCATCACAAATAAAACAAAGTTGTGTACCATGAGATCAAATGTAGTGGTGTGTTGTACTATAAGATCTTATAGAGACTGCAATAAAAAGTCAAAAGATCAAGAAGAGCTTGTTATCTTTGTTATGGTTTCCTATCACGTGTGTATTGACTTCATAACTTGTTATATATTTTTTGTGTGAGTGACGTGATTTACTTTTTATATCCTTTTTATTTATTTATTTATTTCTGTTATTAATTGTATTGTATTTTTAAAATTTTTTTCCTGTTTTCAAAAAATCTCAGGTTGATCCCCTGGTCAGCTTGATGATGGTAGAGAAAGTTCCAGATTCCACATATGAAATGGTGGGAGGTCTGGACAAGCAAATCAAGGAGATAAAAGAGGTCATTGAACTGCCAGTCAAACATCCCGAGCTGTTTGAAGCGCTGGGTATTGCTCAGCCTAAGGTATGTTGACACCTGACACTTATCCAGATGTATACTTTTTTTATTTTTGGCATAACATTCCCCAGACCCATAAGCAAAACAAAAGTTTTAAGTATAAATAATCTTAAGGCCATATCATGTGATATGGCAGTATCAGTTAATCATCTTGGATGAACAATAACATAAACATTTGAAGGTTAGTGATGGATATCATACAGTGATATTGAATTTACATGCTTAACAGGAACTTGAAATGTCTGCATTATTCAGGGATGGGGATTTTTCAGCTTTTGCTGATTTTTAATTTTGGTGGGAAAGGAATTGTAAGTTGGATTCTTGGTTATTCATTTATATTTTCTCGACCATTAATAAATAAATGAGCGTTTTTATATCCACGAAATGTGCTCAAAGCGCTTTACAAGGGGTCCCTGGCTAGCAGCAACACTTAACATGTAGGACGAGACATGACGCCTGTTAGGCGATATTATAATTTTTTCGGACATAGACAACACTAAAATGGCCAGGTACTCATTTTACACCGGGGTACTGTGAGAGAATGTGAGTTTAAGGGTCTTTTCCAAAGACTCAACTATGCGCTGAGCGAGGCTCAAACCCAGGACCCCCCGATCTGAAAGTGAGTGTCATACCACAAGACCACATAGCCGCACAAAAATGACCATTGCCATTTAATTTTCTCCCATTGTGCAATTAGCAATAACCACTCAGTTGCATCGCTCTAATAACATCATCACGGCATTGTATTTGGGGACATTGTGAGCGTAGCTTTCGCTGAAGCCTGAGGTCATAAAAGTTCAAATGAATAGATGAAATGGCTAGTATTCGACTTTATTTAGTTTTAGTTTCCTCCAATATAATTATTGTTTGGTCTCCCATTTCAGGGTGTTTTGTTGTATGGCCCACCAGGCACAGGCAAGACTCTGCTGGCCCGTGCTGTGGCCCACCACACAGAGTGTACGTTCATCAGAGTGTCTGGATCCGAACTGGTGCAGAAATTCATTGGAGAAGGATCCAGGATGGTACGAGAGCTGTTCGTTATGGCCAGGTAAAAATCATAACCATTATTCAGCTAATGAAAATCTCCCTTAAGATTTTTCAAGAATGTGTCTAAACATTTTGTATCAGTCTAGAAAGATCCATGCCAACATGTCTGCTGATTCCTGTCTTTTATTTTTTGGGGGTTTTTTTGGGGTTTTTTTAATTTACTTTGGACAAGCCTGATATTTGTTTGAGTGGATTTTTATTCATGGCTCTCATTTCATTGAGCACAAAGTTGGTTGGCATTACCTCTAGGATCTCCTCTTTCTCCCCTTGTCTGTTTTATAAATATTTTTTTTTCTTTCCATATTTGCCATCGCATGCTGAAAGTGGAGCTGGAGACTGTTTTCATAATCGGGGCAGTCAGATGAGAGCATATATTTTCTTGATAAAACCCCCTTTTTTTTTTCTTTTTTTTTTTTATAGCAGATTAAAATTGAGATTTCCCACCGTTATGATAGTTTGTTCACTTCTGTGTGAATAAAAAAGCAACAAGTGACTAAGAGTAAGATCTTCTCATATTTACTTTTTCCCTCAGAAAGTCTCACCTATTCAATGTTTCTTTTTTTTTTTTTTTTCTTGACAGAGAGCATGCTCCGTCCATCATCTTCATGGATGAGATTGATTCCATTGGATCATCCCGTCTTGAGAGTGGATCAGGAGGTTTGTACCCAATGCTGCCCTAACCAACAAAAGGACAGTATCTGGGCTGACCCAGATCCAACCAGTTTTGCCGCAATCGACACATTTAGTTTTTTCATTCATAACTCTTTAATTCTATTACATAGTGGAAGTCTTCTAACATTAAATAATAGCTAATGATAAATTGCGTTTTTCTGTTAGTCGGCGATTTCATTGACGTAATATGTTGCGTAATATTTTGAGATACTGTTCTTTCTTGGTTAAAGCCAAGCAAATAACTCTACCTGTAACCAACAAAAGGACAGTATCTTATACGACCGTCTCACATACTGTTCACCCTGGTTAACCACAACGCAAAATGCCTCGTCCGTATTCACCAAAAGAACAGTATCTCAGTTAAGAATATAGCAAAATACGAATAACTCGATCGACAAACGTTTTACGTCAGCGAGGGCGAGCACTCGTCATCACGGACGAGTGAGAGGCAAGGCTAAGTGTGGTTGACCTGGCGTGAGGGGAATGAATAAATTATCTCCGTCAAGTTTGTAGGCGTGACTCTGATATAATATTACTACATTAGACTATTCCTCAATCTTTTAGACCCTGACTCCTTTTTCAAGATGAGTCTATTTTTATTAAAAGCATAATAGCTTTAATTTACGCTTATTGATGATTTTGGCTATCTTGTAAATTAGACTTTAATTGTGTATCAGGGTTTTGTCATTGTACAACGATATTGGGGTGAGTGAGTGATAGTGAATTAAACCTAATAATAGCTGGAAAATAGGGTATGTCCCCCCCGCCTCTAACACGTACACACACATCCCTTTTTGTTTTAAAATCAATATCTTCATTGTCATAGGAAACGAAAAGCATGAAATGGAACGAAATCTGTTGGTACATTTATACTGAATGAAATAGGCGACATCATTCTTACTAAATTTAAAAGGTGCCTAAATTATGAGCTAATAAGATGAACAAAAAAAAATATATTTTGTCATTAGCTAATTTCGCCCACAGGGAGTTACAATAGTACAATTTAGATAAAACAAGGGAATTAATTAAAAGTTCTGCTATATTAAATTACGTTTGCTTATTTTATTCATTTCTATGTACATAGATTGTATGGTGTTATTCACGTAGCAGCTTGTTATGGAAAGATGTTTATCAATGATGAAGCTAAGGTTTTTTGATTTATTTGAAAATTCTGTTGTGCTATTTCCGAGAGTAATAGGTGAATTATTTGCCTTCCACACATTAAAATCTCAGTTTTACTATCATTTACTATCATTTAATTTTAACTTGTTATGGTACATTCAAGATTTAATCTCATAAAACAGCTCGAAATTCGTTGTATTAAGAATTGTAAATTACTTAGGGGTACTGAATCATAAATTTGCTTATCACCAGCATTAAAATGATAACTCAGATTGAATCTGGATATCACACGAGAAAGGGGGTGCTTATATACAGAAAAAAGGACAGGGCAAGAACGCACTCCAAAGTTTAGTAAAACTTGTTCTGACTGAATACCATTCACCACGACAGTCTGCCATCGATCCTGTAAATATGGTGTAATCCATTTAAGGGCAATTCCTTTTACGCCGAACGTATTTTCTAGTCTTCTTAACAAAATGTAATGGTCAATTGTGTCAAAGGCATCTGAAAGATCTGAAAGGCATAATAAATTGATATTGTTAGCATCCGCATTATATAACAAAAGATTTTAAGAAGCGCCGTTTCAGTACTGTGTTGCTGTTTGTAGGCTGACTGAACTGTTGTTCTTAAGATGAGATAATAATTGTGTCAGTACTACCTTCTAAGTTTGGACAAAAAATAGAAGGATGTGTG
>NC_088361.1:83397418-83422418 GCF_034508935.2 Berghia stephanieae | reverse complement strand
AGGAGAAACCATGCCCGTTTGTCTAGGAGTTATGATTGGATCAAACACTGATGGAGCTTTATCAATTTGTCAAGAATTTTGCACCGTACCATTTCTTTTTCCTTATGTGCTGAAAATTCTGAAATCATTAGTGTATTTATCTCCTGAAACTAAAACAATTTTAACTCAGGGTTTTGTATAATTTTTTCATTGTATGACTCCTCAGGCTCGTCTGGACATTCTGAAGATCCACTCCAGAAAGATGAATCTGACTCGTGGTATCAATCTGAGGAAGATCGCTGAGATGATGCCTGGAGCCTCAGGGGCAGAAGTCAAGGTAAATAGTGCTTCAATCTGTCTGCTGTTTTTATTGTCTCTTCTAGTGATGGATTATTCTATTTGAATTATTGAAATAGTACAGTTGTTAACTCTTTAGTTGCTAGATGCGCTTGAAGATGTAGGTCTGTAATGCCGGCTGGGTTGCTAAATACACCAAAAGAGTTAATATTATTATTACTTTTATTGCTACATTATTCTTATTACTATTATTAATATTATATTATTACAGTCTTTGTTATTATTAATATTATTGTTGTTGTATTGGCATGTTTATTTTTTAAAGTAAAGAACTTATTTATTTTTGAACAAAGGAAGTGAAAAAGAGATTTGACTATTTTGACTTCCCATTACATGACAATGCATTACAACCATTTACTGTATTGGTTCAATTATACCATGACCTGTCATATTTAACCTTTTACACCACAAGAGTATTCACTATGTTTATACAGTGATGTCACACTTGCAGGGGTGCCAAGTTTCCCGCATTTGGGACCACTGTCCTGCTGTCCCTCATTTTAGCCCAGTTGTTGGTAGTTATTAGTATTAGGAGAATATGACTGTGATATCCTTTATGGTCAATCAATACACAGTTTGTGTGTCTGATTAGTCCCTACAAAGTGTATGTAGTTGATGTCAGATATTAATATATTTTAGGGAGGTCAATGACCGAGGTATTATTATAAAATACCTCCAATAAGTTAAGTGACCAAGATATTTTAAACTACGTCCAATTGGTAGTATTGTATCTGTCGGGTACTGTCCCAATTTCATTTTGTAGTGTGTATTTGTGTGTGTGTGCGTGTGTCTATTATTCCATCCCTCATTTTGACTTTCTGAACTTGGCAGTCCTGCACCTGTTTTATTGATGTTGGAGTCACATTAATATTAATTTTGCTCCTTTCTAGAAAGTGCATGAATATGACTTGATACATTTTTATTTATAATGGGCAATATTTTTATTTGGTTTGAGAGTATTTCCATTACAACAATGAGCCCATAACCATCTTATTTTGATAATATTGACTTGTTTTCATCTGCAGGGTGTGTGCACTGAAGCTGGAATGTACGCTTTGAGGGAGAGACGTGTTCATGTAACACAGGAAGATTTTGAACTAGCTGTAGCAAAGGTAAATCTCTCTCTCTCTCTCTCTCTCTCTCTCTCTCTCTCTCTCTCTCTCTCTCTCTCTCTCTCTCTCTCTCTCTCTCTCTCTCTCTCTCTCTCTCTCTTCTCTCTCTCTCTCTCTCTCTTTCTCTCTCTCTCTCTCTCTTTCTCCACTCTTCCTCTCTCTCTCTCTCTCTCTCTCTCTCTCTCTCTCTCTCTCTCTCTCTCTCTCTCTCTCTCTCTCTCTCTCTCTCTCTCTCTCTCTCTCTCTCTCTCTCTCGTTGCCATTTAAAGAAATGTTTAAAATATTTTTCTCATTGAATCAGCACTTGGGTCTTATTATTGAGTCTGATGTTTTACAAAATACAGAGTGATCATTTTGTGCAATAATTTTTTTTTTTTTTTCTATTATTTTCATTTACAGATCATGCTGAAAGATTCTGAAAAGAATATTTCCATCAAGAAACAATGGAAGTAATTTATCTGTACATAGGTATCTCATCTCGGATGTAAATGGGGTGAAAATGATGGTTTGGATTTGTATTGGGATGTTGTCACTTTTTAATGTTTCATTTCATTATTTCCCGTTTTAAGTTCCTGTCTGTATGGATGCTGATGATGATGCTTATACCGCTGATGTGTTTATGAGGCATTTGATTGGATGTTTCATTATTTTTTTTTCTTACAATATGAACATATTTTTTAATCATAAATTTTACATGTCATGTGCTCCACAGAGCATTTTATATTTTTCATATTCTATATTTTAATTTGTTTTATCATGCAGTATGTACAGGTGGATGTATGCTTGTATGGTTATGATTGATGAAAGGTTTCTCCATTTTCGCATTATGTCATCACATATTTGACTTTAGGTTGTATTTATTTGACCACGATATTGAATCTTTGAATTAAAATGAAATTATATAGCATATCCTAGAGTTAAATTCAATTCTTCCAGTCAGTCATCAACCATTTTCCTGGATAGCCCGCTGAATGGAATCCCGACCTGTCAACTCTCCTGATTTTGTCAGAAAATTCCTGATATGTCTTTGCTCTCATTCCCATTTTCCGATTTTCCTTATTACAAGCTGTTTCCCCCATTGGATTGGATTTTATTATTCCAGCAAAAAAAAAAAGATCATCATCATCACCTCCTCCACCATGATAGATGGCAGGGAAGCCACCTGTTTTGTCTTATCTTTCCCTTTACCTGTTTTCCCTTTCCAAGTTGCTCTCGTCTTAGTTGTGGATTGGCATTGTTTTTTGTTTTTTTTCTCCCAGAAGGAATCCTCAGCTGTAAAGGAAGAATGTATGATTTTTTTTCTTTTCTTTTTTCCCCTTGTAAATTATCTCTCTTTGAGGTATGTACCTACTATTTTCGTATTAAGGTTTGAATATACTTTTTAAACATTTTAGTGTATCCTTTATAACGGGATCCTTTGATTGTGACTTTATCGGTAATGTCGAAATCGGCACATTTGATGTATTTCCCATGGGATCTTCTGTCCTCTTTTTGACTTGCATTTCTTTGGGGCTCTTAACTTCACATCTCATCTATTTTCCCTTTATGGTCTTCCTTTTTACTTATTGAAATGACACCTATAAGTGTAGCAAAACTCTTAAAAGTAGAACAAATAAAATCTTCTGGCCTCCCGAGGCAAAACGTCATCTTTCAACTAAGAACACAACACCTTCAAGATATCAGACTTTGAAGATGATGATCCATGAAATCCATAAATTTTCTTCAACTCATTTTCATTTCTGCCCCCTTTCTTTATTCAAGGTCTCATCAAACAAAATAAACAACCGCATTCCTGGAATCAGATTCAAAATAGAGACAAACTACCTTTGGTTTGATGTTTTATTAAAATGTGTCGTGGGTTCCTTTGAAAATTTTGAGTATGGAGTTTGGTTGTTTTCGCCCCAGCAAATTTTTAATGTGTTTGGAGTACCTACTTTTATCCCCCTACATCTGTTTTCCCAATCCGTGTCCATGTACAAAATCTCGAAAATTTGAAAAAAAAAAAAAAGCAAATTTTGCGGGCAAATCAGCGATTTTTGGCCATTTGCGATGCAAAAAACTGCCATGATAGTTTGTCTTACTTTTTCTTTGGTGCTTTTAACTTAAGGTCTGCAACTTTACCTTATTTCGCTTTTTCCTGAAGTGTCACAAGTGCTGTAAAACCCCTTTAATAAAAAACAAAACATCAAATGACCTTTCTTTCCACCAAGGGATGTCAGAAGACCCATCCCAGTCCCAGTGTGTTTGGTTGTAGCTGTACTGTAAATGTTGCTGCTGGATGCTCGAAGAAATAAATAACAATGTTAAATTGAATGTAAGCTTCAATTTAATATACGAAAACAGATAAAATGGATATTTCAGGTTTCCCCTTTATGAACAAAACAAGATGAATGAAACACTACTGACGAAGGACAATGCCATTATCTCATTGAATCTTACATTCAATTTCACATTGTTATTTATTGGTTGTAGCTGGAACTTTAAGGTTGTCTCAAACCAGACATGCAGATGTGCTTTTGATATCCCCACCATTGTCCTTCTCTCTTGCTAAATTTATGTCATAAGCGCTAGTGTCGCAAAACCCTGGAAAACAGAAACAACAATCAACCCCATTAACAGGCAAACCATCTCAAATGTCCCTGTGTGTAAAGTACACTTCATCTGATAGAGACTCGATCAATATGAACATATTCATCACCATCACTGCCACCACCACATGTACTACTACAAAAATCATCATCACCATCACATCTTCATTAAGTCCCAGATTTGTCAAAAAAAAATTCCCCAAATTTGTCCCTGAAAAGAGGACACGTCTGAAAGTATGACTTTTTATCTGTTACCTGTGGCAGGCCTGGAATAAAAACAACAATAATAAAAAAAAGGTAGCAACTGCCACACAGCCTTTCTAAAGTAAAGGCCTGATAATGACCAAAAAATTACGTCACAAAAGAAGACAGATGATCACCAAACGAAAGTGAGTTTTTTGAAGTGCTCAAGGAAACTGATTCCATTGGCTTAGCTATTGATTACAACTCGCAATTAACTTTTCCCCCGTGATTTTCGTCTTCTTTTATGACGAATTTTTTGGGTTAGTATTATGCTTTTAATTAACGAAGACTTCGGCCAAAGTCACTTTACACTAGTTCATTAGTGCACAGATCAGTGTGTTCTTACATTACCGTTACCGCCTACAAATATGGATTGTTGTGTTTTATGTTTTTAAAAGTTTTACAGCGCTTGCGATACATTTAGATCATTTCAGCGCCAATAAAAAGGAAGAAAATGGGATATAGTCAAAAAATTATAGCTTTACAATTGAAAGCACACAAGAAAAAGTTGACAAAGGGGAATTGTTTAAATAATAATAACAAATTTAGATTCCAGGAGCATACTATCACTGACATTTGAATGTTTTCCTCTTAAAGGGATCCTGTGCTTGTGTCTGGAGGAGACTTTTAGTATCATTGTGCTTAGTCTGAGACCACCTACTCTCAAATGTTTACAAACCATTATATATTCTATACAGATAATGTAACAGTACACAACACAGAGATGATTTACAAGGTAAAAATCATTGTCTCTCAAAACTACAACTATACATCATTTGACCGTTTCCCTCCCAGCCAAGGTCAGGACAAAACTAACTAATCCCATTTCAACTCGAAGACAGAAAGCAAACTAAGAAAACATATAGGGGGGTACAAGACAAACAAATCAAGTGACCTTCTGCCCAATATGGGAAGTAAAAGAAACCCACCCAGATACATGGATTGTTAAGTTTACAAAAAGAATCAAAGAGCAATTTGTAAAAAGTATACATAATTGATGTTTATTCATTCAAACACCTACAAAAGCATCAAATAATCGTATCACAGAAATCGAAAAATAAATTAAAACAAAATAATTGAATGGATTATTCATTGCAATTTCTTTCCATTATATTCTTTCAAAATGGAAAAAGCTAGATAACATATCTTTTTAAAAAACGCCAATGATACAAACCTATGATGCTAATTTTACAATAATTTTTTGTAAAACATTCTAATTGCACAAAATAAAGAACAGGTAGTGAAGCTGGTGAGTAAGTACTAGTGGACTGGTGGTCCCGATTGGTAGATCTCTTGAGTCATCAAGTCAGGAGACTGGATTGGGTCCCCACTTCAGTGGCTTTTTTTTTTTTTGACCCCTCAGTTCAGTCAGTCATGTACTGCCAAAAGTACAGCACGAAATATTCCTTCAGATCCAGGTGTTTAGTCCGGTTTCTATAGCATGAAATGGACAATAGCAATTGTTTGCTACCCTTTGGATAGGACATAAGTCTATTGCGAAGTACTTTCTGACTGCCAGATCCAACAAAATCAGCAGAATATACCTTGACTCTCTGACTGTGGCTCTGAAAGACCACTTTCACAATTTTGGTGGTGGATTTACATTTATTCGAGTGACTTATCTTTTGTCTCAACCAGTCATTGAAAAATGGCATATATTGGTCCCCCTATCACATCTAACATTTGTATGCGTGGTAGTTTTTATTGATGGAAAATTAAGTTTCAAATCGGCTTGTAAAATTATAAGAAAAAAAAAGAAAAGAATAAAATTAATTAGATGCAGGTCTTATGGAATTTTTAAAAAGACACATTTAGAGTTGACGAGGCAAAATCCCATTCTAGTCTTTATTTACCACTCCTGTGAGACAAAATCTTTGACAGTCCTAAAAAAAAAAATTGACTTCTATATTTATTGCATTTTATTTCACCAGTCCTAATTGATGGCACAAAGCTGTATGGCTGAATCCCGTTTTCATGCTTGCATTTTACAGTGGTGATTGGCAATATCATAAGCTTTTAAAAACTAACTCTTAGTAGTTATTTTTTTTAACCGATGGATAAAACATTCAAATTTTGTTGCTTAATCTTCAACTCTTTCAGTGCCATTGGCCACACTGTGTGGCCAGAGCAGAATCTGTTTTTCAATCTTTTTGTTTTCCATTGAATGAACATCGCTGGATCTCTCCTCAAACCTAATCTATATTTTTTGTGACTTCAAATTCTTTTGGATTTTATTATGCCATGGCTCCACCTGCAAAGAAACCAAAGGTCTTGTGTAAATTTCGGCCGGATTATACAAAAGAATTTCCTACCATTGTTTAATCAAAGAAAGGGATATTCTTTGCGCGTCGTAGTTCATGCAACTATGACTTCAGTATTTCCTTGGGTTGCAGGAATGATGTAAAAGTACATGTAAAAGTACATGTTGCCACCAAGAAACACCATAAATCTGTTGCTTCCTCAACATCACCTAGCATTTCGAGTTTCTTCAGCAAATATGATGAAGCAGAGGCTTTCCAAAAGAAAGTTACACATGGAGAATTTTGTTTGCTTGTTTTTTTAATCGAACATAACTTTCCAATGGCTGTGGCAGAGCATGCAGGTTCTTTATTTAAGAAGATGTTCCCAGATTGAGTACTTTGGAAAGAGCTCTTTACTCTTCTTTTCTCACTCTACTCATTTGATTGACTTCACTATTTATTGCAAGTGCAAATATCTTTGAGATGATTCAGTCTCACTTCACGAAGCTCTCCATCCCATGAAAGAATGTGACATCCTTCTGTTGTGACAATGCCTGTGTCATGATGGGGGTACACAAAGGAATGGCTAAAATTATTCGAGACCAAAATCCTGCTGTCTACATTAATGGCTGTGCCTGTTGTCTTCTTCACCTTGCGGCCAAAGCTGGCAGTAAAGTAAGGAGCTCCATAAGAACATTGAGAGTCGAGAGGTTGCATGTCGACATTTATGACTTTCTGGACAAGAGCACCAAACGTAAAAAAAGATTTTGAGAAATTTCAACTAGAATGTGGAGTTCACCTCAACAAAATATTAAAGCATGGAGCAACCCGCTGGCTATCTCTTGATGCCTGTGTAACACGTCTGCTGGAGCAGTGGGAGCCATTAAAATTCTTTTTCCAGACTGAGTTTTCATCGCTCTTTGCATATAGGGAAATACCCCAAGAATCGACAGGCTACTCCCCATTTGAGTTGATGTATGGACGATCACCTCGGGGCCCTATCAACGTAGTAGCTGATATTTGTAAAGGGAATGAGGACGATAGTAAAGAAATGATGTTTGCTTACGAATATGTGAGAAACCTGAAAAACAGAATAGAGGACACGTGTAAACTAGCACAGAAATCCGTCAGTAAGAAAGCAGAGAAATACAAACAATACTCTGATCGCAAAAGCAAATCAAGAAAATTTGAGATTGGTGACAAAGTATTAATACTCTTACCCGATGACTCAAGTAAACTTTTAACCATATGGAAAGGACCATTCAAAGAATTAGCAGTACGATGGATATTTATTATTATTTTGATAAGAGTACCAAACGTAACCAAGAATTTATTTCTTTATGTAAGGAGACTGGTGAGGTGGTGAGAAAAATTTTGAAACATGGCGTCACTAGTTGGCTTTCTCTTTTACTTTGTGTTGAAAGGGTTGTTTCTCAGTTTGACACTCTTAGTATTTACTTTCTGGGCCTGGCAGACAAATCGGAGAGAGTCAGACGATTACAGGACTTTTTTAATAATCCCCATAGCAGGGCATACTGTTTATTTTTGGCACCGACATTGCCACTCTTTGTTGATGCAAACACATTTTTGCAAAGAGAGGACTCCCAGCTCCACATCATGCAGGATAAAATCTATGATCTATTGACATCTCTCTGCATTCGGTTCTTGACCCCAAAAGCAATTTCCGAATGCAGAAGTCTTTTAAAGATTGATTTTAGTGATAAGAAGCTTCATAAGCATAGGCAAGATATTGTGATTGGAAGGGCTGCAAAGGATTATATTGAATGTCAGATGTAAGATGGCAAGTTATCAACAGATGAAGAACGTTCGTTTTATTCTGACATCAAGCATTTTTTTGCAAAGGCATGCAAATATATTGTTGGTTAGCTGCCAGTGGGCAGTACATTACTTGCACATGCAGGAGTCATGGCCCCGAACAACAGAACTTCTTTTGGGTTTTATTCTTTAGAGGCTTTGATGAAGGCTTTTCCTTCTGTGTTGCAGGGATTTTCAATAGACACGATTGAAACACAATTTTTGACTTACCAGGTGGACAGGCTCACCCCTGAAATGTTACACTGTGAAAGGGTGGACAAGGCTTGGACATTTATTGGAGTTGTTCCTCACAGTAATGCTGACTGTGAGCGTGTTTTTAGTCTGGTCAGAAAGTGCAAGACTGACTTCAGAGCCTCCATGTCAACCAGAGTGTTGTCCAATCTCAGTCATAGTTCAAAAGGTTCATATGTTGAGTCAGAACAAAACGTGCTATGAAGTGGAGCTGACAGCTGACCAGTTAAAACTTGCAAGAAGTGCTACCACAAAACACCTTGCAAATTCGAATTAATTTTTACCATTTCCTGAGGAAGCTTGTACATAGATATAGTGTTTGTATATATTTTATGAATTCACAATGATTTGGAGCCCTTGTAAATTTGGAGCTTGTACATAGATTTAGTCTGTATATTTTTTTACGAATTCACAATGATTTGGACCAGAAACCCTTGTAAATTTGAACCTTGTACATATATATTTTGTGTGTGTAAATTTAACCATTTTGAATTTGATAAACTTGGCAAATCAGTGGAAGCCACCTGCTTGCCTGTATTATTTTATGATTTATAGAATCAGTTTGTTTTCTCCCTGACTGAATGAAAGGATTGTCATTTATAATTACACATAATTATTCAGACCTCACCTTGGCACATTCATACCTCATACAATTTGTCAGCCAGCTCACCTCAACACTTGTTTTTTGCGGGTTATATTTATAGATGCTTCCGCCGCTACGCCTAGGGTAAGTTTTTTTTTTCCTCTTAACATTGCTTACCCCTATTTTTTTCCCTAGACTCCAATTTTTTTGGAAGAAGCATCCTATTTTTTTGCACTATGGGTTGGCAGGTATGTCGCTCTAAGAGTGAACAAAAAAAGCTCGAAATTTGACAGGATTAAGCGAGTCGACAAGTTTTTGAGCGACCCAAACTCTCATCTGTACTGCATTTTCCTACGTGATGATACTACACCGCTTTTCATGGCATGATATTTGGCCCTTCAACAAGACTCGCCACTAGTACACAATGTTCATCAATGTCTTCTCAACCTGTAGACTGACATATTGATCAGGTTTGTTATGACACCAACCATTACAAAAGAGCTTCCTACCATTTCTGAATCAAAGAAAGGGATATCCTTTGTGTTATAGTTCATGCAACTCAGACTTCAGTATTTCCTCGGGTGGCAGGAATGATGTAAAATTACATGTTGCCATCAAGAAACACCATAAATCTGTTGCTTTATCAACATCACCTAGCATTTCAAGTTTCTTCATCAAAAACGATGAAGCAGGCGAGTCAACAAGTTTTTGAGCGGCTCAACCTCTCGTCTGTACTGCATTTTCCTCCATGATACTATGCTGCTCTTCAATGCATGTAATTTGGACCTTCAATAAGACTCGCAACAAGTATATAATGTTCATCAACGTCTTCACAACCTGTTCACTGACATATTGATCAGAAGAAGGGAATGGTAATGAAAGTGACATTGAATATGACCATGTTGATGATATTCCTTCTCATAACAATTCGACTGACGACTTATTGGACAGTAATGACAGTGACAGCAAAAGCGAGAGTAGAGAGAGAGGTCATGATCCAAATGAACTTTAGTGGGCATCAACTTTTGACCATGTCACCATAGAACCATTCACATCTTCTACTGGTCTTTATCTAAATGGACTATGAAAATGATCCAATTGACTTCTTCAACCTTTTTATTCCTGAGGATTTGATCGTTGAAATGGCTGATCAAACGAACATCTATGCCACTCAACGAAATGCAGCCAACTTCCGCCCTGTTACCTCTGACGACATTTTTTTACATCAACATGATGTTTGGAGTTTAAAAACTACCATCCTATATATTTTATTGGTCAAATGATTATCTTCTGAGGGTTCCCCACGTTGCTGATGTAATGCCAAGAAGGAGATATCAAAGTATTTCACAGTATTTTCATCTCGCCAACAGCAATGGCTTTATTCCTAGGGGTGAGCCAGGTCATGATGCACATTACAAAGTGAGGCCTGTTATTGACTCAATGCTTGCAGAAGATATTATTAACCTGATTGTGCCTTGAGTATCGATGAAGGAATGATCCCATTTCAAGGCCGACTTTATTTCAAGCAATATATCAAGCCAAGCCAAACCCTTGGGGTGTATAGTATGGTGTTTATGTGATTTTCACAACTGGATATGTCAGAATTCTCATTTTACACTGCAAAAAATGACGCCAGGCTGATCCCAAATGGACCTGGACATTATGTTGTGTCTCAACTAGGTGAAAGATTTTTTTATAAGAACCACCATTTTTATTTTGACAATTTTTTTAGCTCTGTGAAACTTACTCGGGACTTACTTGAAAAGGAGATGTACTCTTGTTCAACAATTCGTCAAAACAGAAAAGACTGCCCCACTGATCTTAAAGGCAACTTGCCCAAAGGAGAGTGCAGAATGCGGCAGTGTGGGAACCTTTTTGCCTACTGGTCGGCATGACAAACGCCCTCTTTCTATGCTCTCTACAAATGCATCAGCGACGATCGGTCAAATGCCAAGAAAAACTAAAGACGGTATTTTCAACAAAGACGTTCCTCAGTCTGTGCTTCTCTACAACCAAAACAAGGGTGGAGTTGATAAAAATGACCAAATGCGCTCCTACTATCCAATTGACAGAAAAAGCCATAAATGGTGGAGATGTTGCTTCTGGTATTTGATGGAAGTTTCAGTGTTGAACGCTCACATCATCTACAAAAGCATGCCTCGTCCCGAAGGCACCAAATCATTAACCCATTGTCAGTTTCACCTTTTTGTTGCCCGGAGTCTGATGAAAGGGGGTTCAAGAAAAAAAATCATCACTGGAAAAGACCCTTGCTGTTGCTGGATTGGCCACAAAGGACCGTCCTACCCACCACCGTGTTTGCTTGCCTGGTCACAAAAAACAGTGTTATCAGTGCCGTGCCAAAAACGTCAGCACAGAAAAAAATGCATCCAGAAACTGTTTTTGGCTGTGTACTGTGTAACACACATCTCTGTGATGAGTTGTGCTTTAGTTAGTTTCATGAAAAATTGAATTAAAATGATGAAAATGACAAAAACATGTCAACTTTTCTGTTTAAGAGACTGAATTTCTGGATTTTTTTTTTCTATCCATGTAACATCTTGGATGCCTCAAATTGAATTTTGTATTAAACTTTCACCTTTTCCCTTTCATTTGCAACAAATTTGGAATAAATCAGAGATCAACTTTTTTTTAAATGAATTTTTTATTGAAGTCAGTAATTAAATCATCCAGGGTTATGCCCCTTACCTTGGTAAATTACGCATGTGTTTTTCATAAACTCCTGGTAAATTAAGGGTTAATAGTTCAGAGCAATGCCTTGAGTCGATGAAAAAAAGAAGCCTTGTCTGCTCTTTCTTCTCAAATTAGTGAGAAAGAGGAGCACTTCAAAGCGCTTTAGGATGGATGAAAATGACTTGTAAATATTGTAAATATTTGGTTTTATTTTTGTTCTGTTTTAGTGTACAAAATTATTTTTACAATATTTGATTTGCGATAGAGCAGTATATATAAATAGCTCCTTTTATCAAAAAGTTGAGCACTGTTATTTCATGGTTTTTGCTTTTATTATTCATACATTTGCTCCAGTTCTACTGTCCTGTCGAGCACTTTATTTTAACCAGAAATGAACCTCGTAAGTACTAATTTTTAATACTCGACAAAGAACATCCCGATCCTGACAAGCAGACAATACCTAAAATCTCTAATCAACAAAACCGAACAATTTATAAGTAACACCAGATGGCGAGCTTTTTTCTACCTAAACCCTGACCAAACAGTTAAAAATAAAGAAACTTTTGGATTTAGATCTACCACACCAGCCTCATCCATACCTGAACTACGAGAATTCGAAGATAGAATGACAGACATCACCCGAAACATAAAATTCAGACAAATCAAAGACACCTTCCAAAACAAACTAAAACAAGACATGTGATCAATACATCAAGACTCCAATGTTTACGTCGCCGCTGACAAAACCACAAATTTCGACAAGCTCATCCCTAAGGAATACACACATTTACTTGACAAAAATATACAAGCAGAGTACAAGAAACAAACACCATCTACGACACCTGACATTACAGCAGAAGACAAAAGCATCGCCGAAAACCTACAGCTCAGCGTCAGAATAGACACCACAGCAAAATCTAATGCCTTCATTACTATCAAAGACCATAAATCAAACTTTCGTAACAACGTACAATGCCGTCTCATAAACCCATGCAAATCACAAATCGGAAAAATAAGTAAACAGATATTAGACAGAATCAACAACAAAATCGTCTAGGAAACCGAATTCAACCAATGGAGAAACACTGCTGAAGTTATCAACTGGTACAGAAACACAGAAAACAAACGACAAAATGCAATCATCTTTGATATCTGTAATTTCTACCCTTCAATCACCAAAACTCTACTCATCAAAGCACTACAATTCGTGAAAACCTTTGACAACATCACCGAAGAAGAAATCCATATTATCCTGCACTCAAGGAATATAAGAAAGTATCATTACTTCCTTCTTCAATAGTTAATTTAGAAACACTGAAATCTCTTTTCTGTAACAATAGGCAAAAGAACTGTGGTTCTGGCAATTTCTCTTAATGTTAAGTGTGAGAGCTGTGGTGATGTTGATGTAGTATCTTCAACAATGACATCAGTGAAATGCAGTGCTGAAGTATTTGATGTTAACCGTAGAGCTGTGGCTGCTGCCTCTGCCACAGGAATGGACTATGCAGGTTTATGCAATTTTTCTGAAATCATGAACATCCCCTCTCTGCATCACAAAACATTTTCACTTCATACAAAAACAATTTAAAAAAGAATAGACACATTTTCTCAAGACATTCTGCAAAAATCTGTTCTCATCGTAAAGGCTGCATACCCTGAACAAGATACGATGTGAAAGATATTCACATTTCGTTTGATGGGAGTTGGCACAAACGAGGCCACACTTTGAAGTCTGGAATCAGATTAGTCATTGAGAGGAAAACAGGTCTCATTATTGACTTTGAAGTTTTAACTAGTTATTGTCCTTTTTGTGCTACCACAGGAAAGCTACTGGCTGAGGAAAACATACTAAAACCCATCTGCAGTGCAGACTATGACGGTATAGTAGTAGTGTCTTTTTATATACTTTATTGTGTAAGGCCTATTTTAAGTAGGAATTTTTTTTTTAAGCGTATAGCACAGTGTGCGGATGGCAAGAATTGATAAAATTCTTGGTAGGAAATTCCACCACTTGGTAGGAAATTTTAAGGCTAGATTTCCCTGGACACCCTGAAACTTATAGATCAATCATTTTGGGAATTTCCGATAGAGCACCTTGAGCATCGCGCATTCCAAACGAACACAGTGGCTCAACACTCCTGGCCACCTACCCCTTTGAAAAAGTGGTCAAAGGTAGAGGTAGCGAGTTGGCAGCGGAGGATCAACAAGGATGGACACTCCTCCAACCCATATGCGAACTGGACACAGAAGGAAGACTCAACATTCTCTCTGCATTGTTCAAACCTCACATTACTGCCCTACAACTCATGCACCATTTTCACCTACGCTCCCAGAAACCAACCGAGTCACTGTTGAAATATGGCCAAAACTTGGAGAGCCTGTCAAGCAAAAAAGCAAACCAGCAGAGGCCCAATGCGATACTGAACTGGACCCTGACAGACCGATTCATGGACAGACTGTTACAGCATAAACTAAGTCGTACTTGAGGGAGTTTATCCGTAATGACATGGACATCATTTTATGTATCCTGCAAGATCAGGCCAACCTGACATCTAAGATGTTGCACAGACCACAAGTTTGATGTGACTGTTTGATGGATAGAGAGCCCAACAGTCATAAGAAACGCAGAAGACGACATAAGCGGCCTCTGAATCATGATACTGAACACCTCGTGACCCATTGGCCACAGACCTGTGACCCGGTTCTCCATCGGTCAGACTCCTTGGCCTGAAACCCGTAATCCGGTACCCCGGTGGCCAGATGGTGACCTTGAGATCCGTAATCCGGTACTCGGTTGGCAAGATAATGACTTTGAGATCCATAATCCGTTGCCCTGTTGGCTGGATGGATTTTCCCCAAGTCTTCATAACACAAAATATTGAGATGGGATTTTGTCCATTTAAAACACAAATGATAAGAAGTTACAATTATTAGAAATGAGAAAGAAATTCGTTCTACTAAACAAAAGCCTGTAATTTCATAATTATACATCAGTTCACCCCATCATAACACAAGATTGAGATGGTCACAATTTGTATACTATGGTACATATACCATCAAATCAGGTAACTCGGTTTCAAGAGAAAATTTTGCCTATTTTGGTATTGGATCAATTAAAGTACACCAATTACTCTTTTGGAAGTCATTTTCTTTGATGAAAGATCAAAGACTTTAAAAATAATTACAACAAGACTGGAATTACACCAAAAAAAACTCCAAATCTGCTGAGGCAAAATTTCCACTTGATGTAAAGCACCCCATTTAATGGTGATCAATCAAAATGTCACACATCAGATCTAACGTCTTCTAGGCCTCTTCTAACTCCACCAGGACTCCATCGCAATCTTTCGGGTGGAGGAAGACGACCGGTTTTCCATGGGCTCCAATTTTGGGCTCTTGGCTCAGGAGTCGGATATTTTTGGCCCTGAGATCTGCCATTGCTTTTGTTATGTCATCAACCTGACAAGGATATAGTGATTGTAAAATGAATAGAGTTGCCATTGGAGAAGGAAATTCAAATTTCTAACACTGATATTAAAAATAGAATAGCATACACATATATAAACATCACCTCAATATTCTCATATATTGCATTGAACCAAGATAACAAAAACTACATTTTGATTCAGCATTATCCAGTTGTGCAATGTTTTCGTCATTAAAAAAAACAAAAACCTTATTTCCCTTAATTTGAAGAAAATTTCATAATTTTGACTTTTTGAAATTTAATTTACAGCAGCAGAGGTAAACTCTGGCTCTATTGTTCTTAAGAAATAAATATCAGTGACAAAATGGAAGAGAAGCTTCAATTTAATTTAAGATAGATGACAAGGATATTTCAGTCAGGTTTCAGTTTATCAACAAAACATAATGAAATGAAACAGTAAGACTAAGTCGAATGAGTGATACAAGGAAGGTTTATTAACAAAGGCTAAGGGTAAATCCAAAACATCCACAATACCCGTTTTTGTAAATAACATTGAAACTTCTACTCCATTTTATTCTCGTTAACTTATTTCTCAGAATTGTAACAAACAGCAACATCTGCATGGTTCAGAAGGACCATTTTAACTGATTCAACTCTATGGACTAGAATACTTGTGAACCTGAGCCAAGCCAGCAGCCTACCAACGAATATACACTCAAAACAAACTAGGTGACTGTAAGTGTCTTAATTCACTTTATCTAATTGTGCTGCAATCGGAGAAGGTTCATTACTTCCTTTAATAGGGTCCAGTCTGAAGAACATGACCAAAAATATTTGTAGCTTTGTTTTGATCTTTTGGGTTTAAAAAATGGTGCCGTTGTTATGCACCTCCGTTGGAGGTGTACAAAAACGCACCGTTTTTATGCACCTCCGTTGGCGGTGATGGTAAATTAATGAAAATGTTGTTGCATACGTCCATGAGGTTTAAATCTAACTACACAAGTGGTATATATAAAAAAAAATAATTGTTGAAATCTTCGATCTAATATATTATTATTAACAATTTACCAGTATGTATTGTTAATTTTAAACAGGCATCTCAATTCATCCCACTACAGTTTTACATTCTAAGACCTCAAGTAATACTATTCCCTTCCGGCTTCCCCAACCTCCACACATTTTCTTTTTTCAAATTTACCTCAATACAAATGTGATGCATGCCTCCATCTTTGTTTTTCTTGAGAAAAGAACTGATAGGACTGTTCTCTCCGAGGGGATGAAGCAGCTGTATGAGGATGTGATTTAAAAAAACAAGGCATTCATATATCATCATGAATCATAATCAATATAGTGCAACAGGATGTGATTTCCAATTGAGACAAGTGATGAAAGAGTCCTGCCAATGGCCAATTAAAGCTTTTCCTTGGTTTTCCATTAAATGAGATCATCCATTTTTATATTTCCTTGGATTCTACTTTCTCTATGCAACTGACCTGCAATGTAGGTGACGTCATGTTTGATATCATTACCTATGCTAAATTCTGAGTTTTTATGGGGCAGCGTGGCTCAGCAATATGGTCTTTGCTTTGTGTAGATTTTGATTACCCGCAGTGCTGTGTGGCTTTAAGCGAGTCACCTCACTTTACAGCTCTACACTGCAGCTGATGCCTGGGTTATTTCAGTCTTCCCTTGGAACAGACCCTAAAGATATATTTCCCCTTGGGGATGAATAAAAGGAATTTTATTTTATCAAATATGTTTCCAAGAATAAAGAAGCAGACCCTGTCATTAACTTCTTCACACCCAATGACTGTCATACTCTAAAAAAAATATTTTCAGAGATCAGCAGTAATGGCCAGTTATGATGCCTTCATCTTCTAAAATATCAGACCTTTTAAAAGTCCCCATACAATTCCAATTGATGCTGATATGAAGCTTCAAAATGCATTGTTTTTCCTTTCATTTTTATCATTCCTCTACATAATAATTGTATCATGATTTTACCACAGTCTTAGCCATATATTCATTCTAGGCTGTACTACACTTGGCTGTCTGATGCTTTGAAACATTATACTTTTCGATATCTACCTCAAGTGTACAAGAAGTCATAACGTTCAGTTAAGCCACACAAAAAAAAAACAGGCCACAAATTGAATTACAACTGCAACTTCTGTGAAAATGCCATAAAAAGAACAAAACTTTAGTTTTAATGTTTTGGTGTGACAGAAAATTATCGTAATTATAGCACGCAGTTCACGCAGAAAAGATGATGATGATGATGTTGATGATTATGTTACAAAATTGAAGATAACCTCAATCTTGGTGTCTCCCAGTTCCACAAACACTGTGGTCACTCCATGGTCAGGTAAAGCCTGCAAGAAAGATCAAACCAAGAAAATGAAAAAAATGAAAAAAATAAAATGCAATCAAAATAACCAGAGAAATAAATGATCAAATGGCTAGAAGGACCCATGCCTTTTAGACTCAAAATTAAAGATTCATAATTGATTTTCCACTGCGTTCATTATGTCTATATATACTATATATGGCATCAATGTTGAACATGGTCAGTGACTGAATGGGTGATGATGCTATGATTGAAAATCTATGGCCCTAACATTGTGTTGCTTGTCCTCAAATGAGGTGCATAACAAACACTAAGCTATGTACTAGACTTAAGTATGAATCAGTACTTGATGGTTATTGAAGTCAGTGATGGGTATTATAGGAGCGCTAGCAGATGATTGTTTAGTGTATGAAAATCGATTCCATTGACTTGCTGGGGGAATAAAGCATTGGGATGCGAGTGAAATAGAAGAAACCATTGAAACCAGCTGTAAATATATACAAATAGTATATTTCCATTTAATTATTAAATCCAATTCAAGCTATTCACAATAATTACAGAGCATCTAAGTTACAAAAAAAGTCGACAGAACTTGAGGCCAATGTGTGTTATGAACAAGATTTTGTAGAATCCGAGGTCTCACTTTTGACAGAAATACACAAAGGATTTACTTAAGGTTATGAAAAATAAATGGAATACCCTCCCAATACCCCCCCCCCCCCCCCCCCCTTGCCACATTACCCCATAAGTACCACGACACTCACAGGATTGACCCTTAAACCCTTCTTGATAAGGATAATGGGTCATCTTCTCACATCACCCCACCACACACACACACACCCCACCCTCTTTCACAGCTTTCACCATCTCAAAAATGTAATCTTCTCATTCCCAAAGGTCTCATTCTTCTATACACCACGCCACTGGTCTTCCTTCACAATGATAAGTGTACACAACCAACCTACCACATGCACGCAACAAAACAAAGAGAGACAAAACCATCCCTCTGCAATGTGACTGTGAGTAATGCTGCTGCTGCTGACACTGAGACATGCTACTGCTTGCCCTACACTCACACACACACGCAATGCCCTCACACTTACCCCTATGCCCTAATTAGTGCATTATATATTGTGAAAGTGGTCTACCAGACAATGCAGATCTATAACTAAGCTCACCGAGTTCTGAAAGCGGTGCAGATTTTATTTTATGCCATTCTTGTCACCATATGGAATAAAATTTGCAGATTTGATTACTTTGTTGTAGCCAAGGTGTGTGATTATGAACCTCATTTAATGTGAGGTGGCTTTTAAATTAGTGTCATATGGGGGGAAAAAAGGGCATTTTAAAAGTTTTCATAGGGTTGAAGGTTGATGTAACTGAGGTGCACTTTAGTTTTAGTAACACGAGGTTCTTCATGACATTCAATAAATACATAGTCAATTCTATTGGACTAGTATCCTGTTTAGATGAGATATGAAAAATTGTTTTTTTTTAATAAAGCTTTTATATTGCGCAATATACACTAAACATGCTCAAAGCGTTTTACAAAGGGTCCCTGGCCAACAGCAACATTTAATATGTAGGATGGGACATGACGCCTGTTAGGCGATATTACAATTTTTTCGGACAGAGACAAAGCTGTTAACAGCCAGGTACTCATTTTACACCTTAGTACGGTGAGAGAATGTGAGTAAAGAGCCTTCTCCAAGGACTCAACTATGCACTGAGCGATGCTCGAACCCAGGACCTTCTGATCCGAAAGCGAATGTCATACCACTACACTAGATAGCCACAATATGCAAACCAGCCTAGAGACTAGAGACCCCACCAACCTGTTTGCCACTAACGTTTCCTCCGAGGACATCCCTGTATAGAGCTGCACTTTTGTCAAGGTCAGGAGTAACCAGGGCAATGTGGTTGATCTTTCCAAGATTCCATAACTGGTTTATACATGAGTCAAAAAGAAAAAAGATAATCCTTTCTGTTAATAACAAGAATATTAATAATAAATCAATGTAAAAATACGAAAGAATATATATATATATATATATATATATATATATATATATATATATATATATATATATATATATATATATATATTATTTTTTAAATATTTACCACAATGTTTGAGACAGTCTACATTAATGTTTCAGGCTTAATTCACCATCATCAGGACTGAGTTGTTTTGTTGACTGTTGTTGTTTGTTGAAGTGGTTCCGGTTTGTAGTTAATTAACAAGAACTTCCGGCGATGTGGACACGTACCGTACATCTCCCTTTTCGTGTTGAGTGTGGCTTCATGAGGGTGTTTGATTATACTTTCCAAAAAACCACAAGCTACATAAAATTATCAACAGGAATACCATAAAAATAAGCTACTCGTGTATGCGCAGCATAGAACAAATAATTTCAAGCCACAACAAAAAAAGATTAATAAACCACCGACAAGAGCAAAACCCACCCACCAGAAAATGCAACTGCAGAAATAAGGAACATAAACAAACAATGTTTAGAATCAAGTTTAATTTACCAAGCCACAGTCACCGGAACTAAAACAAACAAGCAAGAAAAATATGTAGGACTAACGGAAAATAATTTCAAAACAAGATACAACCTCCACACCTCAACATTTAGAAACACTAACAAAAAATCATCCACAAAACTCAGCGAACATATTTGGAAATTAAAAGACAACAAACTAGACCACAACATTTCATGGAAAATTTTATCTAAAGCAACAGGATACACACCAACATCAAAACAATGTAGCTTATGCCTGGAAGAGAAATATACTATAATCAAACACCCTCATGAAGCCACACTCAATACGAAAAGTGAGATGTACGGTACGTGTCCACATTGCCGGAAGTTCTTGTTAATTAACTACAAACCGGAACCACTTCAACAAACAACAACAGTCAACAAAACAACTCAGTCCTGACGATGGCGAATTAAGCCTGAAACATTAATGTAGACTGTCTCAAACATTGTGGTAAACATTTAAAAAATAATAATTCGCTCCATTACTACATGTCGTGCACTTTTCATACCATATTTGTATCAAACACGATTCAATATATATATATATATATATATATATATATATATATATATATATATATATATATATATATATACATACATATATATATATATATATATATATATATATATATATATATATATATATATATATATATATATATATATATATATATATAATGTAAATTTTCACTCACATTTTTTTGGCCGAGACGACTCGTTTCTGTGTTTTTTACACTTCTTCAGTCGGCGTAATCCATTGTAATGTCCGTAGAAAACTCCAAACTAAAGTTGTTTCGTTGTGTAATGGTGATTAGTTTTGATGTGTATTGTGATGTGCTCTCATGTTTATATTATGAGTGTGTGTGTGTGTGTGTGTGTGTGTATATGCGTGTAGGTGTGTTGTGTGTACATGTGTGTGTGATATTGTAGTGGAATGTGGATGCGGCGGGGGGGGGGGGGGGGGGGGGGGGGGGGGGGGGAGGCGAGAGGGGGAGGAGGGGTATAATGGGGTCGGGAGGGGGGGGAAGGGGGGGGGGGGGAAGGAAAGGGGGGGGGGGGGGGAGGGGGTTATTTGGCCTTTTGCGTTTTGAGCTTGAATTTGTTAGAGTGTCTGCACAAAGCCACCATAACCACTGATAACACCGCAGCACAATACATCGGCAGCACAGAACCCCCATTCAAAACACGATACAACAACCACAAAGCCTCCATAACTAATGAAAGCAAAGCAAAAAGCACCAAATTAGCAATGCACTATTGGGAACAAATAAACACACAAAAAACACCAACAATAACCTGGGAGGTCGTCAAGCAAAGCAGCCCTACAGATGCGGTGCTAGAAAATGCAATTTATGCCTGACAGAGAAAACTGGAGATTTTACCACACAACCACAGAAACAATAGCACCTTAAACAAAAGATCTGAACTGATGACAATGTGCAGACACTCTAACAAATTCAAGCTCAAAACGCAAAAGGCCAAATAACCCCCCCCCCCCCCCCCCCCCCCCCCCCCCCTTCCGACCCCATTATACCCCTCCTCCCCCTCTTCCTCCCCCCCCCCCCCCCCCCCCGCCGCATCCACATTCCACTACAATATCACACACACATGTACACACAACACACAACACACCTACACGCATACACACACATACACACACACACACTCATAATATAAACATGAGAGCACATCACAATACACATCAAAACTAATCACCACTACACAACGAAACAACTTTAGTTTGGAGTTTTCTACGGACATTACAATGGATTACGCTGACTGAAGAAGTGTAAAAAACACAGAAACGAGTTGTCTCGGCCAAAAAAATGTGAGTGAAAATTTACATTATACATTAGCTCTAACCACCATTATCGAGCACTTTCGTACCTACAAGTACCCACCAACACTCATAAATATATATATATATATATATATATATATATATATATATATATATATATATATATATATATATATATATTCATCAAACTAATTACAGAATTTTATATATGTAATGGATTTTGCATGGTTGAAAAAAAAAACCCGAAAAAAACATACAAATAAAATTACACTTGGTCATAGATCAGAAAGATATCCATTGATCAGTAAACAACAAAAAACAACCAGCTGGCCTCACCTCATCTCACCTAGCCCCAGACCATACTTTAAGGATCTTCACTGAGATAATAATAGATTTTATTGCTAAACTAGGATCAGCACATAACTTTCATGAGAGAGACCAGTCGATATCTATTTTTTAAAATCACCCTTCTTGTTTAAGGTTTAATACATTTAAAAAGAGCAGATTTCATTATGCATTAGTTTAAAGAATAAGGAAATGTGATAGAAAGTGCAGGAAGTCTCATAATCAAATAATATTCCCCAACAAATAAAAGAATCGTGCAACATCAAGTCTGGTCAACAGTGAGATGGAAGTCAACCTGGTAGTGGTTCCTTGGTGTTATGCACTCCAAACAGTTTCAAACACAACTCAGGGACGAGTTCTTGGGTAGATAGTGATTACTTTGTTGTAGCCATGGTATGTGGTTTTGAACCTCATTGAACGTGATGTGGCTTTTAAATTAGTGTAATCATAGGGGGGAAAAAGGGCATTTAAAAAGTTTTCATATAGGATCCGAGGTGCACTTTAGTTTCATGACACTCATTCATACATGGTCAATTATATTGGACTAGTATCCTGTTTAGATATATATATATATATATATATATATATATATATATATATATATATATATATATATATATATATATATATATATATATATATATATATATATATATATATATATATGCAAACCAGCCTAGAGACTAGAGACCAAACATACAAAAGAATCATGCAACATCAAGTCCAAGAATTGTGGAGCACAGTACAATTGAACGGGGTGAAATAGTACCCTACATTTCATCTTCTTTATGACTCTGTTCTAAGTATTTCATGTGAGGAGTTGTTTTTTATTTGGGAGTGGGGGGTTGTTACCTTCTTGCCAGAAAGACAGCTGGATCTGTGGAATTTCGATGCTGGTAACTGAAATGAAAAGTTCAAGCTTTCTTATAGTCACAATATGTCTCCACACATTGTAGAAGACAGATTTAAAATCACTGTAACTATTATCAGAGAGAGTAACTTTGTTTCAGCAAGTGTTGGGTATCATGTTAAAGGTCATAAAATAAGGTTTATTTAGATTATTATAAATCATTTTCATGTACGGTAAGTATAGAAGAAATTAGGAGATTAAATGAAAATTGAAAAGAAATTTGGCAGAGATATTTTTCAATTAACTAATTAACCGTCTATCAATGTATCAATTAATAGATAGTAATAATATGTATTCAGTAAAAGTTCTTATAATTCAAAATGTAAATACGTTTTCATATATATTAAGTATTAATAATTAAGAATGAATATGAATGAACATGGGGCGAGACTTTTTTTTAAAAAAAGTTTTCCCCCTCCCAAACCCCCTACTAGAGAACATTATAAAAAAAACAAAGATAACTGGGGATGTAGGAGCTTTCGGAAGGCCTCCCCACATAGGTTCACAAATAACGCCATGGCCATGGTGTCTTTAACTTTACATAGTGTTTTTATGCACCTCCGTTGACGGTGTATCTTAACGGATCGTTTTTATACACCTCCATCACGCATGCGCATCCCACCCAATTTCATCAGCGATATTGTGTTTCTGTATTTGGACATGGCGAAAGTTATATTGTGACATCTGTAGGATGTTTTTGTTAATAAATTTAGATAAAAATAATAATAATTTTAAAAATCGACATATAAAATCAGAAAATAGAAGTTGCATTGAAGGTAAAATGATGTTTTAGAAAGACCTTATTAAATGTGATGACCAGATAGGTGGCTCCATAGCTCAGTGGACAAGCTGTCAGACTCTAACCTTGAACGTATTGGGTTCGATTCCCATAGTAGACATTTTTTTTTAAAAGTTTACTTTGTTGAGAAAGACAACATTTTTGTTTTGTTTTTTTTTCTTTCTGTTTTTTTGTTTTTTTTTTGTTTTTCAAAAACTTTTTATCATGTTTTGAAAAAACTTTGATTTTAATTTTATAAAATTATTTATTTATTTGAGATCAGTATGTGTGTGCCATGTTCCTTTTTACTTGTGATTTTTAAAATAAATGTTATTATTCTTTAATTTATTGTATAAACGCATGGGCGTATGCAGCAACATTTTCATCAATTTACCATCACCGCCAACGGAGGTGTATAAAAACGCCACCTTATATAACAGTAAATAACAGTTCAGTAACTTAGTAAGTGTAAGGGCCAAAAATAAAGTTCCAAAAAACGAGTTTGTTTCACATTCACATTGCTTTACTGAACTGTTAATTTACACAGTGAGCCAATCGGCATCCACTGGACTGGAGTTATCAAAGTCAAATTAAAATGTTTAATAAACCTAGAACAATACAAATTCATCAAATACAAAAACAAATGAATGAATGACATTCTTTTGTTCTTCAATTATTCATCAATCAATTCAAACACGGGGGAAAGTGAAAGTGAAAGAGAATGATGGCTCACCAAATAAGATGAATCGATTTTTAAAAGAGAGGAAATTCGAATTATATGTCTGAATGCCATTAATATAAGCCTTCAAATCTTTTGTTGTAGTTTTTGTTTTACTATAATATTTTGTCGATAGTGATTTAGAGCCAAGAACTCAGCCTAAACAACCTTCAGTATTGGAAGCGAAAGTAGAGAGAGGATGCAAGATTTTGAAAGCGAAAGTGAAAGTAAAGTAATGTCCATGTGCGGCTCAATTTACAATTAT
>NC_088361.1:83377418-83392418 GCF_034508935.2 Berghia stephanieae | reverse complement strand
AGTGATGACTCTTAGCAGGGGGAATTACGGTATAATTGTGCAAATAGGTGATGAAAGCATGAAAATTGGCACACAGGTACCTTATACCACCAAGAACACAATCTGATAGAGAAGCATTCTGACATTTTACAAAAAAGTTGGTTTTAAAGCATTTTATATTTTACTATATAAACATTAGTAAATTCAGGGGGAATAATCGAGGAAATTCTATTCGCCCTCTTACTGATTAGTACTGAATTATTAATTATGTTGCAAAATTACCATATTTTCTCTCGTACTTTTTGTTGTATATCAACCATAGACATATTCCCTATCTTATAGCTTTCATTTTGAAAGATTTAGGGCTGTTGGTTTTCAACGGGCATATGTTAACAGCGTCAAACAGGGCGAAATTAAATATTATTTGAAAATGAATAAAATCATGAAAATTATATTACACAGTACAAAATCCACGACCAACTCCATATTCATGTGGCTTTACAATGAAAAAAAAAACCCTGTGAGCTTTTATATAGCGCAGTATCCACCAAACTGTTCAAAGCACTTTACAATGATTCCCGGACGGGGTAAGCTTTTAAGCTAATGCTAACTACCTTGAGACCTGATATTGACTGTTTAAAGTCAAGAGTTAAGCCTGACCAAAGTTGCTTGGCTTTTATTTGTTTGGCTTTTCCTTATAGTCCTTTATAATCAAATTACATTTTCAACCTACCTAATTGTTTATGATATGACATCCTCTACATCGACATAAGTCTGTGCATGGTAATGGTAAGCGGGCTCGCAATCATTTGCATCGGGACGTGCATCCTTTCTTGCAGCCACATTTGACAAGTTGTTGGCACACTTTGGATACTTCCGGCTGTGATGACCAGTATGGTAAGAGCTTTCCTCCGTCCATTTTCCAGCCCCATTCCAGAGGTGATGGTAGCACAGGATCTTTTTCTGTTGCAGAGCTCAAAACATAGCCAGCTTGATATGCCGCCCGTTTAATGTGTTGCTGTAATGCACTTCTTGTGGGGAGAAAGTATCTCTATTGCACGACCTTTTTGGCAAAATGAATATTTTCTTGCTGCATTAACACCTGTGCAATCTAATGCTTTGTCGTACATAGTGACAGTAAAGGCCCTGAGCTGGGTGACGTGATGATCCGTAATGACGTTTGGTTTCCTTTGTTTGCTTGTTCTTCCAAAAACGGAAGCATTGTATTGATGAATTTTGGCATATTATGAGACAAAGAGCGTTAAGAATTAAATCCAGCCCATGTTTTTACATCTTGTTCCAGGTAATTTGATGAAACATGTTGTAGCCAGTCCGTTTCTTCTGTCATATAAGGGTCAGTTGTCATGTTTGAAATAATGTTCGATGGAGCAGTGTTTGTTGCAGGTATATTTGGTTTAACTCCAAATGCAATTTCTTGGGCGACCTTTAGAAAATCCGACAAAATATTGCTGTCAGTGAGAATGACGTCAGAAGTATTCATATTCAACTTTTCTCGATCAACACCGGACTCATCATTTGTAGGTTGCTGAAACATGGAGATACTTGTTCCGTGGACAGAGTTTTTGTGAGTTGTTGAGCTTGGGTTATAATCAATGTTATCAACAGCAGCAACAGTAAAAAGTTCTTTCTTCAGATTGATTGGGCAAAGAAGTCCTTCCCCTTCGAATCTATTTTCAGCTGCTGATGCGATATCCGATGACAATGACAACATACGTTTATATGAGGAACACAACCCTAGCGAAAATAATGTGTCAATTATCTTCTTTGATCTTGTATGTGTGTATAAAAAAAAGACTTACATACAACGGTAATGGCGTCTCTTTGATCTGCGATTGTCTTTTTTTGAAAAGTCGGCCCGGTTTTATTTTTATTTTTGGTATTTGACACAATAAGTTGTGATATAGATAGGCTTTCTTGATGCCTGGAATCGGACTTTTCTGAAGGAGATGATCCAACCAAAATCATTTTGATTAATGTCAACAGGGAGTTAGGCACTGCGTCTTCTTGACTTCCAATCCCGATGTCCCATTGTGTTGGTGTTTGCGGGCATTTGTGAATGATGTCTTGTCGGATAGTTTTTGCTGCACGCCACAAAGACATTGCATTATCATCTGCTTGTTCCTTTTGATTCTTTACTAATAACGCAGCAACTTTGCTATCGTGTGCTACATATGTATTTCGTCCAGAAGAATAGAATTCTATGCTTGGAAAGACTCTCATAAGCCGCTCTTTGAACCGGGTGAGGTGTGCATAGTTATTTCCACAGCCTCTATTGGTGCACTCACTTTTAAACTTCTTAATAAGTTTGACAACTGGTGGGTTGCAATATGGTTCTCCTCTACATAAGACACGACTGCTGCGAAAGCGAAACTTTCATCAGGAGCTGAATGTTTTCCCTTCATATGATTAGTCTTCGATTTTCTACCCTTATTCATGTTTTTGATGTGGCAGAGTTTATGGTAGTGTGCCTCTTTCGCTACTAAATCACCACCATCGATGTAGCTGATCATTGTAATATCTTTTATCAAAGTTGCTGTAGCAAGTATCTTATCTTCCATTTCCAGAGAGAGAGAGAAAGAAAGAAAGAAAGAGAGAGAGAGAGAGAGAGAGAGAGAGAGAGAGAGAGAGAGAGAGAGAGAGAGAGAACATCCCCACCATTACATTTCAATCAATGAAATAATTCTATGTAACTGTGTATAGTAAGTAATATGATTATATCATTACCAATCCATGCTAACAAAGAGTTATAAAATGAGTCAACACCGGTTTACGTTAAATGTTTCCCTTTAAACAGCACCGCCAGCCCCAATATTGGCCCATTCTAAAAATAACTTTTTGGAAACTGTCAGCCGATTGGGTAATTTCCACCGACCGCACCCCTCCACCCGGCTTCTACCTTCGCGCCGCTTCGTGTTTGTCACAATGATATGTCGCATTCACACATCGGACGCCATGATAAATATTGTTGCCGATTAAAAAATATCAACTTTTATTTACTTAATTTCTTGGCTCACAGACATCGCTGGAAGTGCTTCTCTATCACATTTTGTAGCCCTTGACGTGCTTTACAATCCCTGAAAGTTTCATGCTTTCATCATTTGTTTGCACAATTGAGCTATTTTTTGCCCTTAATTCCCTCTGCTATCTCTCACACTCACTGCATCATCATAGCAAAGAGACGCCAACTTTAAATTTGGCTCACAGGAATTTCAGACACCACTCGTAGGAATTTCAATGCCGAAAGAGGAATTCCCGCACACAAGAAAAGGGAATTGGGATGATATTTGGCATACGTATTGTATAGTATCTAGTTCTTAATAGATAACTGACTAGAATTATATTATGATATATATAGTGCCAAATACAATTCCGAAGTTTCCTTATTTCAAATGAAGTAAAGCTCCAAAACCTAATGGTAGTGATTGTAGTACTGGTGGTAGTGAGGATGATGTGGTGTTGGTGATTGTAGTAGTAGTTGTATTGATGATGATGTGGTGGTGGTGGTTGTAGTTGTAGTAGTAGTGATAGTGATGATGATGTGGTGGTGGTGATGGGGATGATTGTAGTTGTAGTAGTAGTGGTAGTGATGATGATGTGGTGGTGGTTGTAGTTGTAGTAGTAGTGATAGTGATGATGATGTGGTGGTGGTGATGGTGATGATTGTAGTTGTAGTATCAGTGGTAGTGATGATGATGTGGTGGTGGTTGTAGTTGTAGTAGTAGTGATAGTGATGATGATGTGGTGGTGGTTGTAGTAGTAGTGGTAGTGATGATGATGTGGTGGTGGTGGTGGTGGTGGTTGTAGTAGTAGTTGTATTGGTGATAATATGGTGGTGGTGGTTGCAGTAGTAGTGATAGTGATGACGATGTGGTTGTGGTGGTCGTAGTATTAGTGGTAATGATGATGATGTGCTGGGGGTGGTGTAGTAGTAGTGGTAGCGATGATATTGTGGCGGTGGTTGTAGTAGCAGAGGTAGTGATGATGATGTGGTGCTGGTTGTAGTTGCAGTAGTAGTGATAGTGATGATGATGTGGTGGTGGTTGTAGTGGTAGTGGTGGTGGTGGTTGTAGTAGTAGTGGTAATGATGATGATTTGGTGGTGGTTGTAGTAGTAGTGGTAGCGATGACGATGTGGTTGTGGTGGTTGTCGTAGTAGTGGTAATGATAATGATATGGTGGTGGTGGTTGCAGTAGTAGTGGTAGTGATGACGATGTGGTTGTGGTGGTTGTAGTAGTAGTGGTAGAGATGATGATGTGCTGGTGGTGGTGTAGTAGTAGTGGTAGTGATAATGATGTGGTGCTGGTGGTTGTAGTAGTAGTGGTAGTGATGATATTGTGGTGGAGGTTGTAGTAGTAAAGGTAGCGATGATGATGTGGTGGTGGTTGTTGCAGTTGTAGTGGTCGTGATGATGATCCATTTTATTGTGGATTTTAATATTGTTTGTTGTTTTTCTTGTGTCGTTATGTTGACATAGAGACCGAATAAATTGTAATGCTTACATTCCCAGCTCATGATAAAATGGCGCTGAATGCTTTCATTGATGGACACTTTTTAGGCTCCGTACGTATTCTCATTCGTTTAATTCTATGATTCTAGCCTAACTAAGTTATAGAGGAAATAAATACGTTTAAAGGAAGGGTGGGCAGATTCCGTACTTGCCCGTCCTGAAGCTAATACATAACATAAGATGGTTCGCGATGAAGAGCCGGGAAGCTAGGGGTTAGTTGGGTAAGGAGCATGGCCGACTAGAGTACTAGTAATATAGTTACGTCATGGTAAGGAGCAAAGATAACACGGTCGTTATTGCGATGATAGTCAAACGAATGCATGAGGGGAGATTGTCTCTATTGTCTTCTGGCACTTTTCTACTCACTTCATATCTTGTTGTTACCAACATAAGTGCCTGCTCCACTCACTTTTCTGAATTAAAAATTCACCCCATACACCGGAGCATACTCAATGTCTCAATCATTTCTATGTTATATGTTTGTGTTGAGAATATTGGCTATTAAGCTTAACTGCTGGTCAAAATTACTTCGCGATGGTGGTGTGCGAACGAATCGGCGGTCTCAAGAAGTGGGTGAGAGAGGGATCTAGAAATGACTTGGGTTTGAAACGAATATTTTTATGTGTTCGTGGATAGCTCACACGGTAGAGCCACGCTCTCACCTGCCAGGCGGAGTTGTCGTACCAATAAGGTCGCAGGTTCAAACCCCACCACCGCCGCGAAAAAATTTTTATTCTCTATTGTCTTCTGGCACTTTTCTACTCACTTCATATCTTGTTGTTACCAACATAAGTGCCTGCTCCACTCACTTTTCTGAATTAAAAATTCACCCCATACACCGGAGCATACTCAATGTCTCAATCGTTTCTATGTTATATGTTTGTGTTGAGAATATTGGCTATTAAGCTTAACTGCTGGTCAAAATTACTTCGCGATGGTAGTGTGCGAACGAATCGGCGGTCTCAAGAAGTGGGTGAGAGAGGGATCTAGAAATGACTTGGGTTTGAAACGAATATTTTTATGTGTTCGTGGATAGCTCACACGGTAGAGCCACGCTCTCACCTGCCAGACGGAGTTGTCGTACCAATAAGGTCGCAGGTTCAAACCCCACCACCGCCGCGAAAAATTTTTTATTCTCTATTGTCTTCTGGCACTTTTCTACTCACTTCATATCTTGTTGTTACCAACATAAGTGCCTGCTCCACT
The DNA here is from genome assembly GCF_034508935.2 of Berghia stephanieae. Classification (NCBI taxonomy): domain Eukaryota; kingdom Metazoa; phylum Mollusca; class Gastropoda; order Nudibranchia; family Aeolidiidae; genus Berghia; species Berghia stephanieae. Next base: position 83,386,705 of record NC_088361.1, on the reverse strand, counting down.
CACTTTTCTGAATTAAAAATTCACCCCATACACCGGAGCATACTCAATGTCTCAATCGTTTCTATGTTATATGTTTGTGTTGAGAATATTGGCTATTAAGCTTAACTGCTGGTCAAAATTACTTCGCGATGGTGGTGTGCGAACGAATCGGCGGTCTCAAGAAGTGGGTGAGAGAGGGATCTAGAAATGACTTGGGTTTGAAACGAATATCTTTATGTGTTCGTGGATAGCTCACACGGTAGAGCCACGCTCTCACCTGCCAGGCGGAGTTGTCGTACCAATAAGGTCGCAGGTTCAAACCCCACCTACGCCGCGAAAAAATTTTTATTCTCTATTGTCTTCTGGCACTTTTCTACTCACTTCATATCTTGTTGTTACCAACATAAGTGCCTGCTCCACTCACTTTTCTGAATTAAAAATTCACCCCATACACCGGAGCATACTCAATGTCTCAATCGTTTCTATGTTATATGTTTGTGTTGAGAATATTGGCTATTAAGCTTAACTGCTGGTCAAAATTACTTCGCGATGGTGGTGTGCGAACGAATCGGCGGTCTCAAGAAGTGGGTGAGAGAGGGATCTAGAAATGACTTGGGTTTGAAACGAATATTTTTATGTGTTCGTGGATAGCTCACACGGTAGAGCCACGCTCTCACCTGCCAGGCGGAGTTGTCGTACCAATAAGGTCGCAGGTTCAAACCCCACCACCGCCGCGAAAAAATGTTTATTCTCTATTGTCTTCTGGCACTTTTCTACTCACTTCATATCTTGTTGTTACCAACATAAGTGCCTGCTCCACTCACTTTTCTGAATTAAAAATGGGAGATTGGTAACATTATTTTGTCTTAATTGTATTGTATGAATTATTGGCGAAAGCCTAAGATTAAATAAACTTTGTTTTTGTTTGTCTTATTTTGACTATGGAACTGATACTTGTCATTGCAGACCTGCCTACTTTAAATAGGAAAATAAAAATCGTAGTTTTCAGGGCTAATAAAATCGTAGATATTTTAACTACCCTTTAAAAAAATCACCGGAATTTTCGTCTGTTTTGATAGATATCAAATTTTTAAAAACGAGAAAAAAATAATTGGAAACGTAATTATGATGGTGATGGTGGTATAGTGGTAGCGGTGGTGGTAGTAGTAATGATGATGGTAATATTATTATTGTTATTATTATTATTATTATTATTATTATTATTATTATTATTATTATTATTATTATTATTATTATTATTATTATTATTATTATTATTATTATTATTATTTATTATTATTACTATTATTATTATTATTATTATTATTATTATTATTATTATTATTATATTATTATTATTATTATTATTATTATTATTATTATTATTATTATTGTACGTATTGGTGGTATCACTATTGATGTATTTTTTTTATGGTTATTAATGGTATCAGTTTATTGTTTTGTTCCATTTACCATTTTTTTCCACTTTCATGTATGTGGTCATCAAATTGTATGATTTATTGGCGAAAGCCTAAGATTGAATAAACTTTGTAATATCGTATGGTAACCACCATTGTCGACGACATCGTCGTTGTCATCATCATCATCATCATCATCATCATCATCATCATCATCATCATCATCATCATCATCATTAACAACAACAACAACAACAATATTAACAACAAGTACAACAATAGAAATAAAAAAAAAACAATATCAACATCATCATACAATTTCCGTCATCGTCTCCACAACTATCATTCTAACCAACAGCACCACTAAAACCACTACCATAATTACATCCTCCCTCACCGCCTCGTCTTCCTCCTCCTCCTCCACCACCACCACCGCTACCACTATTCCAACCACTACCACCACCGGCACAATCATTCTAACCACCAAGACAGCAGTAAAAATGATGCAATTTGAGCTCTGAATGAAACTCGAATCATATCGCTGTTGTTGCTTCTCGATGAAAACTTTAAAGTTACTACGGGCTACTGAAAACCAGTAATGTAACAGAAATATTAATATCGCCGTTGAGTGAACGAAATGGACTTGTATTGTCAAGCAGGTGTTGTCGCATTATGTCTCGTCGCTTTATTTTTTAGTTGTATTCTCTTTCGTGATTCATTTTTGATTACGTTTGGAATAATTAAAATCTACTGGTATTGTCATTTCATTGTGAATGTGATTATTTGTGTTGAAATATTTTTTGTTTAAACGTGAAAAAAAAATACTTAAAAAAAATTTAATTAAAAAAAAAATTAAAATTAAAAAAAACAACAAAAAAAATAAATAAAATTAAAAAAAAAAAAATAAAAATAAAAAAAATAAAAAAAAAAAAAAATATATATATATATATATATATATATATATATATATATATATATATATATATATATATATATATATATATATATATATATATATATATATAAATATATATATATAAGTATCAATCCACTGTTTAGGTGACCACTGTGAAATGCACCAATTGGAGGACCAAGCATATGTCTTGTTCAAATTGATTAAACTGTTCAATCTTTGTTCAGATGAGTATAGTTTGGTGCCCTACAATGATTTATGAACATAATTCTGATGCTTGATGATCACAATGGTGTATAGAAAATTACTCGGTCCCCCTACTGTTTTACTAAGTGTTTCTGCTGCTTTAAGGAGACATTTGGTAAAAACATGTTTTTAGGGAGACCACATTAAAAACCTCTTTTAGGGAAACCGGTATATGTTTATATATGTGTATACCTAAGAGTGCATTTTCAAGTGAGCTACCACCAAATTTACTAAAACAAAGTAAGTCCTTAAGAGCTTCATGGCCAAAGTGTCGAAACTTATCCCAGTGTGCGTAGAGTGAAGTGGCCGAGCAATGCATTTACTAACTCATTCCTCCGAAGGGGGCGCTCAGGGAAATAACCTGGGCTCAAACACGGCAAAAAATTTCCCAGTTGCTCCGTGCGCCATTGTTTTTGCAGTCCCCGACCCCTTTAGAAGCCTGACGACCCAGGTTAAGAACAGAGATAGAAGGGACCAGGCAGAGGAGTTGATTTGTTGTTGTTGTATACCACTGAATGGACTTGGTTTGTTTTGTTTTTAAGGGTTTTACGGCGCTTGCAACACATTAAGGTCATATCAGCGACAGTAAAAAGGAAGAAAATGGGATAGTAAAAAGTTCTGGAACTACAATTAGAGCACTCAAGACAAAGTAAGTCTTAATCAGGACAAACTTGCAAATCTTCAGCAAGAATAAGACAACTTTTGATTTTGTTACTCAAGTGAAATATTATATCCACAACCAACATTGTATAGTCCATGGTAAGATAGAACCGAATGGGCATGGGGGGAAAAGCCATTCCATTATAGATAGTATGCGCTTGGCTAAGAAACTCACAAGATTGCCATCCGGAAGTATAACGGACCAACACACAAAACTATGTGTAACCTTAAAGTGTATAGTCTGGTTAATACCGTTTAGTGAGAATTACTCAAAATCGTCGATAGTAAAAATCAATAACAAAGACCTGAGTTACGTCAACTTCGATCTATCTATAGACAGGTTTTTGTCATTGATGTTGTTGAGGTCTATAATTGACGTTAAGCGGAGGTTGGTGTTTGGGAAATCTTTTGTTGAGTGCCCAGATGACTGGGCGTCCATTGGGTTCAGGTCCCAAATTGGTGAAGTAAAATAACATAGATTGATTTGCTGGTATTTCAGAATCTCGTTTCAGGATGTGTCCATACAGACTTCACCTGGTTTTAAGTATTGAAGAGAGATCAGTGTTTTGTTACACTCTTGGTACAGTGTTTTTAGGGTTGCTTTTTTTTTTTTTTTGTTTTTTTTTTTTTTGGTAGGTATTTGATTCCCCGAACTGTTCTAAGCTGTTTAAGATGGAAGGTGTCGTAGTAGTAGTCACGATTATGAAGATGATGATGATAATGATGCTGATGATGACGACGACGACGACGACGACGACGATGATGATGATGATGATGATGATGATGATGATGATGATGATGATGATGATGATATTAATTTTTACTTATTATAATAGTTCTGGGGAAAATAATGATAGTAGTTCCAGTAATAGTGACAATGGCGATAAATATCCTAACAATGATAATAATATGAATGTTGCTGATATTATAATATTTCATACATACATATCGATGGCTGAGAACAAGAAATACCTAAGTACATTGGCGGTTGTTTTGAGAAAAACAGAGTTGAAAATTTTCATGTCATTCAAATCGATTATCCGACCGTTTTTTAAGAATATGGTGGTGACCAAGCACCTTAAAGGAATACCACAAGTTGAAAGAGAAGTCTGAGACTACCGCAGTACCTGCATTTTGTGTTATTTTTACTCAATTAAAAAAATTAGCAACTCGGTGGATTTAGGTAATTCTTGCAGTTAACAGTTTTCCACGACAATGGTGAGATAGATACTTTTACGGACTTAAGTATTTCTTGCAGTTACTTATATAATGTTATGTGGGACATAAGTAGAATATGTTTTATACTGTCATCATTCAAGCAACCTGAAAGCATGAGGCAAACTGACGAGTACACGTAAAAACACATCCAACTAAGACAGAAAAACATTTTCAAATCATTGACAAAGTAATAACTTATTTTATTAATTCAATTCAATTCGCTCTCTCTCTCTCTCTCTCTCTCTCTCTCTCTCTCGCTCTCTCTTTCTCTCTCTATCTCCCCCTCTCTTTCTCTCTCTCTATCTCTCCCTCTCTTTCTTTCTCTCTCTCTCTCTCTCTCTCTCTCTCTCTCTCTCTCTCTCTCTCTCTCTTTTTCCCTCTCTCTCTGTGTCTTTATATCCCTCTAGCTTTCACACTCTCTCTATCCTCTCTCTCTCCGAATGTTCTTATCTCTCTCTCTCTCTCTCTCTCTCTCTCTCTCTCTCTCTCTCTCTATTTCAGAATGTGTTTTATACCACCCCCTCTCTCTTTACTTGGACTAGCCACTGAGTTACACCTCCTCATTGTCACTTTCTCCTACGGCAGGCCCAGGGGCAATATCTTTTGCGGTGTCATTGCTAGGCAGTGATCGATACCAGGGATGATACTCTTTTGGAATCACCAGGTCCTTGCACAATTTGAGCAAATCAGCCTTTTTTGCTCTAGAAATAGCAATCTGTTTTTTGTAAGCAGCATTCAAACTGAACGTTTGATGTGAAAACGATTTTTCTCGCCCTCTCACTTGGATGGTTTTTGAAGGATCAGTATGAGTGTATCCCCTAATTTGTATTGCCTTGAAGGGGTCGCTGTAATTGTACCTGTAGTATAGTTGATTAGGCTCACTCCTGTCGAATTTAAATGACTTCACCAGAAGCCAGTTCACTGTATTGCCATCCTCATCCACCTTTTTGTTTGATAGTATTTTGTCAGCCAGTGTCTTGAAATCAAAGAAACAGGAGTGGTCAAGGATGCTGACATTGTAAGGATTGTTTCTTCTGGATGATCGAAAGATTGACTCCCATATATTCATTGTGAAGGCCTTGATGTACTTTTTCTCTCGTTCGATGGCCGCATGCATACTATCCACTTCCATCATGGAGTGGCCACTTTCTAGGAAGTTGTGAGTGATGACCTTCAGATTGTTGTCTTCACGTTGCAGAACATACATCATCATAGCTACCATTTGCTGGTTTCGGTTTTGACCTGAACAAGTATCAGAATAAAGCGAGACTTCCTCAATTTCGGATGGCAATTGCTTTAGCCACATAAAAATACAGCTTGCAATTTCTATGCTCCCTCTCTTACCTTCAGTCTCAGGCCAAGTATAACAGAAAGCATTGTTAGGGGACTTTCCTTCCCAAACAGTCAAGTTGTAGACACATAATTTTCTAGAATAATATGTCAATGAAACATCACTGGTTGGTAACTGCAAAACGCTTTCAAGGTCGAAAGATGCGGACATATATCGTTTTTCGCGATTGGACATGGTCTTATCCTCTTCTTTTTTCTTCATTGACTCATGATACCGTTTAATGTGTGCATCTTGCGCCGCTTGTACTTTTCTACGCTCCTCCGGGCTTAACTGATTAAACCTTGCACACACTGCACACAAATCCTTCTTTGGTTTAAAGAAGGATAAATTGAAATCCTCACAAAATATTGTACGGTAAACCTTTTCCGAGACAGGCTCCTTACTCAACTCTTTGCATTGCTCCACATACAGTTTGTGCATCTTGGTGATGTTGAGCTTAGAGTCCAGATATTTTCTTCTTGTGCTTTTCCTTGTGTAATGGCTTTCTACACAAGGGAACGAAGAGATGTGAGTCACAATATCCTGTCGTCTTTCATCAGGCGTTTTGTTCCACGCTTCGCCCTTTCCTCTTCCATCTGCGGCACTGAATGTGCCACATTCACTATTATTCTTCATTGCTTGTTTTATCGGCCCATGGCTGATGTTGAGGGTGGCCATGAAGAACTTTTGACAAACCCTTATTCTTTCAGTTCCTTTTAAAAAAGAATATGTGACAGAATTTGCTCTTTCTTTAGTGCGTTCATCCTCACAGACTTTTTTCCTATGTACATGACATATAGTCATATTTGACAGTAGAAAATCTTTCTTTCTATCATAATCCCGAAGTCCCCAATATGAAGAATTGATACATTGACGTTCGTCTCCATGTTGAGAACACTTAAATCGGCACCGTGAACAGCGGGACTTTTTTTTTGCCTTCAACTTTCCAGAAGAATCAACATGCTCAAGGCCCTGGTCATTGAGGTCTTTTCTTATATTTCTTTTCCATTTATGTGGACAAGCCTTTTTCTTTCTCTTTGGCTCTGGATTATCTTCTTGTTCCACTGCCATATGTGTGTCAACATCCTGCCTCACATTTTCAATGGTGTGCACCTCAGGTTCAAGTTGCTCACTTGTAGTTGGAAGTTGCACATATTTTTTAAGTTTGTTCTTTTGTCGCTTTTTCTTCTCAATGAATTCTGGATCTTTTCTTATGTCGTAAGTGGGATCATTGAATGTGTCATCAAAATCCTCTAGAAGTCCAAAACTTTCATCATTTGAATCCTCTGCATCTGTAGATCGAAGGAAACAAAAACATAGATTGAGCCAAAAAGTCTTCAAATGTACCTACTTATATTATAAAACGCACTGTTCATATTTGCAGCATTAATTAATATAGAATTAGTGACCCTCATGGCCAATGCATTATTCATTAAATATAACATTTTAATATCCAATTAAATCTATACATCTGTCAAAAGCAAATTTAGTTTGCTATAGGGGTTTTTATTTTTATGAAAAAAACATTACCTTTGTTAATTGAATAGAAGTTTGTGTACAACTTTTATCTTATTAAATGTGATTTTCAGTAAACAATCCAAACAAACTCACCAATTTGTGCAATTGAGACCTGGCCATTTGAAAGTTTATCTGCCTGTTGACCTTCGATTGGTTGTGAGTTTGTTGCCCCATTTACTATTTCAATATCAGGACCTGAAAATAAAGTGATAAGATGAAGTCCTTAGTGCCAAACTACATAAAAGAATACAATATAAATACAATAACAAGTTGCAGAAGTGGTTTGCCTCGTTAGAAATAGAAACGCACTTAAACGTCTTGAAATTCACTATTTTTACTAGAAAGCCATGAAATGTTTTATCATGTGTATTGATAGCAATAGTAACTTAATGAATAATTGGCTCCCATTACTCATTTGATATTTAAGCCTTCTTACTTCAACATGACGATATGCAATACAAAATCTACAGCAAAACTTTAAGCACTATGGTCAATGAAAAACAACTTACAATCTTCAATTCATAACTTGTGTAGAAACATAATATATATAGCACATCCCTTCTAAATAAGATATAAAAACAAACATAAATTCTCTATTAAAGACTAAAGACTAAAAAAGCAACAAAATAAAACGCTTTGCTCTAGACGACGCCATCTTGAAATCGAAAGAAAAATAGTTGTTGATAGTATCTTATGACAATTTCCCTATAGAGCAGTAAAGTTAGGTGCCCCAAACGTAAACAAAGGTCGAGAAGCACGTGGCAAACCACATGTTCCTGTCTTGACAGCTCACGTTCCAATGTAAATAATAGAAAAAAAATAACCTTTAAAATTTGGCTGTTAGGTGGCAAAAGAAACACATATTCATAAATACTCGATCATGCATCAAATAATGTCTAGATATGGATATTTTATGGAACAAAAGGTAAAATTTTCTAAACTTTATCAAAAGTTACAGTCTATCTATTTTTAGACCAGAGCAAATTATTGCGCTGGTGTGAACAAAACGAGAATTATTCGGAGCCTGATTTTCATAATAATTTAGCCTTATATTATTATTTCTGCAACTGTTAGATTTTATGTAAACATATTGTCAATACTGAAAGTGTATTGCCTACAACTCAAACTACAAAATTGGGAGACCTATATTGTGCGTAAATTATTCCGGTCCCTAACGGAAATCACTAGCAACTTGTTATTGTTTACGTTTGGGGCACCTAACTTTACTGCTCTATACGAGTTCATATAGAATATCCCTTACCGCAAGAACTACCTAATTGGTACTTAGGGATCACTGGCCATCTGGCATTGCACTTTTTGGTTCTGCAACAAATACCTAAGTGTTATAGGTATTTCTTGCAGCAATAGAAATCGCACAAACGTGGAGATAAGGATGCGCCGGTGGTTAATATCTCGGCAACGGCTTGTTATTTGACTTAGGTATTTCTTGTAGTAAAAGAAGGGTAAAAAATAACCCTAACCAATACTCTAACTCAAAACCGGTAAAAACTGGACATAGGTATTTCTTGCACGCAGCCATCGATATATTATATGCATACACCACACACACACACACAAACACATGCACACACACACACACACACACATATATATATATATATATATATATATGTGTGTGTGTGTGTGTGTGTGAGTGAGTGTGTATGTGTTTGTGTGTGTGTGTATTATCTTTTTTTTAAGTTGGTGGTAAACATTGTTCAATACAGCCCATTTTAAATTTCTACAAGTGAGCTCTGAATTTCTTACAAATCTAAAAATCCTATAAATATTTTTTTACAGAATGATATACGAACAAGTTGCAAACTTTTTTTTCTGTAAAAAGAACAAAATGGTCCCTATTTCATTGGAAGTGTAAAACCACCCTTCCTGGGGTCTGGATAAACACCTTGTGTAATTTATCTTCTGGTGTCTGAGGTATATCTTATTTATAGTCTAAATATATGCTGGTAGTTAATAAAGATCATGCGTCCTCGCTGTTACATCC
>NC_088361.1:83369918-83374918 GCF_034508935.2 Berghia stephanieae | reverse complement strand
TAGTTGTTTTAATTGGAAAACTGAAAAGTGTTCATGCATGAGACTGTGTGTTTAATCAATATGAGTCCTACGTTTTGATTACTTCACAACCAGTCATAGTATTAGTATATTAAGGGGTTATCACATCTCACACGTAGCTTTTAAAACAATGTGTCATATATAGAAATAATTTCTCCGTGTTAATTACCGTACCTTAAAGCCATATCCACATTGTCATACAATTACCGGTAGCATTAGGTTTAGTTAGTTGATCACCCCTTTGGATGAGTAAAGTTATCCGATTTTAGTTTGTAGTATACCGTTAAGTCACCTCTATAAATAAAACACAACGCTATTTTATGTCATCGTCGCTAAAGATACACATGATATTACTACTCTGATAATGTAATAATTAAGTCATATGGAGAACTTAATTGGGTTTAAACTTAAAAGCACGCTGGTTATTCTTAAACTCGTGTAGAAAATTGCCCTGTCATGTCTTTACTTTTTGATGTCATTTTTTTTTTTTGTGTGACCTCGAAATCGTTGATCACGCCAGCACGAAGGTATTGAAGATCGTTATTGTCGTCAATAACCATTTTGTCTCTGCGCTTGCCGTACTTTTAACATATAAATGACACGGCTTCAGCCTGATAATGTAACCGCGTCTTTAGAGAATTAAGGCCATCTGTATCCACCGCCCATGAGTTGTTTACATTTTCATTAAAACAAATCACATCTACACACCCCGCGAAATTTTATCTTCAGTTTGCGGCGATTCTCGGCTTGGTGATGTTGGGAAACCGTAATCTCATTTTCTTTCTAACTTATAGGCCTATATTTTGTATTGTTACTAATCAACACCCCTTTTTGACGGTGCCGTCGCGTTTTTATATGTATTGTATTATAATTATTTGTATTTGTATTATTCCCATGACTAATCACCAGTTTCTAGATCATTTCAGAGTTCACAGAAGTTGGAAGACGACAGAGGACAGGACCGGATTCATTTTGTAAGATTTCATCTAGAATGGTAAGTTTTCAGGGGCTTTTTTCAGTTTCGTTCGTCATTTTCTTGGACTCCAACATTATCCCACCACCAGTGTCTAATCACTATTAATTGTTTGAGTTTCAGATGGACCATCCAGGAAGACAACGAAATTTCAAGGGAGTCGACATCATCTACAGGTAAGAAATTTAATCTTTTTATCGTGATTTAAAAAAAAATCATGTTTGAATTTTACAAACTGAAATAGTAGATACCGATATGCCACCTTAGATTGCCTTCAGCATTAATCAACATGAGGTATTTATGAAAGTGAACAGATTCATGGAGATAATTCATATTCGAGAGATTAACTGTTGAGGTAAAAAAACAAAACAAAAAACATCTAAGTTATTGTTAATTATATTAGGTGGTGAGACTGCATTTATTTCAAAACATTATTTCTTCAATAATCTATTTATATACAAATTCAACATATTAAGAATTACGTTTTTCAAAAATTCACTACAGGACGGAATCAAGAGACCGGATTGGATCGTGTATTCTTCAAAGGATTGGATTCGTAACGGAGACTTCATCACGAGGTAGGAATTAATTTCTTTTCTCTCTCTCCTCCTCTCTCCTCTCTCTCTCTCTCTCTCTCTCTCTCTCTCTCTCTCTCTCTCTCTCTCTCCCTCCTCTCTCTCTCTCTCTCTCTTCTCCACTACTCTCTCCTCCTCTCTCTCTTCTCTATCTCTCTCTCTCTCTCTTCTCTATCTACTCTTCTCTCTCTCTCTCTCTCTCTCTATCTATCTCTCTCTCCTCCTCTTCTCTCTCTCTCTTCTCTCTATCTCCTCTCTCTCTCTCTCTCTCTCTCCTCTCCTCTCTTTTCTCTCTCTCTCTCTCTCTCTCTCTCTATTCTCTCTCTCTTCTCTCTCTCTCTCTCTCTTTCTTTCTTTCTCTTGGCTCAGTTCACCGTGGAAAGAGTTGTAGGGTAAGGACATGATATTTTAATAATTATTGCTAAACAATTAATTTGACAATGATTGGATAAATGATAAAGATTTATATAGTACGAGTACGACTTTTTAACAGCTGTAGACTGTAAACTCCTACTGAAGAAAAAAAATTAGACGATAAAAGCAGGGTTGCCAGTTTGGCATTTTAAATGCCAGATTCCAAAAATCTGGCATTTTTGAAAACCGTTTGGCATTAGAAAAATCATTTGGCATTTGGCATTTTCATTTGGCATTTTCTTTTCTTGTATATTATACTTCAAATGACACCTTTTCTTAATTATTTCTAAACGCGTAAAAACAAACATCTTCACATTTCTTTTACATTCTTAAAATCCAACCGTGGTGTAGTGGTTTAGCACTCCACTTAGTAGTCAGTAGGTAAATAATTACCCCAACAGGAAATTTAGTATAATTAAAAAAAAAAAACGAAAAAAAAGAAAAAAAAAAGAAAAAGAAAAGAAAACACGCAAGCCACCAGGATATGATAGTAAATTGTCTATCAAAAGTGAGTAGTTTTCTTAGTGGGGGTGGGAGTCAACAGACTTTGGCATCTTTTTGAGTGTTTTGGCATTTTTTGAGTCTTCCCTTGGCATTTTGTTGAAAAATAATCTGGCAACCCTGGATAAAAGAAATCACAAGGCACCAAGTGATCAAAGATGATATGAAACTATTCGAAACTTATGGCACATATCAATGTAATATTATAATTTACTGGCTGATGATCATATAGTAGCTTTGTCTATAATATTTTTGAGGACTTTCCTTTAAATATATGGTAATATTATTCGTTTGCGTTGTGTTGTAGATGTTAAATACAGTCGAGATACCTAGGCGGCCTCGTGCTCTAGATAGAATTCTAAGTCTAATTTCTTACACTACAGATAATAGACGTCTTCGCTTACAGTTAAAGCTTTATTCGTTGTAGTAAATTCATTCCGAATCAAAATAAAATGGATGGATTTCAATTTCAGGGTCCGTAATATCGAACCAAATTGGTCACCCCAAATTATCTGTACACGCCCATACACAATTCCAGTATCCATACGCTTCACTACAGTGTGTCACATAACTATACTATAACGCCGTCACATAAAGCCTTTTCGTGTGTTTACATAGCGCTCTTTTTCACGGTGTATTGAATTTTTTTTTATATATAATAAAAAAATCTTGCACTAGACTAGACATAAAAATCGACATTCATACCAATCTGAACTGAATTCATCTGAATGAGTATAATCCACATTAATTAGACTGTTAACGGTTTTTTGAAAAGTAAATTTAATTTGAAAGCATTGAATTCAATAGCTTTTAACAGCCTCATATGCCAAATATTTTAAACTTTGTCAGCTGTGTAGTGTTATATGAGTCAATATTGGAGGTCAAAATAATTAACTGAGTTATGCCCCTTTGTATTTTAAGAACTGAGATTCTTTGCAGGTGATTTTTACAATGAAGCACCTCAAAATACAAGGAAAGCTTTCATGTGCTTATAGAAATAGTGAAATAACGATAAGTATTCAATTGTAAGCTTCAATTTATTAGACAAAGACAGATACTGTCTTACAATTCAATACTTACCGTTATTTTTTTCTTCGAGCTTCAATCAGCACCATTTTAAAGGAATAGTGTATCTGCACAATATATCAAACTTTGAAAAAAATCCCAGCCGACAATTTGATGTATATGGAAATTGTAGAATGAACAAATCTAATTTATGACTTTTGTTAGACTCCGATCTCACCATTTTCTGATCCATTGTTTGGAATCCACAAACAGAGTTTTACAAACTGAAATCATAGATTCCAGTATTCCACCTTAGATTGCCTTCAGCATTAACCAACATTTGGTATTTACAGAAGTGACAATTTTTCTCCTGATAATTCATTTTCAAGAGTTTGATTTTATTTTTTAATTGGCGAGGTCAAAAAATTATTAGTTACTATTATCATTAAGTGCAGGCTGCATATCTTTCAAAACATAATTTCTTTGCTAATTATCTGTTTACCAATTCAAAACATAATCAAGAAATACATCTTTTATTTTTAATTCACTAAAGGATGGCATGAAGATACAGGATTACACCGTGTATTCTTCAACAGATTGTATTCGTAATGGAGATCCAATCTTGAGGTAGGTATTCCATTTAGTTCTCTCTCTCTCTCTCTCTCTCTCTCTCTCTCTCTCTCTCTCTCTCTCTCTCTCTCTCTCTCTCTCTCTCTCTCTCTCTCCCTCTCTCTTTCTCTCTCTCTTTCTCTCTCTCTCTCTCTCAAACCTTCTGTATCTCTCCGTCTCTCTCTATCTCTTTTTCTGTCTGTCTCTCTGTTGGCTTAGTTAACTGGTGAAGTAAAATACTAGCGAAAGAGTGAAAATGGAAAGGCTTCATATGGGAACAAATCAGACAATGGACGTTTCGGGTACAAACCCTTCGTCAGCACAATAATACACAAATAAACGTGGAAAACAAATAAAATATAATGAAAAATAACTTGTATAGCCTCAACCTCCCCCCCCCCCTCCCCTTTTTAATTTTTTTATTTTTTTATTTTTTTTTTTCTGTTGACGTTGTTGCTTTGTTTGTTTGTTTGTTTTTTTGTTTTTTTTGTTGTTTTTTTTTTTCTCTTCTCTCCTCTCTTTTCTATCTATCTATCTATCTATCTATCTATCTATCTATCTATCTATCTATCTGTCTGTCTATCCATCTATCTATCTATCTATCTATTTATCTGTATATTCCACTTTACTATCGCATCGCCATCTGATTCGACCTTCGCTCATCCAACAAACCCCCCCCCCCCCACCTTTCTACTACTACTATTACTACTATTACTACTACTACTACTACTACTACTACTACTACTACTACTACTACTACTACTACTACTACTACTACTACTACTACTACTACTTATATGTCTTTTATCTTCCATTATTTTCTGGAAAGTTCTGTTCCCTGACGCTGACCTTTTCTTATCAATTAGATCACCCCCCTGGCGCACCCTATCCTCTACCCACGCCAT
>NC_088361.1:83359528-83369818 GCF_034508935.2 Berghia stephanieae | reverse complement strand
CTTGACTAATCAGTCAATGCATACCCTACATGATTTTTGTACGCCATGGTCAGATGTCAGGGGTTTGAAGAAGAATTATCCATATAATTAAATATTCATTAGCAACGTGCATCCTTAGTGGTAATCTGGTACTTAGCACCCCCCCCCCCCTCCCCCCCCATAGACACATAGATAACACAGGACGGTAGTCTGTGGATAGACACTCAGTAAGTGTAGAGGAATATAGCCACGCCCTGGGGACAGTCGCAAGGCTCAACTATGTAAACTATCGGTAACCTACGATTGGAGACGTGAAAATTAGGGGCTCCTTCTATTCTATATGGGCGATGTTCATGTCAAGTCAGTAAAGTGGCATTTGTGTATTGATGGTGTGTGATTAAAAAAACAGCCTTTTCCCACTGATCTTACCTTATAGTTAAAAATTACTCAAAAATTAATCATAAATTACTCACTGAATAGAAACCTTCGAAACCCGTGCCTAATTTACTATACGTTTGATGCCTATATCATAATTTTAATATGATAGATGGGATAGATGCCAGGACATCATTGAGTACTATAAGTAGAATTTGGATAGATGCATTTGCTTCCATGGCCAGTGTTGCGGTAAGTCGCGTCTGGAGGGTAACAGTCGTGACGTCACTTCCCTCGTATAGAATACGCATAGTAACCTACTGATCATGTTTTTACTTTTATACATTCGGATCACATGACAGGTGAAAGTTCTAGCCAGAATGAAGAATAAATAGTGCCAATTTTCTTTGCTGGGCGGACGTGACTTCAGACTATTGAATCCGATTGACACCCCCTCCCTTTACTTTGAGTAGATGAGACGATGAGACGCTTCGATATTACTTAGAGTCGGAATAACATGACATTTCGCGGTTATAGCTTTTAGATCTCGCAAAGCCATCCAAACGCTGTGGTGGAGTAGCTCTTTGATGTCATCGCCGCTTCCATCGCTCGTTGGGTATTGCAACTACCCTCTGGTGGTGCGGAAGGTGTTACATATTTTGCATAACAATAACGTAATCCCGGGACGGGAGGTAGCGTCTTTGTTTCGGCCGGCCAGTTAATAAAGAGCATGTGATAAGTTGAACACGTTGATACGCTTGACTCACAATTCTACAGGAATGGACAGTGTCGGTTGATCAAAGAATATAACATTGTTGTTTACCAACCATTTTTCCACTCTGAAGTTCCTATCTCTCTATTATAATAAAATTGATACTACGAATGACAAAATCGACGAACAAATTAGGGAGTTACAAGTTATTCATAATAAGAATAGGTACTTTTACAAGTTTACAATAATCCTTATCTAAGTCACTTTTCATCATCAAAGTCGCACCTTTTTCCCGATTTTTATCAAACAAAGTACAAAGTTAATAATTTTCACCCGCGGATAATATGGGATCCATATCTACATGTTTTATTTTATTTTTTTTAAAATCAAAGCTGGAAACATCCTGAGAAACTGGAAATCCTGTCATTTTCTTCACAACGATTAGGTTTTACTGATTGAGAACAGTCTTGACTACTCCGCCCATTGATATTTGGTGGTTGTCGCTATTGGCGGGTTGAATTTTAGAGTTAGGTAAAGCGGCCTTGGCTATTGTTGTGACAGCGCGGGATCATTATGGCGCGGAGTTGCTTGGTTGATGTTGAATAATGTAATGTTTATACAAGAGGCGATATGGCTAACCTGAGAGTACTTCGGTGTATTTATTTCAATTGCACTGCAGTATAATAGATTACACCCTTTAATGCTATTTATTTTTGGAACCATAATTCTTAGGCAATAATAATTATGATTTTTGGTTGTTATTATGTGCCGTTGGCTTCGGGGGAAGAATGGCGATTTTTTAATCGTTATCTATATTTTTAATGGGGCATATCTTCTGACATCTATGGCTAGCAGCCACGAAGGCCTTGCTAGCAGCTCTATCGTCGCATGGGGTTCTCACATGTTTTGGCTTAAGTTCGTTTTGGAACGGGGTAATTCGGTTACTATCGGCTCTTTATGATTATGCTGAGGAACATAGAAGGGATGAGTTATGGGCCTTGTTATCCAGTTATTATTCTCTTTACCGACATGTGAGAAACTATGATGGAGGCTATGTGAGCTAGACCTGTAACGATTATCTACTCATAACCAATTTTCCGCGGATTAAAAAATATTGACAAAATGTTTATAATGTGCGGCTATGCTATGTGGCCTTGTGATATGACACTCGCGGTCGGATCGGAAGGTGTCGGATTCCAGCCTTGCTTAGGGTATAGTTGAGTGCTCGGGAAAGGCTCTTTTTTCACATTCTCCAATGATTTACTATATTATATACTTGTTGCTTTCTCTCACCTACTCAGGTGTAAAATGTGTATTTGACCATTAACGTGCTGTCTGGGAATTTGGTAATATCGACCAATACTCATTGACGTCTAGTAACGTTCTACATTTTAAATGTTGCTGTTGGACAGGGACCCTTTGTAAAGCGCTCTGAACACATTTAGTGGATTTTGCGCTATATATAAGATCTTATTTGTATGTAAATATGACCGTCTATAATATGATCGCATTTCCTTGGGGTCGGATTACTTTGGAGAATTTCTAGTCTATTTGGCAATGCGTCTGTTGATTTCTAACAACGAAGCCATCTCACACCCTCATAAGACTATATATGTTTCTTCTTTATGCCATGATGGTGGACCTCCATTCACTCAGGGGCCATATCTTAGCACAGTTTTTTGTTACAAAGGATTGGAATGAAGACTTCAAGATTTTGTCTTCTCTATGCCTAATATAGGACTAATATGACAACAATGATTTATTGGAACTGGTTTATATATATACAGACACTGACATTTTTTCAATACTCATTATATGCTGTTATGATGGCATATTATAATGACGATATAACATTTTTGTTTTTTGTTTGTTTGTTTTTTTTCTATCAGGAGCATTAATTTATTTTAGTACTATTTTGGTGCTAGGACTAGGAGAGGAGTAAGCCTTTGTCTTCTCTATGCCTAAAATATGACATATCGATTTTGGCAACATTGATATATTGGAGCCGTATACATAGTCTATAACTTTGGGGAGATATGTGGTCTTAGTCTTAGTGACTAACTAGACGTCACTAATGGTCCCAGCTTTATACCATTATGTTATTGTGGCACACTACTTAATAGCTGGCACTTGCAGCTAATTTGTATTTTATATGTATAGACACATGCCATTTGTTCAATATTTCATTAGATGCTTTTACGATGGCATATATTATACTGATGATTTTGCACCTTTTTTCAATCAGGAGCCTTAATTTATTACTACGGTATTTCGTTACTAGGAGAGGAGCATAGGCTTTTTGCTCTCGATACCTACTATGCTAGTGTGGGAGAATGATTTTTTGTAGCTGCTAGCATGGTTTATTACGTGAGGAGATAGAAGGTCTTAGTATATCATCAATTTTCTCAGCTTTACACTGTTATGGTAGTATGACAGAGAATCTAACAGTACAGTTAGTGGTACTAACAATTGACTAGTGTATTATATGTATACAAACATTCTGTATCTGCTTTATCCATTACACACACATATTTATCTGTTTTTATATGGGCATATTCTAATGATAATAGATTCAGTTTAGTATGAGTGGACAGGAATGAGATAGGATTACTATATTAGCACCGAGGATTGATTAATTTAGTCTTGGGTTCAGTGTAAAGTTGTTTTCTCTCGAGGAATATTTTTGGATGGTTAGACCTCGGCTGTCTTCACCCGTGTATTCACGTTTGGAGCAGTCATAGGTGCAACACGCCAGACTATGGAACCCTCTTGTGAGGTTTCGGACATAGCTTATATGTCCAGGATTGATTATCCTTTTTCACTGTCATTACGTCTCTAATGACCTACGGGACTCTAGGTGCTTAATCTTTTGTCCTGGCCCGGGGGTAGTGTGCACTAAGTCACCTGTCACCGGCACGGTTTTTCTGCCGTTATACGTTAGACAACCCAGACATTAGATGTCTGAGGCTCTGTCTAGGCCTCATCAGCCAGATTGTTTGTATCAAGCAATCTTTATGTATGACCCACATCATTTCCAGACTCTGGCTGCCTAAGCCTTTGGCCCTGGACCGGAGATAGTATTGACTAAGCAAGTCATCTATCAATGGTACGGTTTTCTGCCGTTTTTTAGCTCGTTTGGCATTCATATTTTAGACATTTGAGACGGTTTTGTGTCTCAAATGTTTGGGTCATACAATAGTTATTTTTATTTATTTTGATGTAGATTTATGGTGCTTCGCTCGTCCTATTTGTGTCTAGGAGCAGGCATAGGAATAATTTGTCAATGACATGAAACCTCTTTGTGGGGTTCCGGACATAGCTTATATTATGTCCAGGATCGATCATCCTTTCTTACTGTCGTTACTATTCTAACGAACTACATAAGCTTAATCTTTGGGCCTGGAGCATACAGGTGAGAGAACATTCATTTCAATTTTTCATCATGTGAGATAGCACATATTATAATTGTTGGATATTTACTCACTGCATAGGGATTGTTGGGTTTGGATAGGGATACCTATGAGATTTCCAGTCGTGTTTTTGGCGTTTGGAATAGTCATTGGTACAAATAGCAATGCTAAGGAACCCTCTTGTGAGGTTCCGAACATACCTTATATTATGTCCAGGATTGATCATCCTTTTTCACTGTCATTACGACTCTAATGACCTACGGGACTCTAGGTGCTTAATCTTTTGTCCTGGCCCGGGGTAGTGTGCACTAAGTCACCTGTCACCGGCACGGTTTTCTGCCGTTATACGTTAGACAACCTAGACATTAGATGTCTGAGGCTCTGTCTAGGCCTCATCAGCCAGATTGTTTGTATCAAGCAATCTTTATGTATGACCCACATCATTTCCAGACTCTGGCTGCCTAAGCCTTTGGCCCTGGACCGGAGATAGTATTGACTAAGCAAGTCATCTATCAATGGTACGGTTTTCTGCCGTTTTTTAGCTCTTTTGGCATTCATATTTTAGACATTTGAGACGGTTTTGTGTCTCAAATGCTTGGGTCATACTATAGTTATATTTTATTTTTATTTTTCAGGTAGATCTATGCTGCTTCGCTCGTGGTATTTGCGTTTGGAGCAGGCATAGGTAAAGTTTGTCAATGCCAGGGAACCCTCTTGTGAGGTTCCGGACATAGCTTATATGTCCAGGATTGATCATCCTTTTTTACTGTCATTACGTCTCTAATGACCTACGGGACTCTAGGTGCTTAATCTTTTGTCCTGGCCCGGGGTAGTGTGCACTAAGTCACCTGTCACCGGCACGGTTTTCTGCCGTTATACTTTAGACTACTCTGACCATAGATGTCAGGTGCTTTGTCTTGGCCTCATCAGCCAGATTGTTTGTATCAAACAATCTATTTACGTCTGATTTTTATTCGGTCGGGGCTTTGACTGTTAGTCAGCCTCTGTTCCGGACCAGGGATAGTATGAGACGGGGCTTTGACTGTTAGTCAGCCTCGGTTCCGGACCAGGGATAGTATGGGACGGGGCTTTGACTGTTTGTCAGCCTCTGTTCCGGACCAGGGATAGTATGGGACGGGGCTTTGACTGTTAGTCAGCCTCAGTTCCGGAACAGGGATAGTATGGGACGGGGCTTTGACCAGGGATAGTATGCACTCAGTCAACTATCACTGTTTTTTTTTTTTTTTTTTTTTTTTGCCTGATTTTTAGACTTTGTAAGGTGGGCAGTTATTTGCTAGGGTCAAAGTGCCTTGAGGACCCTGATAACTTTTGGGTTTTTTGTGTATGGCTTCCTCAGCTTTGCCCGGGGCCAGGGATAGTATGCGCTTAGTCATATATCTCTGCTAGATTACCTAACTTTGCATACTGGGTGTCAGGGATATCTGTTGTGTAGGGGTGGTTTACTTCTTGATTTTGGATTATACATATCCTTAATAGACCTGGTTGGATATTTTGTTCACATCTTTTTAAACTAGATATTTTATAGACATCTCCTTACATATGGCGTTAGACAGGCGCTCTTTAATTAGAGCCGTGGTGTATTCACTCAGAGTGGCATTACTTAACACTCTGTATTGGTTGATTTGACAACATTTTATGTTACTTGGACCATTAACCTAGGTGGTTTAACATTTTCATACTTAGTAGGGAGTCCTTCGATCAGACATTTGCGCTGGATAAAGGGGAGCTGGTTTTCAACAGTTTTGCCATCTCTGGAAAGAATTTCTGATGATATTAGATTCTAGATCTTTATTGATTGGAGACTATGGGTAACGACTTATGGTTGTGTGGCTGATGCACTAACTTTTATACTTAGGTTTTTATCAGTGTTGTTAATATACAATGACCTACAGTATATTTTCCCTTGTTTCGATTGAAATTGTTTGGGATTTTTAGCAACTATTGTGTGTATAATTTTTTAATGCATACATACAGCATGGGTCTTGATTCCCGTTCAAATGCAATAGACTCATCGACCCACGATTTGCGGCAGTCTTAGTTTCCAGCATAGTGTAATATACACATGACGTGACACGGATATCGGTATATTTAGTTCATTTTATTATTTAAGTAAGTGGGCCGGAGCAGAATTTGTCAGATTGTTCCATGGAGGTCTTTGTATATTTGGTAACAAAGCTGCACCAGGGGGAAACTGGTGACGATGAGGATTATGGACGTGTGAGGAATGATGATGAGATGATGATGAGGATGATGATAATAGCGATGGTGATGGTGAAGAGGATGAGGAGGATGAGGCTGTCTGAGTCACATCTTATTGACAAGGAGTGAAGACAGATGGATGTTTATGAAGGTGAAAGGAGAAACTAATGTAGTGTCTTAAACATTTTAATTGGTGAACAGGTCCGATTAGGCAATTGTCTTTCGGCTTGGGCGGGCATGCCTGTTATGACTGATGGGACTGGTCGGTTTGTCAGAACTTCCGGTTTCGGGCGTGTCCGATGTTGGTTTCTGGTGTGAACGCTGGTAGGAGTTAATCTCTTATTCTGTAATGTGAGTCACTTACTTTAGCCTAGTATGGGGATGATTCTTCCTGGTTTGAGTTCCAGTTGGTGACATTCACGAAGATTTTCTTTGTACTTGTTCGATTGTATTTAGGTGGGCTTTGTTGATTCGGGCCTGATTGATGCATATTCTAGTATTTATGCCTAATCAAGGCAGGATTAGCGGGTGTTTTAACTCACTCAATCCTAGAATTTTTTGCTACTTTTCAAAATTGGATATATTAAAAATGAGCATATACATAGACATTTTTGTTCAACCACCATTAACACGTAAAACTAAAAACATTAGCTTTGATACTACGCCTATAATTTGTCGCATAAAATACGTAATAAATAGGCATGGGGCAAAAGTAACCCTGTTAAACTACGGATATAGTCGGTGTTAGGGTTGAGCGAGTTAATGGCCTTAGGGATGGATCCAGAGGCCTTATGAGTTATAAACTGTCGCCTCTATGTTATGGAGGTTCTGATCCCAGCCTGAGGACTTGCTTGTTGTCTACGTGCCATCATCGCTGCTACGTGCTAATGTTTGACTTATATTATTAGCTTGTGGTGTTACTGGAATGATTATTATAGTCCGACTCCCATGTAATTTTGACGTCATTTAAGACACTTGCGTCGACTGGTGTTTTGTTGTTAGGAGTGGCCAGGGAACATAAATACTACCCTGTTGGTTGAACTGTTGTATATAATCAACGATTTGTTCACTTTTGGTGGTATGACCATGGCCTTCACTTTTGACTGAAATATTTGGTAGAGTCAGGCTATTTTACGAAAGCTACAGTTTAGGTGTTTCTGTAGGGTGCATGCATGTGTAACTCGGGTTATCAATTACTCTCTTCGTACAACAGACCTTACCCTATTGTCACGCAGGGTGGTATGCATTAAGTATAATGGATTCGTTGATTTGGACTAATTATGTAGCGGATATTTCATTATATTTTACGATTCATTTAGTTAGTCTTGAAGCGATAAATATTTTGTGGCTTTTCATCGTTTTACATCGCGTGCTACTATATGACTTTGAAGTCTCATATGAATTCACAATTCGACCAATTGTGTTGTAGAATGGATAGATAAACGATACTTACCAAAGTTGAAGTTTGTCTGTTATTCTACAACACTGGTCGATTGTGAATTCATTTGCCCTCCCTTACCATAATTATCATAATATACCCTCCCCTCTAGTTCTGTTGATAGATTTATATTATCTTCATACAATCCATGAGCAGTTTATGTTAGAGTTGGGTAGTATCTGGGCTCATATAGTAGCCCGCTCAAAATTTAAAGTGTGATCGGTAAATGGATGGTTCATCACTCAAATGAATTCACAATCGACCAGTGTTGTAGAATAACAGACAAACTTCAACTTTGGTAAGTATCGTTTATCTATCCAGTCCTGACGATGGCAAATTAAGCCTGAAACATTAATGTAGACTGTCTCAAACATTGTGGTAAATATTAAAAAAAAAAAAAAATAAAACAAAAAAATAAAACAAAAAAAAAAAAAAATAATATTGTCGGTGGTTTATTAATATTTTTTTGTTGTGGCTTGAAATTATTTGTTCTATGTTGCGCATACACGAGTAGCTTATTTTTATGGTATTCCTGTTGATAATTTTATGTAGCTTGTGGTTTCTTGGAAAGTTTGTATCAATTAATTTCAGGAACTGCTGACCTATGTTTGTGCTGACGTTTTTGTCGAAAGGTGGGTTGAACCAAGTTATGTGTCGTTTTCTTGTTTTACGTTCTTCACTTGTGTGTTGGGGTTTACATGAGAGGGAGGCGTCTGAGTATTCGACACAAGAAAAACAACAAACAATATCAAAATCCACAATAGAATTGTTCAGAACTGTTGCGTATATTTATGGCACAATGAAGCTGTCAAAAACTGAAGTTAGAGAATGTGTGTAATCATGTATTATAATAACCTATAATGTGTTTTCCAACCACCACATCATCACTGTCACTACTACTACAACCACCACCACAATATCATCACTAACACTACTACTACAACCACCAGCACCACATCATTATCACTACCACTACTACTACAATCACCACAACCACATCGTCATCACTACCACTACTACCGCAACCACCACCACCATATCATCATCATTACCACTACTACTACAACCACCACCACCACTACTACTACAACCACCACCACATCATCATCACTACCTCAACTACTACAACCACCACCACAATATCACTACCACTACTACCACAACCACCAGCACCACATCATTATCACTACCACTACTGCAACACCACCAGCACATCATCATCACTACCACTACTACTACAACCACCACAACCACCACCATATCATTACCATTACCACTACTACAACCACCACAACCACATCGTCATCACTACCACTACTACTGCAGCCACCACCACCACCATATCATCACCATTACAACTACTACTACAACCACCACCACATCATCATCATCACTACCACTACTACTACAACCACCACCACATCATCACCACTATCACTACTACTACAACTACAACCACCACCACATTATCATCACTACCACTACTACTGCAACCACCACCACCATATCATTATCAAATTTTTTTTTTTAATTGAGCTTTATATAGTGCGATATCTACTAAATGTGCTCAGAGCGCTTTACATGGGGTCCCTGGTCAACATTTAACATGTAGGACGGGACATGACGGCGATATTACAATTTTTCGGACAAAGACAACTCTGTTACCGGCCAGGTACTCATTTTAACCTGAGTACGGTGAGAGAATGTGAGTAAAGAGCCTTTTCCAAGGACTCAACTATGCGCCGAGTGCGAGGCTCGAACCCAGGACCTTCCGATCCGAAAGCGAGTGTCATACTACTAGACCACATAGCCGCATCATTACCACTACTACTACAACCACCACCACCACATCATCATCACGACCACTACTACTACAACCACCACCACCACCATATCATTACCATTACTACTACAACTACAACACCACCACATCATCACTACACACATAAACAACAGAAACAATTTAAAAACATAACTATGACACGCAACCACTCACAACGAGGCTATACTATTTATCCTTTTCTCTATAATATAGAACAGGACAAGACAAACAAGAGCTAGACTCTCTCTACACTTCGCATTGATGTTTGTCGTCTGACGAGTTCAACTCTCGGTCGACCTGTCAATATTCCTTTTTGCCTAGGACGTAATCATTA
>NC_088361.1:83349528-83354528 GCF_034508935.2 Berghia stephanieae | reverse complement strand
TATGGACGTGCTGGTTCTAAAATAGTCATGATGATGATATTACTACTACTACTACTACTACTACTACTAATAATAATAATAATAATAATAATAATAATAATATAATAATAATAATAATAATAATAATAATAATAATAATAATAATATAATAATAATAATAATAATAATAATAATAATATAATATAATTTAAAACAAAAAAAAATTCAAAAAAAAAGTAAATAAATAAATAATAATAATAATAAAAAAATAAAATAAAAATATAAAAAAAAAATTTAAAAAATTAAAAATTCAAAAAAAAAACAAAAAAACAAAACAAAACAAAGGTCGTTGATTCCGATTCCGCCTGTCGATTGTGCATATAAATAAGTGGATGCCAACAAATTGAACGACATTGTAATATCGGATATAACGTCTCCATCTTCATCACAGGTTTTTTTATTTATAAAAATGTTTGGGGTTTTTTTTTGTTTGTTTTGTTTTTTTTTTTTTAATAAGATAAGATTGGTTTATTGCTTTAATGTAACTGATAGTTTTTTCATAACTATGTGTATACAAATTGTATAATCAATATACCCACCTTCAGAAACACAAGTGCAAGTAATTAATTATAGTAATAATAATAACAATAATAGCAACAATAATAACAATAACACTAATAACAACAACACCAGCAACAATAATAATAAAAACACCAACAACAACAATAATAATAACAACAACAATAGAAATAATAATAATGATAGAGCATATAAACTTAGTGATAAAACTACTAAAAAGTATTATAACAGCCACGTTAGCAAAAACAGGGACCATAATATCTAATAATAATAACAACCATCATAACTACAACTACAAAAACAGTAATAATAACAATAATAATATTTTATTTTATTTTATTTTATATCAATTTTCTGATCCTCATATCGGTTCTTAATATCGCTAATGGATATTTTTTGGGCCATATTTGATTTTAGAGATAACCATTTTTCCAACGAGAATCAAATGATTTATCCACATACGATCCGATTCATTGATTCCGGGATAATCGATTAATCCCACCATTACTTTTTGCAAATCTATATTTATTTGTTTCCCTATCTTACTGTTAATTATGCTTTCTATCTCCCGCCATACAGATTTTACTGATTTACAATAAAAAAAGAAATGCTCCGAATAGTCTATTTCATCACAATATTGACATTTATTATTTGAACTTGCAACTTTCATTTTATGAAGCAATATATTGGTAGGGTAAATATTATGCATAATCTTCCATTGTAAAATCCTTAATCTTGATTCTTTTGTACAAACATAAGGTAAAATCCAATGTTTTGCTTGTAACTCTACGCTTTTTCCCCCAAAAGCCCTTAACATGTTCTATTGATCATTCTCCTCTAACATTTTGGTACAACTCTTTTCTGGAAAGATTTTGAATAATAGTCTTTTTTTGAAATTTTATTAAATCTTCTGATTTCGAAACTTTTAGGCGTGATAAAGCGCTTTTGACTACACTATAATCAAGATCTATTCCATTATAATTCCCATATATATCTTTGAACTCCCCAATTGACATGATACGTCTTGAATTGATGTAGATTTGCTTAACGTAAAACACTTTTTTTGCGATCAGATTAGTTGAAAACAGTACTTTACCTTTGAATTTAATTTTATTATTGTTAAAAATTGGTTCATCTGGGTGAATTTCCATATTTTGATCTTCATGAGGAAAGTTAAGATACTCTATTAAAAACATTTTTCCAAAATATGTTTTTCACCAATTTTAACCCTTTGAATTGCGCACTGTTTATATTTGCTTCCAATGCTTTTTTTTCCCCAATACGTCTAAAAAAGTAATTAGATACTACTTTCCAATCGCAACTTTCATCTGAATAAAACTTTTTTCCCCAATTAATCAGAAATGATTTTTGTAAAGAAATTATGTCAATCATGTTCAGGCCTCCATTACTTCTATCGTTACACATGGTCTTTCTTTTTACTTTCTCAAAAGCTCTCCTATTTGATGTTTTCTTTTGCCACAAAAATTTAAAGAACCATCTATTTATTTCCTCTAATACAGTCAACGGGATTGAAATACTCTGCATAATATAAATTAACATAGAAATACCAAAGGTTTTGATTATGTTTATTTTTTCCTATCAAAGAAAGGTCCCTTTTTCCCATAACTTTAGCATTTTCTTTATGCTTTCAATTTTATGTATCCAATTATTTTTATTTTCCGTAGCTGTCATTTTGAAACTGAATATTACTCCTAAAATTTTTAGATCATCAACAATTGGAATGTTGAACAATGAATCTTTCCTAAGGATTTGATTTTTGTTCATTTGAATAATTTTAGATTTACTCTTATTCAAAGTAAGTCCAGAGAATATCGAAAACTCATTAATTTTCTGTAACACATGTTTTAAGTCTTTTTGATCTTTTAGAAAAAAAGTTGTATCGTCAGCATATTGTTTAATAATAAATCTTGTGTTATCTATTATTATTCCTTGAATGTTTTTCTCCTGTCTTACTTTAGATGCCACTATTTCTACTCCTAGAATAAAAATTAAAGGAGATATTGGACAACCTTGTCTAACGCCTCTTTGCATATCAAAATCCCCCGAATGTCCCCCATTTTTGACACAAACCTTCTTCTTCTTCTTCTTCTTCTTCTTCTTCTTCTTCTTCTTTATTTTTATTCTTCTTTTACATTCTTCTTCATCTCTTCCTCTTCCCATCTTTCTCCTCCTCACCCTCCCTCTTCTTCTTCTTCTTCTTCTTCTTCTTCTTCTTCTTCTTCTTCTTCTTCTTCTTCTTCTTCTTCTTCTTCTTCTTCTTCTTCTTCTTCTTCTTCTTCTTCTTCTTCTTCTTCTTCTTCTTCTTCTTCTTCTTCTTCTTCTTCTTCTTCTTCTTCTTCTTCTTCTTCTTCTTCTTCTTCTTCTTCTTCTTCTTCTTTCTTCTTCTTCTTCTTCTTCTTCTTCTTCTTCTTCTTCTTCTTCTTCTTCTTCTTCTTCTTCTTTTCTTTTCTTCTTCTTCTTCTTCTTCTTCTTCTTCTTCTTCTCTTCTTCTTCTTCTTCTTCTTCTTCTTTCTTCTTCTTTCTCTTCTTCTTCTTTATTTATTTATTTTTTTATTTTTTTTTTTTATTATTAAAAAAAATTTTTTTAATTTTTTTTTTTTAACCTCAGGAATAGGAGACAGCCAATGTTTGTCGTTGCTTTGCCAATTTAGAATTATCTCAGTCTTTTAAATACGACAATAAACAGGTATAGGTATATTGACCTTTTAAAAAAAAATTGATATCGATCATAATATTAGTAATAATAATAATAATAATAATAATAATAATAATAATAATAATAATAATAATAATAATAATAATAATAATAATAATAATAATAATAATAATAATAATAATAATAATAATAATAATAATAATAATATTAATAATAATAATAATAATAATAATAATAATAATAATAATAATAATAATAATAATAATAATAATACTAATAATAATGATAACAATAATAATAATAATAATAATAATAATAATAATAATAATAATAATAATAATAATAATAATAATAATAATAATAATGATAATACTAATAATAATAATAGTAAAATAATAATAATAATAATAATAATAATAATAATAATAATAATAATAATAATAATAATAAATAATAATAATATAATAATAATAATAATAATAATAATAATAATAATAATAGTAATAATAATAGTAATAATAAAAGAAATAATAATAATAATAATAATAATAATAATAATAATAATAATAATAATAATAATAATAATAATAATAATAATAATAATAATGATAATAATAATAATAAAATAATAATAATAATAATAATAATAATAATAATAATAATAATAATAATAATAATAATAATAATAATAATAATAATAATAATGATAATAATAATAATAATAATAATAATAATCATCCTCATAATAATAATCATAATAATAATGATAATAAAAATATTTAAGACCCATCACCACAAATGTTTCACAATGCTACAATCGCATATTGGGTAAATATAAAAAGAATAATAATGCAAAAGATATATGACCCTAGTACTCTCAAAGAAGGAGCAAAAGTAAGAAAGTGAGACAAGAAAAACATCGCCGCCTCTGAATTATGATATTAATCGTACAGTCAAATGCAATGCACTTTGACATATGGGGCACTTGGAACGTGGCCCGAAGATGCACATTTATACATACATATACACATACATATACATACATATGCATACATACATATCACATACGTGCACCTTTGTGCATACACACATTTTTACATGGTGTATGTTTAGTGACCGTACGTGTATGGAGTGTACACATAAAGGCAGGCGACAGAGGCTAAAAAATATATATATAGGATTGCCAATTGGTGAGCAAACTCGGGACCTATTTTCAAGGTCAAGTTGAGTTCGATGCGAGCCCTGTACACTTCCTAAAAGAAATAAGTAATGAGATAAATAGAAAATGCGATCGCAGCACGGGTTGAAAATATTGTGATAGCAGGGATTATGGACGTGCTGGTTCTAAAATAGTCATGATGATGATATTACTACTACTACTACTACTACTACTACTACTACTAATAATAATAATAATAATAATAATAATAATAATAATAATAATAATAATAATAATAATAATAATAATAATAATAATAATAATTTAAAACAAAAAAAATTCAAAAAAAAAGTAAATAAATAAATAATAATAATAATAAAAAAATAAAATAAAAATAAAAAAAAAATTTAAAAAATTAAAAATTCAAAAAAAAAAACAAAAAAACAAAACAAAACAAAGGTCGTTGATTCCGATTCCGCCTGTCGATTGTGCATATAAATAAGTGGATGCCAACAAATTGAACGACATTGTAATATCGGATATAACGTCTCCATCTTCATCACAGGTTTTTTTATTTATAAAAATGTTTTGGGGTTTTTTTTTGTT
>NC_088361.1:83279528-83344528 GCF_034508935.2 Berghia stephanieae | reverse complement strand
TCTCCCGCCATACAGATTTTACTGATTTACAATAAAAAAAGAAATGCTCCGAATAGTCTATTTCATCACAATATTGACATTTATTATTTGAACTTGCAACTTTCATTTTATGAAGCAATATATTGGTAGGGTAAATATTATGCATAATCTTCCATTGTAAAATCCTTAATCTTGATTCTTTTGTACAAACATAAGGTAAAATCCAATGTTTTGCTTGTAACTCTACGCTTTTTCCCCCCAAAAGCCCTTAACATGTTCTATTGATCATTCTCCTCTAACATTTTGGTACAACTCTTTTCTGGAAAGATTTTGAATAATAGTCTTTTTTTGAAATTTTATTAAATCTTCTGATTTCGAAACTTTTAGGCGTGATAAAGCGCTTTTGACTACACTATAATCAAGATCTATTCCATTATAATTCCCATATATATCTTTGAACTCCCCAATTGACATGATACGTCTTGAATTGATGTAGATTTGCTTAACGTAAAACACTTTTTTTGCGATCAGATTAGTTGAAAACAGTACTTTACCTTTGAATTTAATTTTATTATTGTTAAAAATTGGTTCATCTGGGTGAATTTCCATATTTTGATCTTCATGAGGAAAGTTAAGATACTCTATTAAAACATTTTTCCAAAATATGTTTTTCACCAATTTTAACCCTTTGAATTGCGCACTGTTTATATTTGCTTCCAATGCTTTTTTTTCCCCAATACGTCTAAAAAAGTAATTAGATACTACTTTCCAATCGCAACTTTCATCTGAATAAAACTTTTTTCCCCAATTAATCAGAAATGATTTTTGTAAAGAAATTATGTCAATCATGTTCAGGCCTCCATTACTTCTATCGTTACACATGGTCTTTCTTTTTACTTTCTCAAAAGCTCTCCTATTTGATGTTTTCTTTTGCCACAAAAATTTAAAGAACCATCTATTTATTTCCTCTAATACAGTCAACGGGATTGAAATACTCTGCATAATATAAATTAACATAGAAATACCAAAGGTTTTGATTATGTTTATTTTTTCCTATCAAAGAAAGGTCCCTTTTTTCCCATAACTTTAGCATTTTCTTTATGCTTTCAATTTTATGTATCCAATTATTTTTATTTTCCGTAGCTGTCATTTTGAAACTGAATATTACTCCTAAAATTTTTAGATCATCAACAATTGGAATGTTGAACAATGAATCTTTCCTAAGGATTTGATTTTTGTTCATTTGAATAATTTTAGATTTACTCTTATTCAAAGTAAGTCCAGAGAATATCGAAAACTCATTAATTTTCTGTAACACATGTTTTAAGTCTTTTTGATCTTTTAGAAAAAAAGTTGTATCGTCAGCATATTGTTTAATAATAAATCTTGTGTTATCTATTATTATTCCTTGAATGTTTTTCTCCTGTCTTACTTTAGATGCCACTATTTCTACTCCTAGAATAAAAATTAAAGGAGATATTGGACAACCTTGTCTAACGCCTCTTTGCATATCAAAATCCCCCGAATGTCCCCCATTTTTGACACAAACCTTCTTCTTCTTCTTCTTCTTCTTCTTTATTTTTATTATTCTTTTACATTCTTCTTCATCTCTTCCTCTTCCCATCCTTCTCCTCCTCACCCTCCCTCTTCTTCTTCTTCTTCTTCTTCTTCTTCTTCTTCTTCTTCTTCTTCTTCTTCTTCTTCTTCTTCTTCTTCTTCTTCTTCTTCTTCTTCTTCTTCTTCTTCTTTATTTTTAGTCTTCTTTTACATTCTTCTTCATCTCTTCCTCTTCCCATCCTTCTCCTCCTCACCCTCCCTCGTCTTCTTCTTCTTCTTCTTCTTCTTCTTCTTCTTCTTCTTCTTCTTCTTCTTCTTCTTCTTCTTTTTCATTTCAATCCTTCTCCTCCTCTGCCTCCTCCTCCCCCTCTCCCTCTCCATCCCTCATCACCATCACATTATCATCATTTTCTTCTTCTTCTTCTTCTTCTTCATTTTTTAAATTCTTTTACATTTTCCCCCTTCTCTTCCTCTTCCAATCCTTCTCCTCCTCCCTTATCTTTTTTTTCTTCTTTTTTCTTCTTTTTATTTTTCTTCTTCCTCTTTGATAGGAACACACTTTATTTATAGACATTATAATCTATTTTATCGTGTTTCATAGGGGTGCAATTCTATATTCATTACACACTTAATAGCAGTATTTAGGTAGTAGTAATATACATTGCCAGTTGGATTTGGATTTATTAATTGCCAAGACAGAAATATATAAGCCATGCAAAGTAGCGGCCAAAAACATTAACATTTTGAATATTGCAAATATTGCTTTAGTCATATATTGTATTTTTGAAAATTAAAATTATACTGCAGTTAGATGCGGCATTATGTTAGGCATCTTTTTAAGAAATCAACATTATCAATATTTGGAACATTTCTTTTTCTGTCTTTTGTTATATTTTGTGGCACCATCTAAATGGTTATTGCACATAGAACTTATAGAATAACTGCCTCGCTCTTACATAAAATTTTATTTCGTGATATGTAACTTGTAACCACGTTGTATGAGTTATGATAAGTATTTATAATTGTGTTTATGACAAATTTGTTATCTCATTTGCACACTATTGTATAAAGCAAATCCACAAAATACTTGTGGTGCTGTATTTTATATTGATTTTACAAATGAACCAGATTTATTTATTTCAATATTATCAGGTGACCTGCCACTCAAAACCCTCATAATTCGAAATTGTATCAGCACAGAGAAAAAGTTAAATTTTTGAGCCATATTCATGGTTTGTTTAATTTGATATTATCGCACGCTTTAGTGTGACTAAATTAGATATTATCATGGCTGAAGCGATGAGAGTGAAAACGCGTGTTGTATAATAATATATGCAGTTATAAAAAGACTTCTGCTAAAAGGAAAATGAATGTTTTGACATTAAGATGTATAGTACAAACTAAATGTATGATTTGATTAATTTGAAATCACATGATTTCATGTGACTGAAACTAAAGTTAAATATTGTGTAATAAGAATGAAAATACATGTCGTAAAATAATAAATGCATTGGTGAAGTAATGAACACTTTTGCTAAAGTAAACGTGATTTTAATTAGAAAAAACTTTTTTGGCAACTTTTTGAAAGGAAACATTAGATCATAAGCCTATGAAAATATTGATTTGGAGCATTTTTTCCATACCAGCCATGTCAACCCTAAAACTGTTTTGAGGAAAAGGATCACCATTATTGTTTCATCCATGCATCTCATTTTGTAACCTAAAATGATAATAACCCATGTTATATTTTTCCACTCAGCTTTACTCCAGTTGTTGCTGGCTGCCCAATTTCAATTATGAATATCAGTTAGGAATACATTTTTTGAAACAATTTAGTCATTTTCTTTCGAGTTCAGTGAATCAGTGATTAATTTATGAAAATAATAAAGTATCCTTCAGTTTTCAAGTTTTTGATATAGTGACCAAGCAGTAATTAGTAGAATAAACTAATATTTTAGTATATTTAGAATTTATTCTTCAAACAACGAACATCCTTATATAAAAGTCAAACAACAAACACGCTTAAGGAATATAAAGTAATTTAAGAACGTTGTGGAAACATAGAGTGATAAGAGCCATTCTGCCTCCCCAAATATCTTCTTTCAGCTTATCCCTGCATTTTCCAGGGTCGCCATAATGAATGCCACATTTTCCTGCACCTCGGTTCATAGCATCATCTTCCTCCATGTCCAGTTCTTTCATATCATCCTTTAACCTTTCCATCTAGTCTTTGGGCGTCCCTTTTTCCAATACTTTCTCTACCACATACTCCCTTTCTCATCTCTTAGCATGTCCGAATCATTTCAATCTAGCTCCTCATCTTTATTGATTTCACTTCAGTCAACCTTCGAATTCGTTCATTTCTCACTTTATCTTTTCTTGTCCAGCCAAGTGACCATCTCAACATCCTCATTTCTGCCACGTTAATTTCTTTATCTTGTTTCTTTGTCATATCTGCTGTCTCTCATCCATATAATATTGCTGGTCTTACAACAAATGTATATATTTTCCCCTCAGCTTTGCAGAAATTCGTTTGTCACACAGAACTCCAGCTACCTTTCTCCATTTTTCCAGCCTGCCTGGATCCTTTTCTTAAACTTCCATCTCATTGTCACAACAGCAACATCTAACATGTTGAAATTAAACCTAACTACTAAAATTGCAAGCGCCGTGAAACCCTTAAAAACAAACAAACCATAACTACTAAAATTGATACTAGTAGTTATGAGGGTCATTAGATAGGATGGCCTGGGATTAGAAAAAAATAAAAAAATTATTAGGGTCTACAATTTCATAGGATTTCATAGGAGTTTAGTTTTGAATTTATATTACTCTTTGTAGTAGCTGTGCAAAATCATCCTTAGATTTGAGAATAAAAATTATATCAGTGATAGAGTATTAACCAGAATGAGTAAGAATTAAAAGACTAGAACATTTATTTCACGCAATATTATATTCATTTAACACATTCAAAGTAAAACCAACACGTTGAACAAGACATGATGCCCGATAGTACTGTTAGGCGATATTTCAAAATAAAAATTTCTGTAAGAGACAACACTGTTAACGGCCAGTTACTCATTTTATATCCGAGTACGGTAAGAGAACATAGTATCATTCTTATTTGGTCAAACTTGAAATGTTGGAATTTTTATGAATTAAGGTGTCGTTTGCAACACTCCAAAGATGGAGTTCGTATGACGGATTTTGAATTCGGAGCGGTTGATTAGTCAACATGCATTACGCCGAACAACAGATCTGACTCAAATTTTGACATGAAACAAATGAGAGGAATGGCTTTCAAACGA
This sequence comes from Berghia stephanieae, assembly GCF_034508935.2. Lineage (NCBI taxonomy): Eukaryota > Metazoa > Mollusca > Gastropoda > Nudibranchia > Aeolidiidae > Berghia > Berghia stephanieae. The sequence goes on along the minus strand of NC_088361.1, from coordinate 83,339,684 downwards.
TAAAGTTTCAGAGCTACAACTTTATCTTTCTTTTTTATTAATGATTTTTTTAGAGCTTAACTCCCGCAAACAAAAGAAAGATGTTTCATTCGCCATAATTTTGTATCACTTGTGAATAAATCCAATTATCAGATTATTACATAAATCGGTTTAAATCAAATTCAACATCACTATCAGATTATTACCTAAATCAGTCTAAATCAAATTCAACATCACTTCCTGAAGTAAAAAAACTCAATTATAATTTATTCCCTAATTTGAAACGTGAATCGCCTTTGGAATCCAAATTAATTCCCGTTTCTGCAGGTTTTCCTGTATTTTGTGAGAATTGGTCAGAATCAGCGTGGGTGCGCAACCGGATGCGCGGGTTGACGGAGGTAGGAAACAATAACAAACCCACATGGTTGCCATTACCTCCACCATCATTCTCGCTCACGGTTTGTGGAAAGCACTTCATTACAGACACGTAATAGTGAATCTAGTTTTTGTTTTGAACATTTCTATTATTATTCTTTGTAAATTGACCCATATTAAAAGAAACATACAAACAAAACAGGCATGACCAGTCACTAACAATGCCGTGTAGTGTGTAGACAGTAACACAGTACGGTGAACATGACTGACACTGGGATCGGAATGTCGGAACCCATGAGTCGTTCGCAACTCTGCCTCACGTATTCATTTAATTTTTATTAAGCTTGCGTAAAACATACAAACAAAAAAGACATGACCAGTCACTAACAATGCAGTGTAGTGTGTAGACAGTAACACGGTACGGTGAACATGAATGACACTGGGATCGGAATGTCGGAACCCAGTAGTCGTTCGCAACTCAGCCTCGCGTACTCATTTAATCAGTCAATTTAAATTTCATTTAGCTTGCCTATTCTTCAAGTTTATGATATATTCACTTTTTCTATTTAAAAAGGGTAATCCAAACAGACCATAAAAACGATTTTATAATAAGCCGACTTCAACTTCCATCACTTACGACACGAACTTATTTTGGGTGTTTTTTTTAACAAAACTGTTTGACTCAAACTAAAGCTTCGGCATTGGATAAGGAGCGAGGTCCCTGTTGCCATCTTGCTTAGTTTATACAGAGACTGGGTTGCCAGCTTGGCTGTTCTTGATAAATAGTAGTAAATAGCACAACCTTGTGCAATGAGAGATAGAGAGAGAGAGAGAGAGATTTTGAACAAAAAACGAATATCTCTCTCTCTCTTACCCTCTCTCTCTCTCTCTCTCTCTCTCTCTCTCTCTCTCTCTCTCTCTCTCTCTCTCTCCTCCTCTCTCTCCTCTCTCTTCCTATTTCATCTGTCACACTGTTTGACAATCTTCTTCACCTGGCTCACTTGTACTTGTAATATCGGGTGTAAGGTAAAATTTTGAACAATTATTATTATTTATAAAATGCAGAAACTTTGCAAATAAACCGATAGACTAGATATTAATTCGATTCGAAAAGTGGAACACAAAAGGAGAATTTGCGAATACCCGGTCCAGACATAAGCGTCATGGTCTTATTTATAAAGTGCAGAATCTTTGCAAATAAACGGATAAAATAGAGATTCATTCGATTCGAAAAGTGGAACACAAAAGCAGAATTTGCGAATGCCCGGTCCAGACATAAGCGTTATGGTCTTATTTATAAAGTGCAGAAACTTTGCAAATAAACGGATAAGATAGAGATTCATTCGATTCGAAAAGTGGAACACAAAAGCAGAATTTGCGAATGGCCGGTCCAGACATAAGCGTTATGGTCTTATTTATAAAGTGCAGAAACTTTGCAAATAAACGGATAAGATAGAGATTCATTCGATTCGAAAAGTGGAACACAAAAGCAGAATTTGCGAATGCCCGGTCCAGACATAAGCGCTATGGTCTTATTTATAAAGTGCAGAAACTTTGCAAATAAACGGATAAGATAGAGATTCATTCGATTCGAAAAGTGGAACACAAAAGCAGAATCTGCGAATGCCCGGTCCAGACATAAGCGTTATGGTCTTATTTATAAAGTGCAGAAACTTTGCAAATAAACGGATAGACTAGATGTTATTTCGATTCGAAAAGTGGAACACAAAAGCAGAATTTGCGAATGCCCGGTCCAGACATAAGCGTTATGGTCTTATTAATAAAATGCAGAAACTTTGCAAATAAACGGATAGACTAGATATTAATTCGATTCGAAAAGTGGAACACAAAAGCAGAATTTGCGAATGCCTGGTCCAGACATAAGCGCTATGGTCTTATTTATAAAGTGCAGAAACTTTGCAAACTAAACGGAAAAAATAGAGATTAATTCTAATCGAACAGTGGAACACAAAGGCAGAATTTGCGAACAACCGGTCCAGACATAAGCGTTATGGTCTTATTTCTAAAGTGCAGAAAATTTGCAAATATACGGATAAGATAGAGATTAATTCGATTCGAAAAGTGGAACACAAAAGCAGAATTTGTGAATATCCGGTCCAGGCATAAGCGTCATGGTCTTGTTTAAATGAAACAATGCCATTTAAAAAAATATATGGTCAATGACTAATTAAGCTAAATATGCGGAGTTCAATTAGATAACTTGATCTGTGAATTTTTTTTATAATTAGCTGTTTTTATTCTCCATCATTTAGGTTATGTGATTAAGTTTATAATTGAAATACAAACTTTATCTCACTTATCAATGTTTTGCAATAAAGGAGAGTGTGAGTGAACCTGAGCAAAGGAAATTATTTGAGAGAGTGATATTTATCATACTTTTCAGTTTGTAGTTGAATTCTAGAATGGATTCTTTATAGTTCTCATTGATTGTATGTCAGTGTGTCAGTCTTTAGGACACCGATTACCCTAATGCGGCCACAATTTACAATGTGACGGCCACAAGCCCGTTAAACGCAGAGTGGGGTATTGTTTTTTGCAAGTAATGCTATGGTTTTAATAGGATATCTGTCTCCTATTAAAATACATTCCTGTGTTGGATTTTGGATTAAATTCATGTCTTCTTCGGATTTTGGGATATTTAATTTTCATGGATTGTTATTGTGATTTTCAAGACTATTAATGTAAGTAAATGCCCAAATAGATATTTTTATTCATTTATTCTTTATTTTTTTTTTTTTTAGTTTTGTTTTGTTTTGAAGCATTTATTATAAGAAATATTGTACATATGCACTTATACACCAAAGACTATATCCTTTCAACTGCTTATTATTATTATTATTATTATTATTATTATTATTATTATTATTATTATTATTATTATTATTATTATTATTATTGTTATTGTTATTGTTATTGTTATTATTATTATTATTATTATTATTATTATTATTATTATTATTATTATTATTATTATTATTATTATTATTATTATTATTATTATTATTATTATTATATAATAATGATAATAATTAATAATAAGTGCATTGAGTGAAATCCCAATCATGGTTGCCCAAATAAAACTGGCGCTAGAATCCCGACTACCTGTCTAAACGAATGTTGTTTGTACGATACATACTAACACCGATTACCCTAATGCGGCCACAATTTACAATGTGACGGCCACAAGCCCGTTAAACGCAGAGTGGGGTATTGTTTTTTGCAAGTAATGCTATGGTTTTAATAGGATATCTGTCTCCTATTAAAATACATTCCTGTGTTGGATTTTGGATTAAATTCATGTCTTCTTCGGATTTTGGGATATTTAATTTTCATGGATTGTTATTGTGATTTTCAAGACTATTAATGTAAGTAAATGCCCAAATAGATATTTTTATTCATTTATTCTTTATTTTTTTTTTTTTTAGTTTTGTTTTGTTTTGAAGCATTTATTATAAGAAATATTGTACATATGCACTTATACACCAAAGACTATATCCTTTCAACTGCTTATTATTATTATTATTATTATTATTATTATTATTATTATTATTATTATTATTATTATTATTGTTATTGTTATTGTTATTGTTATTATTATTATTATTATTATTATTATTATTATTATTATTATTATTATTATTATTATTATTATTATTATTATTATTATATAATAATAATGATAATAATTAATAATAAGTGCATTGAGTGAAATCCCAATCATGGTTGCCCAAATAAAACTGGCGCTAGAATCCCGACTACCTGTCTAAACGAATGTTGTTTGTACGATACATACTAACTACACGTTCAATATCGGGGCAGAAAATATACGTTTGGTTTTATGAAATTAAAACAGTAGTCCCACATTGTTCTTTGATGTTATTTGTGGTTGCATTTGCTTTGAAACTTACACATTATATTGTGTTACATTGTTTACAAAATATTTCTGGTACTCGTATGCATGTGTAGTCAACGGACCACCGGTCAATCGTGTTCTTTATTATTTTATTATTAATTTTGGCTTGACATCTTACATATGTGAATTTGACAGGTTGTTATGGATGGTAATTATAACATTAAGTGATTTTTAAACATTTTTACGGCGTTTTAAATGTCTTTCTTGCATTCATTGCCGAGCACCTCCACTTTTCTGTTACTATTTTAACGATCAGCTGATTTTCTCTTGCCTCCCCTTTAATTTCGCGGACTTTTTTCAGAACGAGGCGTGGGAGTGGCTAATAGTTTGCTTGCTATGTGTGGATCATATTACAGTGTACTTTTTGCCAATTTGAATATGACTTAGCTGCCCACTTATGGCTTGATAAACATAGGTTTGGCTTTTTAAATAATGGCAAAATGAGGATTCTTATCCAGATCTTTATTGAATCTGTTGCAAGCGCCGTAAAACCCTTAAAATCAAAAAGCAATTATTGAATCTGAAGCTCTAGCTAAATGCAGCTACTGGACTCGGAGTTGTCGACTATGAATATGTTATGACTTTTCAACATTATATCTGTATCTATATTCTTTTTTTTTTTGGTCATGTTATGACACAAATCGGTGACTTGTCAACTCAAAACATTAATAGATATAAAAATTTTGATGCTGTAAATAATAAATGAACAAAAAACAATTATTACCAAACATGACGTATGAATTAAAAGTTGAATATTTTCTTGGCTGAAATGGAGAAAGTATAAATACATTTTTATTCAACTAAAATTGAAAACGTGTTTCTCAACTAACCTCTGAAGAAAAATTAAAAAGAGAGGAAATCAAACTAAGTAATGGTTTCCAATATTTTGATATGCCAAGCTTATTACAAAGCCATTCTCTATTGAGATTTTATGGATTCAAAGGGATCCTATATTTGATCTTAATACATATCTCCATACCAGCGTTGACATTTTAAAAGTCGTCTTGAGGAACCTTTGTCAGCTTTTTAATTTGCCTTCGTTTATTGTTGCCATTTTTTCATAAGAAATTGTTTATTATAATTGTAGTTCATGTTTATTTATTTTTGTTGTCATATACTGCATTCATTTTCAAATTTAAAATAATTTTCTGACTGAGATTTATTTTGTTGATTCATTTTTTAAAGCAAATCCTTGTTGGATGGAGCCTTCCAAATAGCTTGACAGAACTCTTCTGGTTTTTTTTTACTGAGCCATATGTCCTGTATTTGTGGTTGTTCTCTCCATCCAGTCGGTTATGTCTTGAGACCACCTACCTCTGCTGACTGTTGTGTTCTAGCCTACATCTGTTCACACACATGTCATTGTAATCATTCTATTGTATTGCAACATTTGTCCTTTTCATGCAGTTTTGTATCCTACTTTGAGTTGGGTATTTTGACCTGCCAAGGTGGGTCGAGTAGGCCCTCTTGCAGTGTCTTTTCCCCCCTTTGTCCGTTTTCCTTTTATTCCATATTGTATTCTGTCCTTGACCTTGAATGGCATTGTTCGGTTTTGTCCCTAGCCCGGTTTGGGATCGCGTTGTAATAAACAGTCAAATATATTAGTTCCCTCTCTGGGAGATATTTTTCCTTGTAAATTTGTTTGTTATATTCTGTTATATTTAACTTCAAAGGATCCTGAGCTTGTCTCTGTAGGACTTTAGGTGGTCTCAAATCAAACACACAGAATGCTTCTGGAATCTTTTTCTATTCCTTGTTTGAACTAATCCTTTGTCTTTTTTTTTTTGGAGTGCTTTATTCCTATTTCTGGGGGTCCTGATAGCTCAGTTGGTAGAGCACTCGCTTCAAACTCCCACTTGCCACACAGCAGTGATTGGGTAGCTGGGTCTGTTCGATTTGATGTACTTTCCGATAGACTAGCGTCCTATCCAAAGGACAGCAAGCAATTGCTATTGTCCTTTTTATGCTATGGAAACTGGGATAAACTCCGGCGCTGTAGGACTTCTACTTATTCCCTTTTCTGTCTTTCTATTGACACTTAAAAGACCTGTATTTGTTTCAAGCGCCGTACAATTGCCAAAAACTAATTGGGAAATTGATCTTCTCCTGCTGGCTGCTGCATTCTATATCTGTTCACACACAGTTATTGTTTTTGGGAGATGTTATTTTTTCCATGTAAATTATCTCATTGTATGCACTGTTATATTTGTTGTTTTGAATATATAATGTATGCATTTGAATGTGTTCCTCTTTGTGGTATCCTGTACTTGTGTCGTGATGAGACTTTTAGATCATCTCAAATTACACAGATTGTGTACTCTTGGCATCTTCATCTGTTCTTTATTTGAACTATTCTCCGTGGTGTTACTTTTTCTCGTGTGATTTCAAATGTACATAGAATTTGATATCCCATTTATTTCTTTCGTTCACTTTTTCCCCTGGTCCTGGCGGGATCCTTATCTATACAATACCTCTTTTGAGATATGTTTTTTTTTCTTGTAACTCTCTGTAAATCTCTCTCTGAACAAGTGTGTATGAAAGAAAAATACACATCTCGACCGGGTATCTTGATTTGTAAAACTGTAACTTTTCTGCTGTATTGCAAGTACTGTATTCCAAATCTAATTGTCCTTTTCTATTCAGTATTTTCGTCCTTGCCATAGACGCTGACATGGATGTTTAAGTCTGACAAATGCTATGAAAAACAAATTTCATTTCTCTTTGTGACCTTGTTCTGGAATGAGACCATTTGGGTAGGCAAAAGATCTCGACTTGGTTGGAGAACTGGGTGTGAACACGTTATTTTTAGTTTTTGGTAAATCTTATGTTGATTTTTGGAGATTAAGCCTATTCAAAGGCTGTTAATTTTTTCTCAAAAAAGCCTTTCTTGTCCTGTCTCATTTGATTTTTTTTTTACTACAATCTTGTAAGCAGTTTTTTGATGATAGCTTTGCAATGATATTAGATGACGTAATCTGTGTATTCTCTTATCACTCAAAACCATTGTTTTGTAAGATATGTTTACTCAATTTTAAATTTCTATAACTGTAATGACTGATTCCCTTGTATGTTTTGAAGAGAATAGATTTGTTTTAATGATATTTGCTTATTTTTCTGTTTTAACATGAAAAAAAGACATGTGTTAGAATTCCTGTTGTGGTCACATAATTTTGTGTACAGGTCCCAATCCTTAATAATGCAGAGACATTTCAGGAGGAAAATTGTGAAACTACACTGTACCGTTAAAATATTTAAATAAATTAAGAAATGAATTTAATGAATACTTGCATTGTAAATATTATTATACAGATGCATTCATTATGAAAGTTATTGGTCTGACAATGTTGTATTGTTATCCATATTTGCAATCCAACCAAAATTTTACTGTTGATGTACATGAGTATGAATGCTGTATTAAAATTGAGAACTCAACATTGTGTTCTTAGATTTGTTAATGATTCACGTGTTCAATTCTTTAGGATGGGGAAAGAGGGGGGGGGGGGGGGGGGGGGGGGAGGATTGTGCTTGTCCAGCTGACTGTTGTGTTCCACGTCAGTTCTCATCTTTCCTATTTCTTTATTTTTCCCCGGATGGGGTCTTCTGACCTCCCATGGTGGAAAGAGAGGTCACTCACTGTGTCTTTTATCTCTTATCTCTTTCCCTTTCCATTTTGCTCTCTCATGGTGACCGGGAGGTCACTTGCTGTGTCTTCTATCCCCCTATACATATTTTATGAGTTGCTTTCTGTCTTTGCCCTTGTCTTGGAATGGGTTTACTTGGTTCTGTCCTGATCCTCTCCGGAATCCTTTGGCTGAGAGGGAAATAATCAAAAGTATGCAAGGATTTTCATTGTAAATCATCTCTTTTTTATGGACTGATCGTTAAATTTTTGTGTTGAAAATATCTGTTAAACATTTGAATGATACTTTTAGGTACATTGATTACTTTTGGAATTTCTTGGATACTTTAATTTTTTAACTATCCCATTTCTTTCCTTCTTTTTTTTTATTTCTGGCGCTGATATAACCTAAATGTTTTGCAAGCGCCATGAAACCCTTTTTCTGGATTGAGATTGCTTGGTGTTTTTTCCCTGGTTATGTCCGGAATCTTTAGCTGGGAGGGAGACTGTCAAATATATAGTACCCTTTTAAAGAGATATTTTATTCCATTGTTAATCGTCTCACTGTTATTATTGTGTGCTCCTATCATTATTAGTTTTGGATGGTGGTCTAGGTGGTCTTCAGATTGGAAGGCACAGGGCTCGATTCCTACTCTGAGCGGCGTAAAGTTGAATCCTTAGAAAAATTCTCTACTCACATTCTCTCACCGTACTCAGGTGTACAATGAGTACATGGCTCTTAACAACGTTGTTTCTGTCCGAAATAATTGTATTAATGCCTAACCGGCGTTATATATAGTCCTGCTTGTTGCTGTTGGCAAGGGACACATTATAAAACGATTAGAGCGTGCTTAGTGGATACTGCGCTATTATATTATAATAATATAGTGGTCAGAAGTAATTTTATTTTGTCGACCCCAGGAATGTCTTGGTGGATTTCGTTCCATGCCATGCATTAATCTTGTAAGTAGCATTATGTGTATAGTAACATGCTATGATAGGGACACGATATGATGGTGTATACATCTGATAATTTGCATAAGACATCTGTTTTTCCTTTTATGTATATTCATTGTGTTAACCAGTAAAACTCAGAAAAAAACCATGAATTCAAAAATTTGGCCAGAAAACTGGTCCTTCAAATATCGATCGAATTAAATGAATTCTTTTGGCAAATACTCTCAAACCTGGGACCGCACATGGGTCCTTTAAATCGATCAATATATGAAGGAAGAGTTTTCTGGCCAAATTTTTAAAAGCATGTTTTACTAGGGGTTAATTGGTTAACAAAATACCATAGGAACCATCAGTTCAACGAGCAAAATGTAACCATTACGACCAAAACAATCGTATTCATTTTTTTGACATATCAGCTGGTAAAATAAATAAAATTCAATCTGTGTGCTCACCTGTTTTAAAATAAATGAAGTAACAAAATTCGAATTTGCCTTTTGATCAAAATCAAAGGTAAAATCAATGACAATACAATGCTGATTTGTATTTTCAAATTATTCAATTTAAAAACATCAAATAACAACAACAAAAAGAAAAGAAGAAAAAAACCCATTAAACGTTCAAAGCATGACATCTACTATATATATATATATGACCGAATCATCTTTGCCCCACCATTGTAAATAGGCTAGAACCACCACTGGGTGGATGAATATAGATCTGAGGAAATCATTCTTGATTGTGGGGTTCCCCAGGGTTCAGTACTCGGATCCGTTCTTTTTGTTGTGTACGTTGGCCCTCTATCTAAAATCATCAGAAGTTTCGGTCTGTCTTACCACCAATACGCTGATGACACGCAATTGTACTGCGTTTCCTATACGAGAAATTTACAAAAAGTATCAGCCGATAGTAAGATTTGTATCCAAAGTGTTAAGAAATGGATGAATGAGAACAGACTGAAACTGAATGATGATAAGACGGGTGTTGTGTATGTTGGGAACAGGAAGTTGAAAAGTGAAACAGATTTGAAGCTGGTGGATGTCTCCATTCAAATTGTGGACAAAGTGAAAAACCTTGGCACATTCTTAGACCCTGGACTGTCGATGGAGTATCAGGTAATTTGGTTAGATATCTCTTTTTCCAACTAAAAAAAGATTGCTTCTATTAGACGGTACATATCTGCTGAGGATGTGACCAAACACCTGGTTGTGTCCTTCGTACTATCGAAATTGGATTATTGTAATGCTCTGGCGTTTCGCAATATAATCTGAGACGTTTTCAGATTGTCCAAAACAGCGCTGCCAGACTAGTAGTCATGAAGCGTAGGTGCGATTCTGCCAGACCTCTGCTTCATGACCTGCATTGGCTGCTGTTAAGAAAAGGATTAAATTCAAAGTTTGTGTTTTAGTGTATCGTTGTCTTGAAGGCACTGCCCCTTCCTATCTTTCGGAACTAATTGAAAGATATTCAAAACCTGCCCCTTACGTTCGGCCAGTGATTCCACCAAACTTGTTGTCCCTCCAATACGGAAAAATGCTGGAATGAGATCCTTTTCTCATTTCGGACCCTCTGTTTGGAACACCTTACCACAGAGCATTCGTTAAAAAGAATCTTTGTCTATTTTTAAACGTTCGCTTAAAACATATGTTTCGTCTTTAGGAGATGGTATGAGAAGCAAGTAAGATAGGTCTGTCTGGTTTGCGTTGTGTGTGTGTGTGTGTGTGTGTGTGTGTGTGTGTGTGTATGTGTGTGTGTATGCTTGTGTGTGTGAATGAGTATATTTCAGCCAAAGTAATTTGTTATGCGCTTAGCGCTGGTGTCTCGGAGTTATAGCGCTATATAAGTTTTCAGCATTATTTATTATTAAAACGGCTATATATCGTGATGAGCTGGGTACTGGTTTGTTTTGTTTGTATTTAGGGGTTTACGGCACTTGCGATATATTATTAGGTCATTCCAGCACCAGTGAAAAGGAAGATGATAGAGGAAATTTGTAGATATGAAGTTAAAAGCAACGAAGGAAAAAAAAAGAAGACAAAGTGGACTGGGTCAAAAAGGAAACAGATTATTCTACGAACAATCCTTTGACATTACCTGAAAGTCCCTTCCAGATACAAGCAAAGTACATCTCACCCAAGAATAAAGACAGAAAGTAACAGTTTGTTTTGTTTTGTTTTTAAGGGTTTTACGGCGCTTGCAACACATTTATGTTATATCAGCGCCAGTAAAAAGGAAGAAAATGGGATAGTAAAACGTTCTAGAATAACAATTAAAGCATCCAAGAAAAAGTAAGACATAGGGGAACTGGGAACAAATGTGGATCAGATGTAGATTCCGAGAGCATACAATCAATGTACTTAGTGTAATATTTGTCTAATAATCAAGTCAAAAGTCAATAAGATAGATAAACTAACACCGAAATGCCTCATGTGTTCGTTCGTCTTCACTTCCTTTTTATCAAAATCAAAAGCCAAAAGTCAACAACATTGCAGTCCAAACAGTTCAGAATAAAGGCAAATTATAATTTCGTAAACAAAGGGAAGTAATACAATAAATTCTTCATTCATCTATATTTTCAACATACTCCCCACCTGGTCTTAGCCTATGTAAGACCAAAGAATCCAAATTTAATCAACCAAAATAAAAAAAAAATAATAAAAAGCCAACAAAAGCAAAAACAAAACAAAACAAAGCCCCAAATTAAGAGTAAAACAAAATTACAAAATGCACTGTCTGGTTCAACTGGTATTCCCAAACACCCAAAAATTTTTACATGATCTTCTCATTAATCATAATTAATAATCTCAAATAATTACCCAAAGATACCCGTTACTAAGGGAAATCAAAGAGAACATAAGGTCACAGAATTGCTTTCTGCTCAGGCAAAATTTAAAAAAATACGAATGAAATAATCAAGCATAGAGTTAGAACAAAATCATAGTCATAAGACTAATGCATTTAGTTTCAAACAACATTTAAAGATCCAACACATTTCTAGGCCTAATAGAACGGCCAGAACGAGTTCTTTGTGATTCTCCCATTGACCCAACACTCTCATTCTCTACCAAGCGTTAATCACAAGTCTTTATATTGTTCTCAAGAAAAGAATTATCATCACTAGTAGACCAATCCTCAGATTGATCCTCAGTCTGATCCAATTCCAATGGAACCAATCTCTGAATGGGTCGGTCAATAATTTGGTTTCTGGTTCGAATCTGAGCTGCTCGTACGCACCCGTCTGTGCCAGGAAACAGCCTTAGCACCCGACCCATATCCCACATCATTATCTTCTTATTAGGATCTTGGATGAGAACCAAATTTCCCTCACACAATCCCTGTTTTCCACGTTTATTTCTTTTTAAAGCAGGCAGGGTTCGAATGTATTCTAATCTCCACACGGCCCAGAATGGGTCAAGTAACCCTGTATGCTCATTCTCAAGAGTAGGTAAATCTAAAACCTTATTTAGATCTGTGACCTCCACTGGTGTTAGTGGGCAACCCCTTCCTACCAGGAAATGAGAAGGTGTTAAATAACTTTCATTTTCAGAGGACCCTATAAGTGGTCTAGAGTTAATACAAGCTTCAACTTCAGTTAAAGCAGTTTCAAGTTCCTTTCGGGGGATTGACCGCCTACCAATGGACTTCCGAAGACTAGATTTAACTGAAAGAACCATTCTCTCATAGAACCCTCCCCACCATGGGGCTAACGCAGGTTGTTTCTTCCACCTGATAGTTTCATGACCAAGTTCCTTGTTAATCAAGGCCTGCACTTTCCTAAAGGCTTGTGCATTGTCAGAATAGATTACAGCAGGCATAGCCCGCCTCGATGCGAATTTCTTCAGCGCCAAGCAGAAATCAGCAGCAGTCAAGGAATCCACTAGTTCTAAATGAACAGCCCGTGTAACCGCACAGGTGAACAACAAAATGTAGAGTTTCTTACCTTCATTGTCTGAGCAAAATAAGGGTCCTGTATAGTCAACACCTATAATACTGAAAGGTGTGGCCTTGGATATACGGTTCTCAGGCAATAGCCCAGTGCGTTCCTCCATTAACCTGGAGTCCTGTCTCTGGCACTCCACACAGAAACGTATGACTCTTTTTGCCATTTGTCTAAGAGACATAATCCAGTATTTGTTTCTCAAGGAAGTCATAAGGAGGTTACCACCAGCATGTTTCAACAGTACATGCTGTGACTTAACTAACAACTGTGTCACGTGACATTTAGGTAGGATAATAGGGTACTTTTCATCAAAATAAGTCTTGACTCTTTTCCAATCTTCCTCCTACCCTAAGTAAACCGCCCTCTCCTAAGAAAGGCGATAGCCGCCTCAAAGGAGAGCCTTTCCAAATGACTCGTCCCTTCTCAAGATAACTTACCTCTTCTCTGAAGTATTGATTCTGAAGGGATTTGAACAGAAACAGTTTAGCCTCAGTCAGTTCCTTGTTGTGGTCATCCTTAATTTTTCGTACCTTTTTCACAAAACTCAATACTAAGACAATCAATTACTCTCAGTAACTTTCCAAAGCTAGAAAATCTTCCAAAATCTATAAGGGGTCTGGTATCTGTTTCAACAGAACACACATTTGGTGTCTCTATCATCTCTTGTTCTTCCTGTATTGAGTCAACATCATATTCAGTGAGTGTCTCTTCATCACTATGTGTCTGTTGTTCTTTTAACCAGTCAGGTCCTCTTAGCCACCTGTGTGAGGTCAGTAAGACACTAGCACTCACGCCTCTAGTCAGAAAGTTAGCGGGATTTGTCTCACCTGAGCAATGTCTCCAATGTGATGGGTCAGTCAAATTTTGAATCTCCATCACACGATTGCGGATGAATTGCTTCCATCTTGCTGGGTCCCCCTTTATCCAATGTAATACTATTTGAGAGTCGGACCAAAGGGTGTATCGAATGTTAGTGTTCAACTCAAGGGAGGTTATAATAAATTTCAAAAGTCTTGCGCCTAAAAGAGCAGCCATTAGTTCAAGTCTGGGTAAGGTGACCTTTTTGAGGGGTGCCACTTTGACTCTTGACATCACCAAGGAAATGTTAATCTGGTTTCCATCTGTGGTTTTCATGTAAGCACAACATCCGTATGCTTTTTCAGAGGCATCAGCATAAATCAACAGCTGTTTTTTTTTCATCACTTGTCCAAAGCCTGAGTGTGATACAGCGAGGTATCCGCCATTTCTTTATTTCTTGTAAGTCCTCCATCCACTTGTTCAATTTCTTTTGTATCTCTTCAGGGAGCACTTCATCCCAATCAAATCCTTGTCTCCATGTCTCTTGAAAGATTATTCTTAAGGAGATTGTGAATGGAGTGAGAAATCCCAGAGGATCAAACAACCTGGCTGTGATACTCAGAAGTAGTCTCTTTGTGAAAAGACATGACTCTTGGATTGGTAATGTTTCAAATACAAAGCTATCTTCTTCTGTATTCCAGGAAAGACCAAGTACCTTTGTGGTACTGTTCTCAACAAATCCATCAAATGTCCTTAATATGTCATCTTTCTTCTCCTTGCAAATGGATGTCCACTTTGTTAATTCAAAACCTCCTTGCTGCATTACACAGTGTGCCTCAGTCATCATGTTCAAAATATCTTCTTCGTGGTCTGCTCCAGTGAGCCAATCATCTACATAGAGGTTGCTTTTCAGCTCTTCAACGGTGGGTGAAACTTCAAAGGTCGACAAGTGTTTTCTTATCGTGGCATTGAGCAAAAATGGACTGCAAGCATTCCCAAAACAAACCCTCTCAAATTTCATTGTGCGAATCTGACCATTGACATTCCACAAAAATCTGTGAACATCTTGATCAGGTAAACAGAGATTGATTTGTAAGAATGCCTTCCTGATGTCAGCGGTTAGTCCAAACTTCCATCTTCTGAATCTGAGAAGTATCTGTACCAAATCTGGTATAAATTTTGGTCCAACCTCCATGCAATCATTTAAGGATACATCATTTATGCCTTTGCAAGAAGCATCAAAAACGGGTCTTACCTTAGTAGACAAACTATCCTCTCTCACCACAGGGCGATGCGGTCAATAATAGATAGGTCTGTCCTCGATTTCCAAGTTTCCTTGGGGTACCTCTGAGATGATACCCTCATTTTCATATTCTGAGAGTACTGAGTCATATTTCTCTCGTAAGCATAAATCTTTATCCAGCTTCCTGGTCAAGCTGTTCAAGCGTTTTTCTGCAGTCTCTCTATTGTTTAACAACAAATTTTTGCAACCCACATTTTCCATGGCAACCTGACAGTGTACCTACCGTCAATCTGATCTGAAAAGGAAGTCAAAAATTCATTCTCAGTCTTCTCATCACTTACCTCATCTGGATCAATTCCAATAGATTATAGTTCCCACATTTTACGAACAGTCCCATCAGAGACTGCTGTCTGACAAAACATTATCTGAGATTTTTTACTTTGAACAATTTCCCCAGATTGGTCTCTCAAGCAAGCCCCAAACAACATCCACCCAAAGACAGTTTTTTGAGCTACCAAACCTGTGGATAATGAACTTTTCTGATCTTTAATAAGAGACCAATACCAATCCAATCCTATCAAAACATCTACCTTGACAGTTTCACTAATCTGATAATTTTCAACAAAAGAGATGTCAGGGAACTCCGACAGTACTTCCTTGTCTACTGCTGATCGAAACATAGGGGCGCAAATAGTTTTCATAACAATTAAATTGATTTTATTTCCCAAAAATTCTAATTGGAAAACTTCCTTTTGCTCTGGTTTTCCACTATCTCCACCAAAACAATGATATTTTAGATTAATCTGGTCAACTCTTTTCAATCTAAGTTTCTTAGCGCAGTCTCTAGTGATAAAGGATCTGTCAGACCCGCTGTCAAACATGATGCAGACCTTGATACCCGAACCATCACATGTACAACTTGCATAAGTGTGGTTAACTTCTGTGAATGCACATGTGAGAGTCCAACATGCACTGAGGGGTCAGCATCAGATCTAACAGCTGTCTGGTCAGTCTGTTTTGGATTGATCTTTTGTTTACATAATACTGAATGGTGGGATCCCTTGCAAAAGTAACACGAACGATTACAGTCTCTCTCGAGAGATGTCGACCTAAACACTTAAAACAAAGTCCCATTTTCTTAATTTTATCTTTTCTTTCCTCAAAGTTCAAGGACCTAATATCCTCACATTTGTCTGCTTAATGAGTCTGACCACAAAACACACATATTCTTTTAGAATTGGAATCATGTACAACGAAAGAAGATGCAGTGGGGTGGTATTTCTTCTCCTTATAATCACTACGACCGGATCCACTCGATTTTTCGGGCTGGAACGTCTGGGATCGCTCCCTTCTACTAATGTCCTCAAACAAGAATGTAAGGAGATATTCCAGGTTTCCTTCGTGCCCCTCACCGTTCCTGGCCCACTCCAATCGAATTGTAGCTGGAAGCTGATGCAACACGAGTGGGGTAAGGAAAACGCCATACTGCTGCCCACTGATGTTCAAATTGTCCAAACTGCGCACATGATTTTTTATGCTGTCATACAAGTTCCACAAGCTTTTTACCGAAGTTGAGTTATCTTTCGAAAGAGAATTTCCTCGTAAAAGGTCCTGGATATGACCAAAAATTATCCTTTCTGGTCTACCAAATCGGTTTTGTACAATGTCCTTAGCGTTTTCATAATTTCTTTCAGTTAAGGAAAGTCCTATTATGGCAGATGCTGCCTCACCATTGACTAATGATTGAAGATAGGTAAACTTATTGATGGTTGGAATAGAAGATGAATCAATAACTGCCGAAAATTTGTCCCAAAATGGTTGCCATTCATTATAGTCTCCAGAAAAGGTAGGAAGTTCTAATTTTGTAATTTTGCATCACTATTATTTGTCGCACTATTCGAACGAGTCGTTCCATTGTTAACGCTATTACTAGTCTGTTGCGCTAAAGAACCAAGTTTTCCTTTAGTCTTCAAAAGTATGTCCATCTTTCCGTCACGAAAGTCAGCTGCATCATCAATGTCACTTTCTAATTCATCAATGTTGTTTCCTAAAGCACTTTCCACTTCTAATTGCACATCGTCTAGAATTTTTAACCGTTTTTCGAATTCATCAATAAGTGCTGTAAATTCGATGTGTTCAATGTCTGTTTTTCGCAAAGAATCGTCTAATCTTTTTCCTGCTCGATTCAGCCAGCCTCTTGCCGCTACTCGTTTTCTTTTCGCTTCGTCATCCATAGTAGAAGCGCAACAATATTCAATTAAGTAAACATCAAATGTTATTTTCAAGTACTCCAAATCAGTCAACACGATAGCAGCATCAAAATGTCAAAAACACGAAAAACCCATCCAATTCTTAGTTTGGCCTAAATGTGTCCAATGGTGTGTCAAATTTATCGAAAAACGAATGTCGATACTTGGCCTTACCGTGACCTGAAACCAAGGCCTAGTAGTTCAGAATTCCGACGAACGAGTTCAAACTGTGAATTCCATCACTCTAAAAGTTGCTAAATCTTTACCTTATGACTCCCGGGTTTCGGCACCATGTAATATTTGTCTAATAATCAAGTCAAAAGTCAATAAGATAAGATAAAATAACACCGAAATGCCTCATGTGTTCGTTCGTCTTCACTCAAAATCAAAAGCCAACAACATTGCAGTCCAAACAGTTCAGAATAAAGGCAAATTATAATTTCGTAAACAAAGGGAAGTAATACAATAAATTCTTCATTCATCTGTATTTTCAACACTTAGTTTGAGATCACCTATAAGTCTCATCCGGACACAAGCGCAAAATCCAACAAAGAGGAACACTCAAATGCTTACATTATACATTCAAAATAACAAGTATAATAATATAACAATGACTATGAAAAATGTTTTTTTCTCTTTTTGAGAAAATTTTTTGTCTAAAATCCAAGCCACTGAGTAAAAATGTTTTTGAATTTTGAAAATCCATTCATAAATAAACAAGTTATACAGTTTTAAAGGTGTCATTTATTTGGATGACCCGCAAAGAGGAAAAAAACGCAAAAATATGGGACGCTTTTTCGGCATTTTTTTCGACCTTTGGTTGTATCTTGCGTAATAAGTGGATTAAAAGATTGAAACTTGAAGAGCAAATTAGGATGGTGTTTTGTAAAATACGGGAAAAGTACTCGTCATATTCATATGAAATTTTACAACCAAAAAGAAGAAATGTTCATGTATTACCTTGTCAGCGACAAAACCTCCACGCCCGGTAGTTTTAGAAATATTTTACTCCAAAGAGTAAAAATCTATTTTTAACGGTCTTCTGGTAATCGCAAGAGTTTTGTCGCTTGACATAATCTAAAATGACATTTTTTCTAACTGTGTGCCAACTTTCAGTCATATTCATCGATAAACAGCGTCGTAATTAATTTTTTTAAATAGCATATACGAAACGGCTTCGTCCCATATTTTGACGCGAATTCGGGCACTTCGTGAGCGAAAAAGAGGCCCAAAGATTTGTGAGGGATAGTCATTGCTAAATAATACATAACAGAGAGATGATTTACAAGGAAAAAAATATCATCTCCCAAAACAATAACTATGCATTTGACTTTTTTTCCTCCCAGCTAGGACTCCGGCCAGGGCCAGGACAAAACCAAGTAATCTCATTCCAAGACAAAGACAGAAAGCATGTTGGAAAACAGATATAAGGGGATAGAAGACACAGTATGTAGTATGTACCCCCCTGCCCACTATGGGAGGTCAGGAACCCCACCCAGTTAAGGGGTTTACGGCGCTTGCAACACACGAAGGTCATATCAGCGCCAGTAAAAAGGAAGACAATGGGATGATAAAATGTTCTAGAATTACAATTAAAGCACCCACGAAAAGGTAAGACAAGGGGAAATTGGTTCAAATAGGACACAGTTGTAGATTTCAAGAGCACAAGTACCTAGTTTGAGATCACCTAAAGTCTCACCCAGACACCGGCACAAGATCGCATTAAGGGGAATATACTCAAATGTTTACAAATCATATATTTAAAAAAAACAAAAACCCAGTAATAACAGTGATTTACAAGGAAAAAAATATCTCCCAAAACTATACCTATACATTCGACTGTTTCCATCCCAGCCAAGGACTCCGACCAGGGTCAGGACAAAACTAAGTAATCTCATTCCAAGACAAAGACAGAAAGTAATTGAAAAACAGATACAGGATAGAAGATAGAAAAAGTACCTCCCTGCCCACTATGTCGGGAACCCCCCGAGAACGGGATGGGTTAATAATAATATAACTTTTTGTTACTGGCTGAAGAAGGGTGTTGAGTCCAAACCATTCTGTTTATTACGTTAGTACTTTGTTCTTTTAAAGAAAAAAAATGTTTTTAGCTAACAGTTATTCATGCTTATACACACAGCTTCTAGCAGAATAGCATTCAGTTCTTCTACTTACTGTACACTTATATAATTATAATAGTGCCTTTTGCAACTTCGGTGATAGGCACAAATAGTGCCTTTTGCAACTTCGGTGATCGGCACAATAAGCAATGCACCACATCCAGATAAAGCAAACACATTAAACAAATTAAATCTAAAAAAACCATTTTAATAATCCGTTTCTAATTTAAAATTAAAAAAACAAAAAAAAACAATGTTTGTTTTGTTTTTAAGGGTTTTACGGTGCTTGCAACACATTTTGGTCATATAAGCGCCAGTAAAAAGGAATAAAATGGAATAGTAAAAAGTTCTAGAATTACAATAAAGCATCCAAGAAAAGAGAAGACAAAGGGGAATCGGTTCAAATAAGAAACAGGTGTAGGTTCCAAAAGCACTCTATCAAAGTACTTAGTTTGAGATCACTAAAAGTCTCATCCAGACACAAGCACAGGTCCCCGCTAAGAGGAACACACTCAAATGTTTTACAAATCATATATAATATAAAGAAAGCATAATACAGTGCATAACAGAGAGATGATTTACAATGAAAAAAATATCATCTCCCAAAACTAACTATACATTCGACTGTTTCCCTCTCAGCCAGGACCAGGACAAAACCAAGTAATCTCATTCCAAGTCCAAGACAAAGACAGAAAGCATGTTGGAAAACAGATATAAGGGGATAGAAGACACAGTATGTACCCCCCTGCCCACTATGGGAGTTACAAATCATAAATAATGTATAAACAAAACATAAAACAGGGAGATGATTTACAAGGAAAAAAATATCATCTCCCAAAACTAACTCTACATTTGACTGCTTCCCTCTCACCAAGGGTATCCGGTCAGGGCCAGGGCAAAACCAAGTAATCTCATTCCAAGACAAAGACAGAATGCTAGTTGGAAAACAGATATAAGGGGATAGAAGACACAGTATGTACCCCCTTGCCCACTATGGGAACAAACAAACAAAAACAGCAATGAAAAAATGCATATATAATGTTTATTCAATTAAATTCAGCATTGGTTAAACTGCATGCAGGCATATCAAAAATGTAACAACTTTATACAATATTGACATTACGTTAAAGAGTCATTTCAAAAGTTTTTAACTTTCAAAGCTCTGAGAAAATGTCAATTGTAACTATTACAACTTATTCATGTATCATAACACAGATGTATGCTATGATGAGTGTCAGAGGATGACAAGTAAAAAGCCACAGCTTTTCAAACTCTACATTGTGTATCAAGCAACTTAACAATAATTTAGCAAAATGAATTAATACCATCATATATATAAAAAAAAGACAGAATATCATATCATCTGGTTAAACGAATAAATATCAACCTTCCCTCTAATGGCAGATATCAAGACGATTAACAGTTTAATGGTAATAAAACAATTATTTTAGGTACCCTTGTGGCAAGGTTAGCTTTCCATTTTTAATATGATAAATAAATACTCAGCAAATAAAAACTACAGTCATGTTTAAATGAACACTAAGCCAAATGATAAAAAATGCTCACATATGCAAAAATTAACATTATGACAAAAATTGAGTTTCAAAAAACCTCCAAAATCAGAAAGAGAATTTTCAATAGTAGCACATCAAATTTTTAAAAACAAACTAACAAAAAAGCAATTCCGGATATGACATAATATGACTGTTGAACTCATGGCTTTTGAGCTGATGCTCTTCTTAAGTCCTGTTGTTTGTTTTTAAAGGTTTTACGGCACTTGCAACACATTTAGATCATATCAGCGCCAGTAAAAAAAAAAAGGAAGAAAATGGGATAGTAAATACATTCTAGACGTACAATTAAAAGGACTTGAGGAAAAAGTAAGACAAAGGGGAATGGTACAAATAGGGAACGGATGTAGATTCCATAGGTATACCGTCAATGTACTTAGTTTGAAATCACTTAGAAGTCTCATCGAGACACCAGGAGAAGATCCCACTAAGAAACTAAGAAGAATGCACTCAATTGTTTACAAATCATATGTTATAGATAAGCAAAATGACAGTACATAACAGAGAGATGATTTACAAGGGAAAAAATATCATCTCACAAACCTATAACTATACTATACATTCAAGTTTCCCTCCCAGCCAAGAACTCTGCCAGGGTCAGGACAAGACTAAGTAATCTCATTCCAAGACAAAGACAGAAAGCAATTGGAAAACAGATATAAGGGTATAGAAGACAAAGCAAGTACCTCTCTACCTACTATGGGAGGTCGGGAACCCCACCCAGTGTAAGAGGAACACACTCAAATGTTTGCAAATCACAATATATATATGTAAAAAAATAATAATACGGTGCATAACAGAGAGATGATTTACAAGACAAAAAATCTCACCCCCCACCCTCAACTATTCTTACCCTCCAAAACCCCTAACTATACATTTGACCGATTCTCTCCCAGCCAGGGTATCCGATCAAGGCCAGGACAAAACCAAGTTATCTCAATCCAAGACAAAAGGGAATTGGTTCAAATAGGCAAAGATTCCAAGAGCATACTACCATTAATGTACTTAGTTTGAGATCACCGTTTTTTTGGGTTTTTTTTTTAAAGGGTTTTACGGCGCTTGCAACACATTAAGGTCATATCAGCGCCAGTAAAAAGGAAGAAAATGGGATAGTAAAAAGGTCTAGAATTACAATTAAAGCAAAAAAGAAAAGGTAAGACAAAGAGGAACTGAATCAAATAGGGAACAGATGTAGATTCCAACAGTACACCGTCAAAGTACTTAATTTGAGATCATCTTAAAGTCTCATCCAGACACAAGCACAGGTCCCAACTAAGAGGAATACAATCAAATGTGTACCAATCATATGTAAACTAAACATAATACATCCTGACACAAGCACATATATATGTAAAACAAATACAGCGCCAGTAAAAAGGAAGAAAATTGGATAATAAAAACATTTTCGAAACTTGGTTTGAGATTACCGGAAGTCACATCCAGACACAAACACAGGATCCAACTAAGAGGATTACACTCAAATGATTATGAAATATCCTATTCAAAATACAATAATGTAATATAGCACATAGCTGAGAGATGATTAACAAGGGAAAAATACATTATGTCTCAAAAATAACATGACACATTTGACAGTTTCCCTCTCAGCCAAGAATTCCGCCCAGAGCCAAGACAGAATGCAACTTGGAGAAGGAAAATATATATTGGGGGATAGAAGACACAGTAGCAGTGACTCAATAAATATCTTATACAAAGATGAGCACAGAAACATAAGACATGCAGAAAGATGATTCCCTTAACATTTCTGGCAAGGATCCAAATAGCATGTTTGTTCATTTCAAATAGATATAATGATGAAACCTATCCAGTGGAAAAAGCTCTAATTTAAATTTTATGAACAAACTGTCCCTTCATAGGAGGAACTTTTTGCTAGCAATTCCCACCAGCAATTTATATAAGTAATATATGAGACGAGACTATGCCAATGTTTTTGATTGTTTTACGGCGCTTGCAACACATTAAGGTCATATCAGCGCCAGTAAAAAGGAAGAAAATGGGATGATAAAAAGTTCTAGAATTACAATTAAAGCACAAAAGAAAAGGTAAGACAAAGGGGAATTGGTTCAAATAGGGAACAGATGTAGATTCCAAGAGCACACCGTCAAAGTACTTAGTTTGAGATCACCTAAAAGCCTCATCCAGACACAAGTACAGGTCCCAACTAAGAGGAATACAGTCAAATGTTTACCAATCATATAATATAATATGTAAACTAAACAAAATACAATGCATAACAGAGAGATGATTTACAAGGAAAAAAATATCATCTCCCAAAACTATTACTATACATTCGACTGTTTCTCTCCCAGCCATGGAACTCCGGCAAGGATCAGGACAAAACTAAGTAATCTCATTCCAAGACAATGACAGGAAACAATTGGAAAACGGGTATGGGGGGATAGAAGACACAGCATGTACCTCCCTGCCCACTATGGGAGATCAGGATCCCCACCCAGAGACTATGCCAAGACGTCTCCATAACATTCACGACAAAAATACACTAAGACTAAGGTATTTTGGAAAATTATGAAAAGATTTTGTTTTCAGTTTCTAGGAGTTTAATAATTTAAACCAAAATCTGAAAGTCTAGCAGCAACACCAAAACAGAAAGAATTTCTCAAAAGCTTAAAAAAAAAAATGCGGCCAAAGTGTTAACATTGTCCAGAATTTTCGACATTTTACAAAGCTGTTACTTCTATAATTGCGATGCTAGTTGATAACTTTTGGTTCATTTGTCATATATTTACAACACCGAGAATCTGATGCAAATGAAATCTTTTCATAGTTTTCCAAAATAGCTTTATATTGGTGTATTTTAGCAGCGAATGTTATAAAATCATCTCATGGTACAGCTTCAGATATAAATATGCAAAAAACAATCAAACTTTCAAAAAAAAAAAAAATAAAAAAATAAATAAATAAAAACTCACAAATATATACGCAACGTATTCCCTCCCCCCCCCCCCCCCCCCCAAGTTTCTATTACAGAATATAGATCTGCCACAGACATCATATTAACTATGAAGAACAACCAAATTTAAAGAAAAATTCTGTAGAGACCAAAACTGCATGATATCCACCTATATATAAGTATTATATCTGAATTGCCACTTCAAAATACCAAAGAATTAGTGTATTGTAGTTCAATTTAGTAACATGTCCATTCTCTGTTAATCTAAAATTTAACATTAGAAATTTTAATTGCCAACCAAATCAAAAAAATAGAAAAAGAATTATAATAATGATAAAAAAAATATAAAATTCCGGATCCAGCCAAATTCAATATGCCGAAAATGAGTAAATAAAGATTAAATGTGTATAAGAGGCGGTTCTGCCAATACGGAGTTATAGTTAGACACCGAAGCTCGCCTAACGAACGACTTGCCCAACACGTGACCATTTTTTTTCTCGCGTCCTCTCGTCTAATCTCGTCACTCCCGAATAGAAAGAGGAGGCGGAGCTCATATGATATAACGCAATGAAAGTTCTGTCCGATGACGGGTGGGGGGATATCACCTCTCCAAAACTTACCTTATTATATGAGATCTTGAGATTCTTATCCAATCATCGATTGCTCGTTTGACAGTTCGCTTGTGAACAGTTAGGAGACCATCTCTTGATTTATGGGCAGGCGGCTTTGCGTAAAGGCGGTGAGTGTTGTATACATCAAAGAGTACCGCTGACCGATGGGTAAATAGTGGTTGTGTAACCCAAAAGCCCTGCCGTCTCGACTGCAAGGTCTTGTATGTAATAGTTGCGTCGCCATCTCAAGGCTCAGGAATTAATTAGTGAGCTGATTCAAACAATGTGGGTTTCAAATTTATCGTATACGTAATCATTTGGAAGCTACAGAGAAAGGTGTTTTTGTGTAATCCCTTTCACACACACACACACGCGCGCGCGCACACACACACAAACATATACAAACAATACACATCCCTGGTCATTTATTGCCTATATTATTAATGTTAATATATACATCCCATGCCGATTGTCACTACCCCCCCCCCCTCAACCATTTCCACCATCCAAGTACCAGCGGCCTTTTCTCTTTGATTTCGTATCATGGTCTACCCGAAGCCCAACACCTCGATCGTTTGTGGGTCAACCCACCCCCCCCCCCCCTCCCCCCACCTTCCCCCGTAATCAATTTATAATTTTCTCTCTGTATAGAGCGCCACATGCACAATTATATACTATTGAATGACACTGACCTTGCCCCTCCCCTAACACAAGCCAACAGCAACCCAAGCTATCCTCTATCACGTGACCTTAGATCCGATGCTGCATACCGCTTGAGAGTCTTCACTATCCAGATCTCGTTCATGGTCACGTGAGAAGGCTATATCCGTTCGGGTTCGGCGTTCGACCCGATTTCGTTAAAAGCCTAATATCTCCAAATGTTACCAGACCTTGCAGGTCAAAAATAGAATCTGAATCAAACAAAAGAAAAATCAAGATATAATACTAATACTTTTCACAGAACCAAACAGGAACTAACCAAAAATGTCTTAATTTATCTTAGATAAAGATTGAAATTGTTAAAAAAAAAACAAAAGTTTATCGATTTGTCACAGATCAGAAAAATACTGATCAAGTAAGCCCTGCTTCATATAACCCCCCCCCCCCCCCCCCCCCCGTTTTCTGATTGAATGCTATATCGCATGATAGAGAGCAGAGGGGACTGCCTGAAGCCTGGGATTGTAAAAAAAAAAAAAAAAATACTAATGAAAAGATGAAAATGGTATTGTTATAAACAATGGATGTTTCAGGTGCAAACTCCTAAGCATATATCAGCAATACAATTAACAAAGGAAAGTCGAAAACTGAGCAGACTACAGAGGAGGAAAAACAACAATAGTAAAAAAATTATGCGAAAGAAGAAAAAAAATATTTCTAAAGCATAAAATATGCAGTCTGAAATCCCTAAAATCTAAAAAAAAAATAAATGTAACCACCATTTGTGAGGGATAGACAATGTACCCCCCCCCCCCCCCCCCAAAAAATAAAATATATAAATAACAACAATAATAAGAGTATATACTTTGAAAAAAGAAAGATAACCTGACACAAACAAGGGGAGGAGGTGGATCAGCCGAAGTAGACAAAAAGGGGGAAATCCACCTTTCGATAGAAAAGTTGCATGTATAAGCTATTGAAACAAACAAAACAAAAAAACAAAAAGACAATGAATGAGTTTAATTGAAAATCTTTATCACTTTTGTGCTTGAGTAGAAGATGAAGATGATGGTGGTGGTACTCCTGATGCATCAGGAGGGGTTTTGTTTCTAAACTCTTGAATCCAAGGGTGCTTCATCACTTCCACCAAAGATAATCTGTCCTCTGGTCGTAATTGCAATAACTGGTGTAGCATTAAAATAATATAAATTAGCGTGAAACAAAAATAAAAAATTGTGATGAGGATATAAAATCAAAAGGTGATGAGGATATATAATCAAAAGGTTAAAAATGGTGATGAGGATAAAAAATCATAAGATTAGAGATTAGATCTCTCACAATAACGAAAACATCGCCTGAGCGGTAACTTAGTTCAGGTGATGACCCGAGGTCATGCCTGACAAATTACGGGGAATCCCCTAGTGAGTTCAGTTACAGTGATATCGGGTGATACCAGTCGATTTATGTTCACTTTCATCTCTTTGTTATCGCTTCACAATGAGCGTAAACACAAATTTCTTTACTCTGTAATATTTATCAAGATTTTCTCTTTCCATTCATATGTATTTTATGCCAGTGCTGTATATAATGATCGTGATATTTCAATCCCAAATAGACCGTTTTACTGTAATTTAAAATGCATCAATTTTTCAAATAAAAAAATTGAATTCTTCAAACAGAAACATTGAACAACTTTTATTCTTCCGTAAAGAGAATCTATTATATATATATATATATATATATATATATATATATATATATATATATATATATATATATATATATATATATATATATATATATATATATATATATATATACATTTCTTTATGACATGGTTACTACTTATCCTTTGTAACTTCGTTAAGTCGTCTTTGTATCACGAATGGTTAAAATGATCACCCTTAATTAATCATATATTGATCATTGCACCATAATAATTACAAACTATACAAGGTTTCTTTTTTAGCCACAAAGTACTGAAACAATATTTTAAGCTGGGAAGTAAATTTCAAATATATACAACTGAAATATGAAACGACTCGGACTTTATTCTAGTGTTCTTTATTGACCACGTTTGTAACTAGTGGAACTAAAAGCCGATATAATTGTGTTCATATAATATTAAGCTAAACTCATGTGACCACCTGTTGAATATAACGTGTGTGATGAAGACATCTTGACCGGAATCCATATCCTTCCGAACCAGCAATGATCAAAGCGTAACAAATTGGACAGTTGCACCAAGATGTTATCGCATGTCATCAAAGAACTAAGAGTGACGCCCAAAATGTGAGGGAATGAATGAACGGTTACTTTATTCCTCCATTGGTTAGAGCAAGTTTTGAGTTTCTATCGTTTTGTTTTCTTATAATAATGCAATTAATAAATTAAATTTTTTTTGTTTGTTTGTTTGTTGCTTTAGGTCTCTTCCAACACAATTGAGGTTATATGAGAGACCGCTGAAACAAAAAAACAAGCAATCTAACAAAAATAGTACAAATGTAAATCAAAATCACAACCTAAAGATATCATAAGCTAAATTATAAATAACCAAGAACAAACAGGCAGAAGGTTTACAGAAAAAAAAATATCCCCTGTCAAAAATTCAATCACAAACCAAAGAAGCAGGATAGGCTAGTAAAGAGAAGAAGAAACGACATCACTATCGGATCGTATACCCATGCGAACATCATAGGTATATGATTCAAGGGTGATGCTCCCATCCAACCACCCGCTAAATAAATTAAATTTAACTATACTCGAAATTGTGCTGATATCTAAATGCAAAATATCTCAAAGACAGTAATTTTAATGATAGATGGTTTGGTACCAAAATTAGGGGTGAGAATGACTGGTCACAAAAAAAGGAGTAAATTTTTCATCGTGAAGATCATGACCCATTCATTCGACCATAACCTATAGATTTGAATTTCACTAAAATTAACTGAGATGCGATCCAAAATTTGTCTTGCAGCAATTTCTGACACAACTCGGTGGAATTTCAAAAGTTGAAAGTGTAATTACATTTGGTGGTTGTAGTAGGGATGATGATGTGGTGGTGGTTGTAGTAATAACAGTGGTAGGGATGATGAGGTAGTGATTGTAGTAGTAGTATGGATGATTGTGTGGTGGTGGTTTTAGTAGCTGTGGTAGGAATGATGATGTGGTGGTAGGGATGATGTTGTGGTGGTTGTAGTAGTAGTGGTGGTAGGGATGATGGTTTGGTGGTGGTTGTAGTAGTGGTGGTGGTAGGGATGACGGTTGACGGTAGTAGTGGTAGGGATGATGAGGTGGTGGTTGTAGTAGTGGTAGTAGGGTTGATGGTGTGGTGGTGGTTGTAGTAGTAGTTGTGGTAGGAATGATGATGTGGTGGTAGTTGTGGTAGTGGTGCTAGGGATGATGGTGTGGTGGTGGTGGTAGAGACTGAGACTTCTTTACCAGAATAACTTATGTATTGACATTTTGAATTCTATATCAGAAAAAAAAAATAAAGAAGAAAAGAGAAATAGAAAGAAAGGCAGAGGGAAAAAAAAAAAAAAAAAAAAAAAAAAAAAAGAGAGAGAGAGATTAAAAAGGCAATAGGTACCTACAACAGGGAAAAAAAACCCAGACCCATTTGTCCATCCCCTTCCAACATCAACTAACTAATCAAAGAACACTTCTGGTCTTCTGTGTCAATTGTGACATCTGGTGCCATACTGTCTGGCCCAACGTCATAAAAACGGGACTGTCACCAAATTTCACGAGACTGAGCACAGGTGTCAAAATATGACATAAGACATAATGGTGATTTTGAAGAAAATGTTTGACACGGCAAATTTGAAAAAGGAGGAAATGTGATGGGATGAGCGGAGATAAACTACCATTTAGGCGGAAATCCGCCTTTAGGCGGAAGATTCTCAGCCCTGAAAATAAAGATCAAAATTTTCTCAGTGTGTTGCCAATTTGTTTAAATTGGTAAAATCGACTGTGGTTGTGCAAAAGCGATTGTAAACTAACCAGATATCAGTAACAAATCTGTTAAGTTTCATGGGAGATAACCTGTTGTAGTGGTCGGGAATTTGATGGAGTGAATGACTTCTTGACCGTGGCGCAGGTAAAGAATTAAAAGCTCGCCTAGCCAACACTGTGTTCTGTATCTTCTGTTCTAGGATAATGTGATTTATGCAATGCACCTGGGATAGAGCAAAACCTTAAAAATCCCTGTTTTTCTCCCCTTTTTGGCATTACTATAGCCACCTGCATTCAACGAAGTTCATAATCACACAGAGCAGCTACAACGAAGTATATAAAACTGCAAAGAGCATACCAAGTTAAGACAAGACTGGCATAAAAAATAAAATCATTGCAAAACTTTCCGACTCAGTGACCTTTAATAACACACCACCACTGTCCAGTATGAGGTAAAGGAAGGGAAATGATCCATTAATCTTGACCCATCAACCAGAAAATAATTAAGGGTCAATCCTCCCAGAGTCGTTGCGCTTGTAGGGCAATGAGGCAAGGGAAGTAATCCATTAACTTTTAATAACCCTGAGTACGGTACTTACAAGGTTATCCATTGCATATTAATGTCAAAAAGGATAACTTTATGTTGTAACCGAGCAGCACTGTGTATATATTCCCTTCTTAGAAATAGGCGTCAAGTCAATCTAAACAGCATTTGTGCTATCTAATATTATTTAAAAATCGAAAATTAATTCAGCCCAAGGATGAAGAAAATAAACAAACAAAAAGACTCCCATTATTCTCTTCATATATATCACTCAGCACGAAAATATTAGCAGGTCTGATAACCTGACGCAATTACGGGCAAGGTTTAATGTTGTGATTGATAATGTGTGAATTACAGAGTATTACAATGAACCAATATAATCCTCTCTCCCCCCCCCCCCCCCCCCCCCCCCCCCCCCCAAAAAAAAAGCATTGCCAACTCCAAGTGCTCAAATTATTTCCGCATTGTCCAAAGAACATTTTAAAATGAAAATGAGAAAGACAGAAAAAGGACAGAGAGAGGAGGAAAGGGAAGGAGGGTGTGCAATTTACCTTTGTGATAAGGTCCTTGGCCCCAGGATGTAGATGTTCGGGGAACTTTATATCAACCCTCTGAATCTTATGGAATGTGCTGGTCTGGGTCTCAGTCTCAAACGGTGGATGTCCCACAAGCAGTTCGTAGCAAAGGATTCCAAGGCTCCACCTGTCCACACTCTCGTTGTATGACTTGTTTTCCACCATTTCAGGAGGCAGATAATCTAAAGTGCCACACACTGTCGTTCTCCTTAAAACAGAAAATAAACATTGAAAGATGTTAAGAGAATCAGGAATTTTTTACAAAACACGTTTTAAAAGTTAAAAACTAAGCAATAAAATTTTGCTCTTTAATTTGGAGACTTTGTCGTTTCGATTTTAGAAGACCATCCAATATCCATCCAAATGGACCCAGTTATTAGACATTGCAAAACTGTACATTGGGTCTTCTCGTCTTCGTTTCTACCTGAAGAGGATGATTGATAATTACATTTGAAGCCAGAATCACTCATTATAATCAGCTCACGTAATATTTTTTCAAACTATTAAGGTAAGGATATTGTTATTTTTTCTTTTGAGGGTAATATTCAGGCCATAGTAAAAATTTTCCAATAAGAAAAAAAACCCCAAACCTATCAACACAATTTACACCCTTATCTTCTATGGCTTTGTCACTTCAAAATACAGTAAAATAAAATTTAATTAAAATTAAAATTTTCAGAGTTTTTGAATAACACATTTAAAAATCGTATAAAGAATGAAATGGATTTATTAAAAATATGTTGAAGAAAAATAAAACAAAAACCATTTTGATAAAATCACAAAAGAGAGAATAACCTACTTAGAAGAAGGCGTGTGCACAGACCAACCAAAGTCTGCCAATTTCAGATTATTGCCGGCATCCAGTAGTAAATTCTCTGGTTTGATGTCTCTATGTATCACTTGTCTCTCATGACAAAATTGAAGGGCATCGGCTGCTTGGTAGATATACTGGAGACAGATAAACAGCAGTAAACATTATTTTGTTTGAGTTAAGAAATTAATCATCAATGTGATGCTTGCAGGTCATATCAGCACCAGAAAAAGGAAAACGATAGGATATAAATTTGTAGATATACTGGAAACAAAAGCCTAATAAAATTGAGATAAAAGAAACAGGACTATTACACACCAGAAAGTGTTTTGTCAGTGTCTTGTTTGAGATTGGGAAGTACAGATTCAAGTATTTGATTCCTGATTGAAAATAACAGAGAATTGAACTAATTGCTTTATCAGATGCTGAGGTTCGGTTACAAACATGCACTCTACTACAAATAAAAACAGTCTCAACCCAAGGTAAATTATAAAACACAAAACAGATGAGTTCATTTCAAATTCAAATTTTGTGGAAATGGTATGATTGCTCTATGAAAATGTTACCTTTGCTGCTGTCTCATTCCCAAGTCCCTGTCGATTCTTCAGTAGCTTAAAGAGTTCTCCTTTGGCTGCATACTCCAGGATTAGGTAAATACGGCTCTCATCAGTAAACCAACCATGCAGCCTCAAGATATTGGGGTGGCTGGAATAATTTGTTTAAACAGATAGGTTCGATTTATGCAAGCTTGAAACATCACAACATAATACCAATAATAATGATAATAATAAAAAATAATTTCAAAATGTACAAGTTAATGAAATGTTTAGTTCCATTTCAATTAAACAAAACAAAAAAAGTTGGGAGAAGGCACAATTTGTTTTCAGGTTTTACGCACTTGCAACGTAATTAGGTCATGTCAGAGTCAGTCAAAAGAAAGACGATTGAATAACCCAGGCCTAAAAGTGATTCAGGAAAATATTTTTCCCTGCTTTTTCCCGGTTTTTTCCAGGCTCTACGGAAAATTTTAAGGTAGTAATTTTCAAGCATATTCATCAATTCTAGACCAGTCACCACTACCTATATATATATATATATATATATATATATATATATATATATATATATATATATAGAGAGAGAGAGAGAGAGAGAGAGAGAGAGAGAGAGAGAGAGAGAGAGAGAGAGAGAGAGAGAGATGTGAGTGAAAAAGAGAGTAGCTGAGACTGAGAGAAAGAAATATATTGACTCTGGCTATTAATACTTGGACGTATTCCTGTAAAGTGTAGGCCTCCTACAACATGCAAAAAAATATTTTAAAAAAGAGAGTGACAGATAGAGATATATATATATATATATATATATATATATATATATATATATAGAGAGAGAGAGAGAGAGAGAGAAAAGAGACAAAGAGAAGAGAAATCAATAGAGAGAAAAAGACATTTGAATATTACTATGAGAGAGAAAGTAGCGTCCAAAGACTTGTGGCCTACTTATTGAATTGCACATGAATGAAATAAAGCTAGTTAATCTAGAGACAGACAAAACAAACTTAGTACAAATTACAATGAGTAAACGACCTTAATCTGCCATCTCCAAATAATTGAATAACAAGTCTTGAAAATTAATTAAAGTAGCTCAAGGACGTCGACCGTGTTTCTTAGCTTAGCTAACAATCGCATTCATGACCAAGTCAAAAACACACACAAAAAAAACAAAACAAAGAAAAAACACACTCACACACACACACTACTAAGATGAGGGAGGGATGTGTGTTTCTAGCACTCCTGTCTTGTCGACAATGATGAGTCGACTGAGTGAATCAAGCGTCTTTAAGTCTTCGACCAATCACAGGCTATCTAACCGAACCGGCTGGTCGAAACAAAGACGCTTCTCGCCGTCGATGTATTACGCTATTGTTGTGCAAGTGGCAAGGAATATAACACCTTTTTGAGCAGGCCTAAAAGCTAAAATCTAAAAGTAAAAAATATAATTCTGAGGAATTTGAAAGTCACATTGTTGAAATCGGCTTGAAAAAAGAAGAACATTGGTCCTTGTTTCAGAAAAATCGGTTGAAAACCAACTGTTTTACGAATAAATTCGATTTTAAAAATTGCTTTTGTTTATTTTCGATTTTTTTAGCAACTTTTTTATTTATCGGCCGATTTTCTTGATTTTTATATCATTCTTTATATCTCAATGAGACGAGATCAGTGATATACTTTGTTTGTTTCAAACTACAACATAACAACATAATTTGGTTTTTTTTACTTATCAACCGTGCCTGGATAATTTATTCAACAACTGACGCAACTATCCCATTGCCGTCTTCCAGTGTTTCAGCGATGACTCTAAACCACTATAATTACGTCATGCACAGGAAACATGGTAATAGTCTGTGTACTCTACGAATGCGGACCGGACTTTGCTGATTGGGTCGATCGTCATAACATAGGGCCTAGTAGTGTGAGGAAACCATAAGAGGCTGCTGCCATGCTCTAAGCCGATCGTTCGCAGGTTGGGTAATGATTACGCTGAAGAATACATGTTGGGTTGTTGTTCACCTAAATTTTTCTCACGGCTTTTTCCCGGCCCCAGACAATTTTCACCGATTTTCCCGGCTTTTCCCGGTCGGGAAATTTCAAAATAAAGTTCCCGGCTTTTCCCGGTTTTCCCGGCCCACTTCGAGGCCTGATAACCTAAAGATTTAGATTAGCTAAAGAGCACAAGCAGAAAATAAGACGAAAGGAGATTCATCAAATATCAGAAGATCCAAGTGCGAAATAATCCTGCAGCTTGCCTGAAACAACAAGTAAAAAAATTATTTTTTTTTTAAATAACAAAACGACACAAATGCAATCGCAAATATCAAATTTTCTTACATGAGATGCCCTTGTATTTCAATCTCTCTCTGAAGCTGGTGCAAGATATTATTGCTCTTGAGCTGGCTTTTGAACATCAGCTGTTGGACATAAAGCAGTTGAATTCAAACGGTCATTGACAGCTTTACATTGGCTTTTCATTGAATCATAGCTTTGTTTTTTATTTTCAATCTTCAAAGCAATATAGAGGACCGATGAAGTTAAATAGAAAGATAGTTCACATCAGTGCTGATGGTGACAAAAAGTGGAAAAGTAGGAAAATGTTGAACGATTGCCTTTAAGCCCCATTTTTACTGCATTAAACCCCACTTTTAGAACAATTGAGATGATAGACTATCATTGATACTCTAGCTAACTTCTGGAGAGTGGGAAACTGCACCTGTGTGTTCCACCACACATCAACTCACTCATTGCTAGCACATTGTTTCAAGAAAATGTAAATTTCAAAAGAAGGAAATTCCTCCTCTGGACTCCAAAATCGCGGATCCAAGGAAAACCATCAGCACTGACACATTATAATGGCAACAAGGAAATCTAAATGGACCAAATTTCAGCACCAATTTCTTACGGAATAAATTGTTTTTTTTAAATCGAAAGCCTCTTCACATGAGAGAACATGAGTTATAATATAAAGCCATTAACATCAAACAAATCCAAATGAAAGCATTTAAAACAGTATAGGGTCAAATTCAGAAATCTGCCGTGGGAAGCTTACTATTGAATCCTTGAAAAAGGCTCTCTTCTACTCAGTTTCTCACCATAGTTGGGGTGTAAAATGACTGCCTGACTGGTGACAGTGGCATCACTGTTGAAAAAGAAATCATAACACCGCCTTACAAAGGCAGCTTGTCTCGTCCAAGATGTTTAATATTGCAGTTGGTTTGATTCCACTTGTAAAATAGTTATTGAGCATCATAGTTATTTGAGCAATTATTGGATTAAAAAAATGCATTGTTTGAGGACAGGAGGAATTTTGTTGCAAAATACAATGTTTGTTTGTTGCTTTAGGTCTCTTCCAACACAATTGAGGTTATATGAGAGACCGCTGAAACAAAAAAACAAGCAATCTAACAAAAATAGTACAAATGTCAATCAAAATCATAACCTAAAGATATCATAAGCTAAATTATAAATAACCAAGAACAAACAGGCAGAAGATTTACAGAAAAAAAATATCCCCTGTCAAAAATACAATCACAAACCAAAGAAGCAGGATAGGCTAGTAAAGAGAAGAAGAAACGACATCACTATCGGATCGTACACCCATGCGAACATCATAGGTATATGATTCAAGGGTGATGCTCCCATCCAACCACCCGCCAAAATACAATGTGAAAGAGGAAAAAAACCAAACATACAAACCAATCACACTTACCTTCAATGCAACAACATATTTACTCTTCCTTTCCCTAGCCATGTACACATTTCCAAACTTGCCCTTTCCTAATGCTTTCCCAATATCAAAGTCCTTCAGAGTCCAACCACTGAAAATAAAAGGAATAATGACCGAATCAATTTTGTCAATTTTCAGTTTCAGTACTGTTATAGATGACTACAATCACAAAACATGGAATACCTTTACTCAGGTCAAATCAGCACCTAGGAAAATGAAGATGATATATACAACACAAAGGATTTCTGTAAAACTCTTTGATCAAAAGTGCCTTGAAAAAGTAAGACAATAGGGAAAAGTTCCAAGGAAAGGAAAAGGTAAATCCAAACAGTAATAAATGCTAGTCATGACTGTACCCAGTCTGTTTTTAAATAGTAGTAGATAAAATATCTTTATGTCAAATAATTTGTGCTAAAATAAAGGACTAACTCTTGACAGTCTAAGGACAATGAATGCTGTAATGCAACCAACAATATGAATAAATTAAGAAGTACACAATGTGCTGGAAAATCAGTGACCGAAAATGTACAGAATTCGATCATACCCTAAAAAATACCACCATAAGACATGCATGTATAAGTTATGAATCTTCTCTTGTTCGCTTCCCACTTTGTAGAATACAAGCTACATCTCTATGTTATTAACATATCAAGAGAACTTTGTACTTGCAGCTACTCACAACGTAACTGATACAACTAGATGTGAATTTTTAATTCAGAAAAGTGAGTGGAGCAGGCACTTATGTTGAAGAAAGGAAGTAATGAGTAGGAAAGTGCCAGAAGACAATAGAGAATTAAAATTCAGCGACGGCGATGGGGACTCAAACCTGCGACCTTACTGGTATGACAACTCCGCCTGGCCGGGGAGAGCATGACTCTACTGTATGAGAGCTTTCCATGATCCCAAAAAAGATCGCTTCTAATCCTAGTCTTATTAGAGCCTGCTCTCCCCGACTTCTGGAGGTCACAGGTTCAACACACACACAAACGCCGCGAAGTTGGTTGGCCAGCATTTAAGCTTAATATTGGAGCATACTCAATGTCTCAATAGTTTCTGTTACATGTTTGTGTTGAGAATATTGGCCAGGCAGAGTTGTTGCACCAGTAAGGTCGCAGGTTCGAGCACCCATCGCCGCCGCAAAATTTCTATTCTCTATTGTCTTCTGGCACTTTACTACTCACTGTCTTTCTTGTTTACAACTAGATTGGGTGCCACGAGATTTGAGGTTTTTTTTAAAAACCCAACAAAACTTGAGCGTTTATATACAGCACAATATCCATAAAACGTGCTCAAAATACTAAAATGATCTTTAGCCAACACCTGTTAGGCAATATTACATACAATATTTTTCAGAAACAACTGTCAATGGCCAGATACTCATTTCACACCTGAGTACGGTGAAAGTGAGTAAAGAGCCTTTTCCAAGGACTCAACTATGTGCACTCAGAGCGGGACTTAACACTGTTTGCTTTTAAGGGTTTTACGGCGCTTGCAGCACATTAGTCAAATCAGTAAAAAGGAAGAAAACGGGATATTAAAAAGTTCTAGAATTAAAATTAAAGCACCCAAGAAATGGTAAGACAAATGGGAATTTGTTCAAATAGGAAACAGATGTAAATTCCAAGAGCACACCATCAAAGTACTTAGTTTGAGATCACCTAAAAGTCTCATCCAGACACACAAGCACAGGCCCCCACTGAGAGGCATACACACAAATGTTTATAAATCATACATAATATGTCAACAAAACATAATACAGTGCATAACAGAGAGATGATTTAAAAGGAAAAAAATATCTCCCAAAACTATACATTCGACTGTTTCCCTCTTAGTCAGGGCAAGGACAAAACCAAGTAATCTCATTCCAAGACAAAGACAGAAAGCAAATTGGAAAACAGATTTAGGGGAATAGAAGATACAGTAAGTACCTCCCTGCCCACTATGGGAGGTCAGGAACCCCACCAGGGACTTAACACTGGACTGGACCTTCCGATCCAAAGGTGTCATACTAGACCACATAGCCACAAATGTGTATGGTATATTGAAGTGATGATGAAACAGGAGTTGGTGGCAGTATGATGATGGCGAAGTGTGGACATTTCTAAAAAAACATTTTTGTTACAAAGATCCTAAAAATGACTTGTCTTGATTATGAGGTAAACTTACCAAATGCATATCTATGACATAATATAAGTAAATAAAATGAACTTTGGTAAACATTTTCTTTAGGGTCTATCTCAAAAAAAAAAAAAAGAAGATCAAAATAACCCAAGCCTCAGCTGCAGTGCAGCACCACAAAGCAACTTAACTTACCATTTTTTAGATTGTCGTTTGCCTTCACTTTGTGATTGGCTTGAATCATTGTCCTTATTATCACCAGATGCTTTGGGGTGGTTGCTTGATGAAGTTGAATTTGAACTGGTGGCAGATGAAGAAACTGCTGCAGTAGCTTTAACAGTAGATTGTACTGTGGCTACACAGGAAGCGGATGCTGCACTTTGAACAGCATGTGACGGCATGGTGGAAGGATCAGAAGCTTCAGTCCCTGATGTTGATGGATTAACTTTAGTTAATGAAGTTGTACTGGAGGAAGTGGCTGAATGGGGATTGTTCTTGTGAGGAGGTACTTTCAAAATAGAAGTTGAGGTGGTTTTAGGAGCAACCCCTTTTGATGAGGGATGTAGTGAACCAGCACTCTTGGAAATTTTTGCTTTAGTCAAACCGACAGCCGTCTGTTGTTGCTTATGTAAGTGACGTACAGGAAGCTCTGTAGATTTTGATGTAGTTGTTGAAAAAGTTGCACTGGAAGTGGTGGTTGAATGGGGATTGCTCTTGTTTGAGGGCACTTTAAAAAGAGAAGTTGTGGCAGTTTTTGAACCAACCCCTGCTGAATTCTTTGGCACTCTGCTGGGAAGTCTATGGGAACCAATGTTTTCTTTATTGAGAGTGCCAGTACTCTTCGCAGGAGCAAGGGAATTTGTTTTAGGTACTGAACTAATGCCAGCCTCTTTTATGGAATCTGTTGAATGGGATCTATAAAGAGCCCCTGAGCCTGTTGTCGTCATCACCCTGGACTTCAGCACTCGCTTAGGCCCCTCCATTATTGTGCAATGTCCAGATTGGAAAAACACTTTGACTGGACTTGAATTACAGGCACAACACTCTGGAAAGCAGCAAGATAGTATTTAGAGTTTCAAATCTATTGAAATGACAGTTGATACTGATAACAGATGACAATTTTGTAATTTAGTTCAACAATACAAGTCAGTTACTGACAACTGACCATTAATAAGATGCCTGCGATTGAAAGCAGTGTAATCAGTAAGGAAAATATATATACTAATATATAATCCCCTGCGTGTGACTAGAAGCTCCGCTAGCCAATATTCAATAGTACTAGAAACTACTAGAAGTAGAAGGATTACTGGTTTACGCAGTGCTTCACAGATACAGAGAATTGAAAATTCAAATCTCTTTTCTCTATCTGTATCTGTGAAGTACTGTGTAACCTTCCTACCTAGAGAGAGTATCACACCCAGGGGAAAATCAAATCACATGCTGCCGCTGTGATTATCCCCAGACATCTGACAGGTGTCTGGGGATAACCAAATTTCGTTATCCCCAGACACATATTTGAAACTTCGCTCTTTTAAACAATTATCCACATTTCAGAATATGGAACGTTTCCAAATGCACATAGAAATAAGGAAAGTTAATAAAATATCTATAAAAACATAAAATTAACCAACATTAAATCAGTTGTTACTACATATACACAATATGCGTCGACTTCGAAGTGGGTGTCATGGCCGAATGATTTAGTCGTCTGCCCTGGAAGTTTTACCAGAATCGACGTTGTGGGTTCGAATCCTGGTTCCGCCACTTTTTTTTATTTATTTTTTTTTTTTGTGCGAGTCTATTCTTTTCTCCTTTTTGTTTGACCTTTTGTTCTGTTTCTGAGCATTAATTTCTTTAAATTGTTTTTATTTTTTTAAAGATTATTGTTTGTTTTTTTTCTCCTCTATCTGACCATTTGGTCGCTCACTGAATATTTCTGTTTGCTTTTTAATTATTTATCCTTTTTAGTCACTTTTTGAGATCGGAGTGGGGACAAATATGACAATTTGCTAGAAACTAGAAAGGAACTAAGAGAGAGAGAGAAAGAGAGAGAGAGAGAGAGAGAGAGAGAGAGAGAGAGAGAGAGAGAGAGAGAGAGAGAGAGAGAGAGAGAGAGAGAGAGAGAGAGAGAGAGAGAGAGAGAGAGAGAGTTTTAAAAAAAAAAGAGGTGGGGGGGAGGATGGACGGGACATTTATCCCTTGCACCGTTCTGTAAAAAGAAGATGGAATGTTGTTGATTTTGGTAAAACTTCCAGGGAGAAGACTAAAAACAATTTTAAGAAATTAATGCTCAGAAACGGAACAAAAGGTCAAACAAAAAGGAGAAAAGACTAGACTCGAACAAAACAAAAAAAAAAAAAAAAAAAAAAGTGGCGGAACCAGGATTCAAACCCACAACGTCGATTCTGGTAAAACTGCCAGGGCAGACGACTAAACCATTCGGACATGACACCCACTTCAAAGTCGACGCATATTGTGTATATATAACAACAGATTATTTAATGTTGGTTGATTTTATGTTTTTTATTTTATTAACTTTCCTTATTTCTATGTGCATTTGGAAACATTCCATATTCTGGAATGTGGATAATTGTTCACAAGAGCGGCGTTTCAAATATCTGTCTGGGAATAACGAAATTTAGTTATCCCCAGACAGTAGGTACTTTGGTAAACGTCCATTTGGCCCTCCAGCAGGAAACCGATAAATGGGCTAGTGGCTGTGACCCGATTTTTTGGACTTTTGAGTGATGGGTCTCAGAAAAAGTTCCATAGATTTTTTGTTTATGGATGGATTTTAATGATTGATGTCTTATTTTCTTCAGGAGAAATTACTCTATCGTTTGGTGTAGTTTATTTTAAAATCAATGACAATTTAGTATAACTTTTGATTATGGATAAAATAGGGTATAATTTAGCTTTGGATAATTAAAAGATTAGAACCTGGTAAATCAAAATTTCATGCTGGCTCGTTTATTTAACATCTTAACTTTTATATAAAATTAAATTCAGGGGAAAGTTGTATACCGCATCCATGAAATTCGTTCCAGCAAAATCCTTACTCAAATATTAGCGGCCATTTTAGACCAGTTTTGAAATCCAAATGGTGGTTACTACCGGAAATGCAACCGTTTCAGGTCACAAAGTACGTCAGTAAATAACAAAGGCAAATAGAAGACCATTTTCAGCCTTTAAACTAACATTATATAACTTTTCTTCTGCGTATCTGATTTTCACAATGTTGGTATCATTAGAACCGTGTTGAAAAGCACTTTAAAATGATATAGGTTTCATTGAGCTCAATCCAATTTGAATTTTTTACCAAAGTACCTACAGACAGGTGTCTGGGATTTAATGACAGCCACATGCTGCAGGCGCAGGAGGGGCAGGGGATCATTTGAAATTTGAGTATTTTTATTTATCATTTTCCCTTCCGTCACCACAGTCACAGGCTTCCCAGTGGTCAATTGTCAGTGATTTAGAAAACATCTGGCCCTGGGACTGGAATAACTTTTCAAATTCAAACATAATCAATGAATCAAAATCAAAACATTGATTTTGATTTTGAATTTGATGAATCTATTTTTTCGGCTGGAATTTGGGCGACTTGGGGAAACATTTCTAAATTCTAGGAACATCTCTCAAATGACTTTTTAATCATTAAAAAGGGCAATAGGTATCAGATAAAATTTACCCTAAAGTTAAAGTCTCATTTAGTTTTAGTCTTTTGACACCGTCACCCTCGCCCTCGCCTCCCTCCCCTTCATTCATCGGTCAGTCCCTTGAACACCAATTAAACGAGAACGGTGTACCGTCTTGCTGCGCCAAAATTAATTTCCAATTACTTTAGAGATTACTGGAAAGCGTTTACTTACCGAATGCCAGAGACTAATCGAAAACAATTATTGTGAAGTTTTAAACTTGGTGATGTTTCAGTGTTTCGGCTTCCAAACACACCTTCTGTAAGAAATTTTCTGGTTCAAAATTTGAGCTCGACTGTGAAGACCGTTAGCCTAGATGCCAGATCAAGTTTTTTTTAAACCGCCAAACAAATCATAGAAAATGCCCAAGGGCCTTGAAAAACTGCCATTTTTTAAAAGACAATAACTATACTTTAGCGCACATGATAATCATGAAAATAAAAATAAAATAAAATAAATACTCTGATTTTGACCAAAGACCGTTATTTGTCTCGCTTAGTCTCCATTTGAATGAGTCATATTTCTATTCACTTTATTTATTCTTCTCTCTTAATTTTCATGATTAGCGTCGGTAAAACTCGGTAAACTTGTAATAGGAAAAAATGTCCAAAAATCCTTTTTTTTTAACTTAACAAAGGGTTTCCAATACGAACAAAAAAAATAATTGAATGAATGAATAGATAAAAAATGAATGAAAAAATAATAGATGTTTGTGAAATGTAGTTTTACAAATGCCAAACGGGCATTCTATTTTGTTACAATTTCCGTGAACTGGAAAGGGGAGAGACGTTCACTGAACGTCTTTCATTTTAGCTATAGGTACCAACGAAGCAATAAAACGAAGTGACAAGAAGTCGTTAGGAATTGCAAAACTTATAAAAATAAGTTTGATTTTGAAACAATTATAATTCCTTTCAAGGTTTTACTTAGTTGCAAAGGTATCGTCTTATTAAAATAATCATTATTGTTATTATTATTATTATTATTATTATTATTATTATTATTATTATTTTATTATTATTATTATTATTATTATTATTATTATTATTATTATTATTATTATTATTATTATTATTATTATTATTATTATTATTATTATTATTATTATTATTATTATTATTATTATTATTATATATTATTATTATATTATTTATTATTATTATTATTATTATTATTATTATTATTATTATTATATATTATTATTATTTATTATTATTATTATTATTTATTATTATTATTATTATTATTATTATTATTATTATTATTATTATTGTTATATTATTATTATTATTATTATTATTATTATTATTATTATTATTATATTATTATTATTATTATTATTATTATTTATTATTATTATATTATTATTATTATTATTATTATTATTATTATTATTTATTATTATTATTATTATTATTATTATTATTATATTATTATTATATTATTATTATTATTATTATTATTATTATTATTATTATTATTTATTATTATTATTATTTATTATTATTATTATTATTATTATTATTATTATTATTATTTCGGTCAACATGGCAGCAGCTTCTAATAGTGCTCAAATGACTATGTTATGACGATCGACCCAATCTGCAAATTCTTTACCGCACTCGTGCACCGTGGCAAAACCGCTCGGAAGCTTCGTCAAAACACACCGTTCAACTAGATGCTCTACGATTTCGGGTTCGTTCCCACATCTGGTACATGTTGGACAGGTGGAAAGTCCCCACTGATGAAGTGATTTTGCCGTCAGGCAGGTTCTCGACCGAAGACGATTCGCTACCTCCCAGTGTCTCCTCTTACTGGTGGATAAGCCTGGCAACTTCTCACCTAGTTTCGAGGAGTGTATGTCCCCGACCCCTCGAGGGATTGAATACGTCCAAACCGACTTCCATCTCGTATATGCATCTCTGTCCGTAGTCAGGGAAGCTGCTTACAAGGGTTGTCGGGACTTATTTCGGCTCGAAACTGGGGCACCGTCCATTATTCGCTTGATCTTATTAAGCCAGCTGTTTGTAATCGTCTTACTCCGGACATCAGGGTCAGGGGGGGGGGGGGGGTGGATTGCTGCCATTATCGGGCCTCATTCTCGAGGCGTTGTTGCCAGCGTTTCTGACACTATGTGCATCGACTTGCAAAGTTTAACATCTACCTTCTCAACGTTCCTGCTTCTACCCCACATTGGAGCGCAATACTCCGCGGCGGAATAGCATAGTGCCAAGGCGGACATCCTCAGTAGTAGTAGTATCGTATGGTGGGGTCACACTTTCAGATCTGTCGCGTCGAGCCAAGCCTTGAATTCATCTTAACATTTGTGAATGGTTTCATAGCCTCCATTCAGCTTGGTAACAGGACAGTGGAGCACAAGGTGATCTACAGCTTGGGGGTCAGTTTGGCATTTGGGGCATTCTGTTGAGTTGTTTAGACACCATTTGTTCATTTTTGCGGCTGTTTTCGCATGTCTGGAGAGTAGCCTATTTGCAGCCACCCAGTATTTCCTACCAGCTGTGAGCCATGAATTTCATTGGTAGGGTCTTTAATAATTTGGCCTCCTGTTGGGGTATTATTTGCCCATTCTTTTCTCCATTCATCAGTGATGCTGTAGTAATCTGTCTTTGAGAGGTAGAAAGGGGATCTGGATTTTAATCTTGAGCAGGTAGGGGCATTTTTGTAAATTTCGCACAGAGGGGTATCGTTGTTTTGTTCTGCCTTTTGAATCCACCTTTGGTTTTGTTCCTCTCTTCTGAGATGTGGTGGTGCATTTCCACTCAAGACTGGTAGCCACTGCACTGGGGTTGACTTTAGGCACCCTGTGATGGTACGCATGGAATCCCTTAGCTTTGTGTCAACTAGTTTGGTGTTTTTACTT
Organism: Berghia stephanieae; assembly: GCF_034508935.2. Lineage (NCBI taxonomy): Eukaryota > Metazoa > Mollusca > Gastropoda > Nudibranchia > Aeolidiidae > Berghia > Berghia stephanieae. The sequence goes on along the minus strand of NC_088361.1, from coordinate 83,295,840 downwards.
CTGGCCCATGCTGGTGAACAATATTCGCCGACACTGTGACATAGGGCAACGGTGGATGTCCGGAGTACAGCCGGTGAGGCACCCCAGCCTGTCCCTGCCAGTTTTCGTATCAGGCAGTTCCTTTTGCCAATTTTTCGGGAGGTTGCTTCAAGGTGTTTTTTGTATGTCAACTGTCGATCCAAAATGACTCCAAGGTATTTAGGGTTCTGGTCAGATGGCAGTGATATGCTATCGATGGTGATGTTTAGTTGTCTTTGAGATTCTCTGTTGTTTAAGTGGAAAACTGATGATACTGTTTTATTTGTGTTCATTTTGAGGTACCATTTATCAAAGTAATTTTTCATTTTGGTCACATCTTGGCATAGGGTAGTTTCTATATCATTCCAAGATCTTGATTGGTATGATAGAGCCCAGTCATCAGCGTACCCCAATTTCATTGATGTTGTGTTTGGCGTGTCACTGATATAAACATTGAAGAGTGCTGGTGCAAGAACTGACCCCTGTGGTACTCCGTTCTTTATTCGTTTGACTTTGCTTGTTGTGCCACCTAGCAATACGTGAAATTTCCTTGGACCAGTTATTTGAGACAGGAGATTAAGAATTTTTCTGCATTTGATAATCTTGGCTAATTTAAACATAAGGCCGCCTGTCCACACTGTATCGTATGCTGCTGACGTCAATTAGCACAGTTCCAGTTTTCATTCTTTTCTGAAAGCCTGATTCAATGTGGGAGGTAAGAGCTATGACCTGTTCTGTTGTGCATCTGTTTTGTTGGAACCCAGCTTGTTCTTTTGGGATAGCAGTTTGTAGGGCTGGTGTTATTCTTGTTAGCATTACTTTCTCAAGCAATTTATATAGGCAACAAAGTAGGGATATTGGTCTATAACTGGAAGGATCGTTCGCTGGCTTGTTTGGTTTTAGGATAGCAATGACTTTTGCATGCTTCCACGTCGGAGGGTACTTTCCCTTATCTAGGATATCAGTCATTTCAGTAGACAACCATGCCATTGCGTGCGGTCCAAGGTGAGTGAGCATGTCAGGGTAAATACCATCCACTCCTGCAGCTTTGCCGTTTTTCATAGTTTTCAGAGCATTTTTAATTTCATTGGGACTGATAGGTAGTGTCCACATTGACCCATCTTTTGGAAGAGAGTTAATCATTCTGTTATAGTCTTTCCTGATCTTATTTTCAAATGCATGGTTTGGGGTATGTTGACCTCTTTGTTTGATTTCGTTAGCAACTTTGCTTGCTTCTATGACTGGTGCAGTGGTGGTCCTATTCTTGTCTGGGTCTAATTTTTAAATCAATTTCCAAGCATGTCTGCTTGAGTGTTTCATGTCTAAATTTTCAACAGTTTCTGTCCATCTCTTTCTTCTTTCTTCTTGGAGGGAATCTAATAGTTTATCTGCTATGTCTTGGTCTAGGGTCTGTTCGTATTCTTTCAGTAGGTCCTCGCTTGTTTTTGACCAGCATGGGATGTGCCACTCTCTTACTCCTCTTGGAATATACATTTGGAGCTTTTTAATATTAACTTGCAAAATCTGTTAATGTTATCAAGTGATGTTGGAATTCTTCGACAAATTCTTTCTATGTATGCGGCATATTCCTCCCACTTCGCTTTCCTAAAATTCCATCTTGGTTTTGGTATGTCATGGGATTTAGTTATCTGTATACCTGTTGTTAGAATGACTGGTCTGTGTTGGCTCTTTGGGCAGTCTGGCAGTATTTCTCTTGTTGTGGCAAGGGGTGTCCCATTTTCATTTTTTGTTACAAATACTAGGTCAGGTGTATATTCTTTGTTCCATCGTGTTGATTTGAACGTACCACGTTTGTTTGGATCGTATAGGAGGTGAACGTCTGCCTGAGAAGTCCATTCATGTAGTTCCCGGCCAGGAGGGTCGTTTCTTTGTAGCCCCAATCATTATGATGACAATTGAAGTCACCAATTATCAAAGCAGGATGTTGAGGATGCTGTGTAGGAGGGTTAGTCCATTTCACTGTAGGGGGTTTGTAGATATTAGTAACTTGCAGATCACCGACTTTAATACTACTTCTTTGGGTACCATTATCCTCAGTTGTTCCTCCTAAATCTACAATCAATTCTGGCTTCTTTGCATAGGTACTAATACCATATTGAGGATGGCATTCTTTGTTGATTTCTGTAAAGCCATTGATGTATGATCGTGAAGGGGCTGAGTGCTGGTCTAGGTGAGTCTCTTGTAACAAAAGGATATCAATGTCGTGCTTTTGAAGGAGTTTGGAAAGGTAGTCACATTTTTGCATTGAGATGCCCTCTATGTTGAGTGACAGAATCTTCAGTCTTGTTCCGAGATTGATTGTTTGATCGAAATCTAGCATATTTTTCGAGCCTGCTGGACCTCGTTCAGCAGGGACGCGGGCCTTTTTAAACTGGGCGACACCCGAGCCAGCATGAGTACATTGTTTCCTTGTGCTATTCATGATTGACAGTGTGAGCTCAGGAGAAGGCAAGCATTGTCTGAGCACCGGGTTGGAACTGTTTTGGGAGCTGTTGAGTGAGAAGTGATGGGAGCGTGTCTTGTATAGGACCAGTCCTGGCGTCCCCCACCAACACGTCGTGGGCTCTGCTGGGGTCTGGTCCGGTGGGTGGAGCCCCACTCACTAGTCACCTTCCAGTCCTTCAACAGTTCCTCAGTGTCATGGACTAAGGGTTGCAACTGAGTATATAACAAGTACAATTTAACTTGGTTAAGTCCCTTATATTGAGACTGCTACCGTTGGAATGTATTCTGGTTACGTAACACTTTTTACCAGACGAAGAAATAAACATGTTGCTTTGAGTTCCATACTAAACCTTCAGCTTGTCATTCCTTTAATCAAAACATTACATGGTGGCAGCGAATCTTCATTCCCCATTTGATAAGTATTTCTAAATTTCTAAGACTTGAGTATTTTCCCACCAAGCATTTCATTTTCATTTTTTCACATGTGGTCTACCGAGTCAGAAGTACTGACTTCTATCCTCAAACCGGCAATCAACTGATTGTTCGTCATGGCCGATAAACCTCCAACAATGGACTGGGGTGCCCCCAATTTGTCCGATGCTTTCAGACTATTTAAACAGAGAATGGAGCTTTACTTCATAATTAATTCCAAGCTCAAAAACGAGGAAAAGGTGGCAACAATACTCCTAGCATCAGGAGAGGAAGGTCTCACCAGATTCAACAGCTGGAATCTTACCGAGCAAGAGAAGTCAAACCCAGAGATAATCTGGGAAAGATTTGCAAGACAGCTCGATCCCGCTGATAACTTTCGAATCAATCGTCTAAAACTCTCTACCTTACGACAACAAACTGAAGAATCGTTGGATGATTTTGTGAATAGAGTCAAGCAAATCGCAAACAAATGTAAATTTACAAACGATGAATTGCAAAACAGACTAATCGAGATAATAATTGCGGCCACACCTATCGCTGATTTCCAAAAAAGAACTCCTCACCAAACCCCAAACGTATACTTTAGATGAGGCTCTGCAACTTGGAAGATCGCACGAAGCTTCCCTACAACATCTAACTGCACTGAAAGCAATCGAGCATCCAACCACGAACCAGAAATCAATCGATATTATCCACCCGCCACGTAACAAATCAGGACAACGACCCATTCATAACAAACCAGTACAACGGTCGGTTTGCAAAAACTGTGGCCGAGATCACCCCTTCAACAGGGGACAGTGCCCAGCTGCCAAATCGACATATGGCGCTTGTGGAAAACTTGGACATTGGGCAAAACTTTGCCTAACAACTAAATATCAACAACAAACTAACCCACAACAACGTAGTTACCGAAGACAATCGCAAAACAATATGCACACAATAGAAAGAGACGAATCCGGTGCAGAATCAGAAACAGATGACATGAATTCACAACTACATTCCTTCTCATTTTCAGAAATCAAAACGAAACAACGCGGTAGGAACGAAGCATTCACAATACTACAAATCGAACTTTCAGATATTCCAGGTATCCATGATTTACAACTTAAATTAGACACAGGAGCACAGGCAAACACACTACCTCTCAGAATTTATAGACAAATGTATCCAAAATACATTGACAACAAAGGGAAACCGATGGCAGGGACATTAAAACATACAGACACAAACCTCACTGCTTACAATGGAACAGAAATCAAGTGCTTCGGCACCATAAACATACCATGCCAGCACAGACAATCAAAATGGATAAACACCCAATTCTACATAGTAGATGTAGCTGGACCAGCGATCCTCGGTCTCCCGAGCTGCGAAGGATTCAAAATCATCACCCTCCACTGCCCCCTCCATGCTACGAAAAACAAAAACACTACAATAAGAAACATCCATGACCTGAAAGCGCTGTACCCATCGCAATTTGACCGCATCGGCGAGTTCAAAACTGAATACAAACTAACTATTGACCCCAATGTACCTGCCCGCATCGACCCCCCTCGAAAAGTCCCCATCGCTCTAAAAGAAGAAATCAAACTGGAGCTCGACAATATGTGTGAACAAAACGTGATACGTCGAATAGAGGAACCAACAAGTTGGGTAAGCTCATTGACCTATGTAACAAAACAAGATGGCAGTCTGAGAACCTGCCTTGACCCAAAACATCTAAACAGAGCGCTTCTGAGACCACACCATAGAATTCCTACTGTGGAGGAACTCAATCACGAGTTCGCAGGTGCAAAGTACTTTTCAAAGTTGGATGCTAAATCTGGATACTGGTCCGTAAAACTTCATCCTGAGAGCCAACCTCTCACCACATTCCAAACCCCTTTTGGAAGATACTGTTTTCAACGCCTTCCTTTTGGCTTATCAGTAAGCCAAGATATTTTTCAAATGGAAATGGATAGAATACTACAAAGATGCCAAAATGCATGCGGGATAGCTGACGATATCATTGTTTATGGAAAGACAGAAGAAGATCATGACAAAAACCTGATCAAGTTCATGGAAATCGCCTAAGAAGAAGGCCTTGTATTAAATTCGAGCAAATGTCAAATCAAACAGTCTGAGGTAGCATTTTTCGGACATATATATATATATATATATATATATATATATATATATATATATATATATATATATATATATATATATATATATAATATCAGTAATGGGCTTAAACCAGATCCATTGAAAATCAAAGATCTAGAAAATATGCCAGAGCCAACATCAAAAACAGAACTACAACACTTTATTGGGTTCGCAACATACCTATCCAAATTCATACATGACTTCAGCCAGAAAACAGCTACCCTCAGAGATCTTTTAAAACAAGATTCTATTTTTCTTTGGGAAAGACACCACAAACAAGCCTTTGAAGACCTAAAACGTAAAGTATCAGTAAACTCCCTCCTTCAATACTATGATCCCGCCAAACCAGTAGAACTACATTGTGACGCCAGCCTTCGTGGCATTGGTGCAGCCTTACTCCAACCTGATGAAAACAACCAACTGAAACCAATTGCTTTTGCTAGCAAAGGTTTAACAACAACGGAGCAAAACTATGCATGCATCGAACGTGAACTTCTTGCCATTGTATTCGGAGTCCAACGATTCCATACCTTTCTTTTTGGACGTTTTTTCAAAATCATCACTGATCATAAACCATTACAAATGATTGTCAACAAATCAATCACTGCTGCACCGTCTCGTCTTCAAAGAATGCTTATTTCCCTGAATGGATACAACTTCACATTGTCAAATCGACCCGGATCAGAAAACAAACTAGCAGATGGGCTCAGTCGTCTTCCAAACAAATATAATCAAAACAACATCGACCTCGACATGAGGGTTGATATAGTATACATGTCAAATGATCGTTTAACAATCATCAGAGAAGAAACACAAAAGGACCCTGTCCTTCAAGGCCTCAAAGATTGCATCATCAACGGTTGGCCAGACAAACAATCAGAACTGACACCAGATCTCCGTCCCTACTGGAGCATACGCGACCAAATGTCTGCTGAAAATGGTCTTATTCTCAAAGGTCAATGTATTATGATTCCACCCAGTCAAAAACAAGAAACTCTCCAACAGCTACATACCGCCCACCTTGGCAAGGTAAAAAACTAAACTTCTTGCAAACGTTACGGTCTACTGGATAGGCATTCACAAAGATATTGACGCAATAATTGATAACTGTCAAATCTGCCAAGAACACCACAATGCCCAAACGTCCGAACCACTCGAACCTCATGACATTCCCCTACGACCTTGGTGTACCCTTGGTACAGATATTTTTGAGATTAAAAGCCAACAGTACCTCATCATAGCCGATTATCAATCAAAATTTCCGATCATCCGAAAACTTCCTCAACCCGTTCAATAGTAAATATCACAAAAATATATATTTGCCGAATACGGAATACCTGAAAAGGTTATAAGCGACAATGGCCCACACTTTGCGAGTCAAATGTACAAAGAATTCGCCGATTCGTGGCAATTCACACACGTCACATCATCCCCCACAGACCAGCAGGAAATGGTTTCATTGAGAGACAAATCCAAACTGTCAAGAACATTATCAAAAAGGCTATGCAGGCCAAAACAGATCCCAATATTTCCCTTCTGCACTGGAGGTCCACCCCCATCACCCCGGCTTTGGGCAGCCCGGCACAACTACTTATGGGTCGACAAATTAAGACAACAATCCCATCAAAACAAAGATCCGATACTATACACAACCAAGATGACATCTACAACAACCTGAAACAACGTCAAGCTCAACAAAAGTTCTATTTCGACAAGACCGCCCGAACAACCCCTTTCTCACACCTCTACCCAGGACAACCTGTACGAGTTTTACACCCTGAGACACATAAATGGCTCCCAGCAACTGTTATGCGCCAAATTCAGAATGATCCCAGATCATATGTTCTCGAAGACGCGAATGGGACTAACTTCCGAAGGAACAGACAACACATCAGAGAAATACCTGCCTCTTCCGCCGTTGCCCCAGAGGAAAATCAGAAAACTATCGCTATTCCCCTCTCTACGAAGACCTGTCCCCAAATTGAATCCCCATCTGCCTCAAACTCAAAAGAGCCTACTGCTCAAACTAAAACTCCTACTCCTAATGAACAACAAACAAAATCTCGCCCAATTCGCACGACCAGGAGACCAAGCCGTTTTGATGACTATGTATAGAACAAAACGAACAATATAGTGTGTCAACCAAATGAGAACACTTATCGCTTCCAATTATTATTATTTTATTATTATTATTATTATTATTATTATTATTATTATTATTATTATTATTATTATTATTATTATTATTATTATTATTATTATTATTATTATTATTATGTACTCTATCCCGTTTTATTTTTTTAAATTTTATTTATTTTTAAAATTTCTATTTCATTTGAAAACAAGGGAGATGTCATGGACTAAGGGTTGCAATTGAGTATATTAACAAGTACAATTTAACTTGGTTAAGTCCCTTATATTGAGACTGCTACCGTTGGAACTGTATTCTGGTTACGTAACACTTTTTACCGGACGAAGAAATAAACATGTTGCTTTGAGTTCCATACTAAACCTTCAGCTTGTCATTCCTTTAATCAAAACATTACACTCAGGAGCGCTTGATTAGCAACTCAAGTTGATTCCGTTAGCTTCCTCAGAAGACTGTTGCGTTTCTCTTTCTTCCGGCCAACTCCTTCGAGATGCACCCGATAGGTAAGGCTGCGGTCCAGCGTCACCCCTAGATATTTTGGATGCGGCTCAAATGGGAGTAGCTGGTCCCCGACGAGGACATTCAGTTTACGGATGTGCCAGCCACTGGCTGACACCTGTTGGCACTGAGCCTCCGGTCGGTGAATGGTTTCTTGCCTCACTTGTCATGACTTGAGAGGCATCCGAGGCGTCCCGATCGGATATTTGGAAACGAAAGGCCGTAAGTCGGTAAGTCATCTTCATCATCATCATCATCATCATCATCATCATCATCATCATCATCATCATCATCATCATCATCATCATCATCATTATTATTATTATTATTATTATTATTATCATCATCATCATCATCATCATCATCATCATCATCATCATCATCATCATCATCATCATCATCATCATTATTATTATTATTATTATTATTATTATTATTATTATTATTATTATTATTATTATTATTATTATTATTATCAACATCATCATTATTATGGGGTTCATATTGCAATTATTTAGTGTCCTACCAGAATGGCAGCATGCTGTTGTTAGTCTGTGTTATTCCGGATAGAGTCAGCGGAGGTGGGGAGACGGGAGGGGGTATTCCTCCCACCAGGCAGTGATTGGATGAAATAATCTTTTAGATCTACCGAGCGCAGTTTGCGAAAGTCTAGCGTCCTATCCAAAGAGTAGGTTGTGATTGATCATGATAACAATATACCATGCCAATATATACATTTTGGATGAACCCCACTATTTACCATGTTCTGTTTTGTTATGCTTCGTTTTTGTTATTATATTTACATCAAATATTCAACAGTCGTGACATCACTTCCCTCGTAATGACGCATAGTAACTGGTTCTAAACCATCGGAACAATGGCCGACGCCCTTCTGAAATACTTCTTCGACGAGCATAAAAGTGTATCCAGAGGAGAAAAACATTATAAATACATGTTTTGACTTTTATACATTCTGATCACATGACATGTGAAAAAGTTCTAGCCAGCATGAAGACTAAAAAGTACCTATTTTCTTTGTTTAGAGCCAAGCTGCTCGTTGCTTGGCGGACGTGACATCAGATTATTGAGTTCAATTCTTATCCCGGATGACCCCCGCGATAACTTATGATAGAATCAGCGATACCACTACCTACATGCACGTCGCAGGAAACATACTTCAGGATCTCCCTCAGCGGTGTCACAAATAAAAATTGAGTCTTCATGGAGCGGAATATTCCTTAAATGTGCTCTATGTGCTTTACAAGCCAACAGTGACACTCAATGTGTTGGACGATATGCTATGGCGGTATTACAATTGTATTCGGAAGAGACGCTGTTACGGGCCGGGCATTAATTTTACATCTGGGTGTAGTGAGAAAATGCAAGTGATGTGCCTTTTCCAAGGACTCAACTTTGTGACACACAAAGCGGGACAAGCCAGGCACCTACCGGTCCGAAGGTTAGTGCCGTATGTCACGGTACTGTAGAACGAGCTTAAGTCTCAATGGGTTATTAGCTTTAGGCAACCATGAGTTGTTATTTTTCAAACCTGTTACTATGCTATCTTGTGATGACAACGCCTCTCAGTCGTCATATGAATACTGCTCACCATGCTTATATATAAATCCAGGGCAGGCCGCCAAACGTCACTTGCTCTCCTTCACACTATGCAGGGTTGATTATGTGAAGTTCGTTCGGGGCCGGAAGATAGCAAGGCATAGTGCAGGCTACTGTACTGTGTAAGTCCGTGAACGGGTGACCAATTCATAGTACAGAGAAGGGAAATCTTAAACTATATGTCACAATAAAAGTATAACCAGAGAAGGCCGAAACGGTGTTATACAGGCCGGTACAGAATAAAACAAATATAACACAGGAGACCAAACACTGTGTTGTAAAATATCAAAAGCTGGTCGGTCGGTGACGAATTGAAAAGCGACATAATATGTCGTAATATCACATCTCAATAAAAGAGTGTGATAATAAAAAGGTGCCCGTTAACAATTGAGTCGGTCAAGTCTCTATACATATCCAAAAAGGATGGTGCAAAGTCCTGTACGTAAAACAAATTTGAGAAGCAGGGTTGTTCTCAATATTTGTTGGGTCGTGATCGGTATATTAGTCATTAGTGAAGTAGTGTCCACACTACAAATCTTCACGAAAAATCAGAGCAACGCTGTGTCAATATTACAGAGGGGTAAACCCGAGACGACAACAAGACAAGATTTGTTTGTGTGTATTGTATTGTCTTTATATGTTACTGAATAGGTGCGTTTTGGTTGTCAAGCCTTTCATTTTAATTTTGACATTTTCTTTATCTTTTAAAATAAGTTATAATTTAATTTAATCAGCAGACTTGTTTAATGGTATTAGTCCGATTGTAGTTGAAAATATCTTTATATTTTAATGTCATAAAATCAGTGACACCGTACTAAAAGACCAAATACCTACATCACCACCTCAATCTGGTTTTGTGTCAGAATAAACCCGGTGCTGATAAATCGAATAGAAGTTTGCTGCCGTTTTATTAAAGAACACAGTGCTGTCTTTTGAAAAACAACAGCAGTTTGTGTAAAGTGGTGTCAAGTCAATATAATTTATTGAGAAGAACGAATGTTTCACTATTTCAATCACAAGAACAAAAATCAAAGAGGTCGACCAAGAACATCAAGTAACTCCAGCACGGTTTCCTCGATTTTTCTCCATTATTCTTTGTTGTCATTCTACCCCTTCCTTGAGCTAATTTTTACCTCGAACACGGTTTTTTCCGAACTAATTTTACTCATCGAACGTAAAAATAAATAATTTTTTTTTTAATATAAAAATTATATGAAAGGTTTCTTTTTAAATGCTCCCGTTGATGTGCATATACATGCAGACACACATAGCCACTCACACACTCTATCACGGTTTTCTCGTAACCGACAACTCTCTACTTATTCTTATCATTTCGCCATTCGTTCTAGTTTTAATGTCACACGCCATGATTTGCTAATGTGGAGGCTACGACGGTAAATGGATGTTGTGATATAGCAATCCACCCGCGTTCTATACACACAGCTTGTAACATGTCATACATACAGTTATCTCCTTCAAAACATCAATAAAGTAAATAAACAATAAAGTTCCTTTTCATCTCCAAAAGGAAATTTGTCTAAGGGTCTATTCCGCGGGAAGACTGGAATAACCAAGGTGTCAGTCGTAGTACAGTGGCGCAAATTGAGGTAGGGAGAGATTTTTTCCCCCCATAGCATTGTCCCCCCCCCCCCCCCTGAAGACCACATTATAACGCGAAGAATATCCGAAATAGGCATCTCTTGGGTGCATGGCAAGGTCCATACCGCTGAGCCACACTGCCCCCCCCCCCCCTCAACCTTCCCCATCAAGTCGTTATGGCATGTTTTTGCATGTCTCAAGGAGTTCGAGGAAACCATGTATGAGTGGAGTTACAACACTAAGGCGGCACCTCAGACATATTATTGGCCAACAGTTAAAATCTATTCAAGATCTAGCAACAATCCGACAATTTATAAACGAACGACGAGAATGGACATTTGTCACTGTAACATGTATTGTGGTTGATTGGTTGTGTGTGAATTGTGTGAATATGATGGAGTTCTTAGAGTTGGAGTTAATAGAGTTACGCATAGTGTTGTTAAAAGTTTATATCATATGTTGCATGTGACTATGAATGTTGACTGTGCGAACTTGTAAGCACTCTTTGATTCTTAAAAAGTAATAAAACACCAAACACGGAACGTTTCGGGCTCAAAACCCTTCTTCAGCCAACAACAAACAAAAAACAATTTTTAAAAATAAACAAAAAAACACAACCCCCCCCCCCACCAAAAAAAAAAAAAAACAAAAAAAAACCCAGATCGACAACTAAATATTTCGTACGCCCTCTCTGTTGATGAAAAATATTGGAATGTAAACAAAAAGACGCGTATGCTAGGTAACTTAAGAGTGCCAAATTGAGCGGAATGTAAAACAATGCATGCATACAATTTGGTGAAAAAAAGGCTTGAAATGTATCCGTTGAAATAAATCTAATAAAGCGGTGACATTAATAATCCAGAAGTAAGATGAATGGGCAGTGATCCGTTAGAAATGGAATGATTTGAAAATATAGTGGAGACAAGAGTTATTCTGCTAGCTTTGTAACTGACTGAAATAATGTGATTCACCAGAACACACTTTCTCTTTTGTTTGTTTCTTTTTTTTTTGTGTGTGTGGTTCAATTTGAGTTTCATTGTCACTTTCATTGTCTTAAACATAGACAATGGACACCATTGTAGTCATAAGTCAATATCACGTGTTTTGATCATCATGACACAAGTAGGTTAAAATATAAAAAGAAAGAAATACTATTTATACCGGATGTGTTGCTAATTTCCTCTTTGGAAATCTTTTGCGTTGACAGTTTGAAGGCGAGAGCGGAATGTTACCAGCACAAAACAGCCGAATTAGTCACCGTCCTTACAACGCCCACTTCTAGGCAAGAGACAAGCTAGTCCGAGACTAGAAAACGTTCATGAAATCCGATTTCTTTTGTCACTTGCCTCGTTAAGGCTTAAGACTAGCAAGTCATTCACTACTAGACTAGTAAATAACTAAATATATTCCTCGCTCTTGAAAAACGGGCTCAGATGTGTTTCCTGTTTGCGGCGAGATATAGTGTCACATTCCACTCCATTTCTAAAGGATCACTGTCCATTCGTCACACCTTTGGATTATTATTTTATTGGCTGAAAAAGGGTTTTGAGCCCGAACACTCTGTGTATCGTATTTTGTTATTTTATTTAAAGCTGTTATATTCAGCCTTCTCCATCCACTTTCGATTTTAAACTTATGAGCGCTAATCAAGCTTGAATTTTATTTTGGTTGAATGGTAGCACTCACATCAACCAATTTACTTGACTCTAATCTCTTTGGTTGCCGACAGTTTCTAATTATTTGTCATTTTGTTGCCTTGTTTAATTTGTAAGAAGCTTAGCCCTGTTGGGTAGGGCCTTTCTTTGCATTTCCATCACGTCTATTCGCTGTCTTGACTGCTTCTCTACTGCCTGTAAGTTTCTTCTATCAATTACTATATCCATCGCATTAAAAAAAAAAAAACTTTATAGTTACTCTCTCCATAAGTCAGTAATGTAGTCAGTCTCATTAAAGACAAGTAGGGATGGGGTTGGGTGAGACAAAAAGTAAACAAGTCAATGAGGAAATAAAACAAAACAAACAGGAAAACAGGTTATAAAAGGAAGACATTTATTTATTTCTGTTAAAAAAAAGCATAAACCCTACATATGAAAACAAGGAAACACAATTTTCTCATATTCCAAGAAGACCCATACAACTCAGTTGATGTTGTTTGAATAAAACTTAGCGGTCCTTTCGTTGCTCTTTTCAAAACTTTTATAATAGTCCATTTTCCTACAGAATTGTGTGGTCCATACTTCAAGGCAGCTGAGTCTCGACCACAAATTTACAAAATACAAAACATGACAGAACATGAGAACAATGAAGGTTAAATGAAGCAATTGAAAATGAAAATAATATAATCAACCAAAATATTTTCCGTGGGCAAAACCGGCTCCAGCACCTCCAAGCACTCCCAGGATCACCATTCCCACACCTAGTCCTGCCATAGCACCTGGAATCAAACAAACCATCGCAAATTAACGTTAAAAAAGTGGGGAAAAGAAATGAGAAATGGAAATGCATGGAAATAAATGTCAGATTTTAAGAATCAAAACAAACAAACAAACAAACAAAGAAACCAATAACGCTTGCAGTGTTTAAAGGACAGTAACAATTGCCTGATACTCTTTGGATAGGACAATATATATAAAATACAAAATGCTCATTGAGCATGATTATTTTCTATTGAAAGCTGCCTTTAATAATACATCATGAACCTAAAACGCGACCATTATAAGAAAGGAAACGAGCAATAATTTATCACGACACAACATTTCCAAGCACTACTTTTTCTGCCTAAAAACACAAAAAGGCTATAAGGCTAAATTTTCTAATCTGGAGTAAGTCTTGATTTATAGACAGTTCACCTCATCCTTTCAGTTTACAGGTGAAAATTGGTATTTAGTTTGTGAAATTAGTGTTAATTTATAAGTTAGAATAAGTGATTTGAAAAAAACCCAAACAATTCTGGACAAAAAATCCAGAAAATAAATAATTTTTTTAGGATGCCAAAATGCCAACGCCAATTTTTCCATGCCAAACTGCTGTAACAAAAAGTTTTTGGAACTTATCATTAAAACGCAAACTTAGCTACCATACCCGTCGTATTAAAAGAACAAGATGAAACCTCAGTGAAATGAACGCGTTAAATTATGTGACAATTTCGTTTCCATGGGCATATTTTAGCAAACCTGATATATTGAAGAATGTATGTCAACATTAAAGCACAAAATTAATTAATTGTGCTTTTTCATTTGGCAAGGCCACGTACTGTTACTAAAAGCGGCTTGTCAGAGAAGGCCTTTATTTGAACTGTTTACAATGGGATCGACTAAAATTGTTTTAAAAAATAGATTAGATATATACTGCAATAGTAAAATCGACCGAAATAGAAAAAAAACCAAATTCGTTGTCTTACATAAGAAAAACAAAAATGAAAACTAATTAATTTTCAGGGCAGAAAACGGTCTCGTTTTTCTTGTAGATGGCACACAGACAGACAGACATACAGAAATACTTGCTCTTTCTTTTATTAATATAGATTGATACTATGGGTTTAAGTAAAATACTCACAATATTCAGATATAACGTACTAACACACAAAACTATATGTAACTTTGAACGTTTATAGTCTGATTGAATGATTTAGTGAGAACTAATAATTAAAATGGCTGTCTAAAAACAGTAACAAATAGCACAGTGACGCCAATTTCGTTCCTTATATTATAGTTCTAAACACAATCTTACCATCACAGAAAGCTATGTATAATCTTTAAGAGAGAGAGAGAGAGAGAGAGAGAGAGAGAGAGAGAGAGAGAGAGAGAGAGACAGACCTTTACTGTATCCAGAAGCGGCTTTTTTGTTTCCCAGAGCTGCCTTTGCTTTCGCGGCTGAAGCCAAATCTAAACTGTCCACCTTGACAAAGGGCAGAGGCTGGAACAGAATCATGAGTTTTTGAATTTGACAGATTTTGATTCGACGTGTACATATCTGCAGGTCTGACACGAGAACTCAATTATGGGCCTAGTTTAACATGATGTTTTGAGTAAATTTTTTTTTGCGATTTCTATTACACAAACATTGAGCCCACAATTAATTGGGTTATCAGACTTGCAAATAAGTACACGTCAGTTTGAATAAATGAATAAATACATCAACACATACACATACATACATATATATATATATATATATATATATATATATATATATATATATATATATATATATATATATATATATATATATATATATATATATATATATATAGAATGCAAATTGTCACTCACATGTTTTGTGGCCGAGACCCACAAAAAAATGTGAGTGACAATTTGCACATTCTATATTAGCTCTAACCATCATTATCGAGCACTTTCGTACCTACGAGTACCCACCAACACTCATATATATATATATATATATATATATATATATATATATATATATATATATATATATATATATATATATATAAATCACCAAAAATATAATAACCTTGAAAATGTATGTTTAATGTTACAGATCGACTGTGTTTAATGCAATTCATAAGGCTACATTATTTACCCAGCAGGCCATTTTTATTTCATACAGTACAAGACTCTTGTTAGACGTACTTTTTGTACTAGCGATTTTGCGTTATCCGCCACCACCTATATATATATATATATATATATATATATATATATATATATATATATATATATATATATATATATATATATATATAGCCAGGTAATCATTCATCTCTGTGTCGAGTGGGGTAATACAGTGCCATAACCAAGGACGTAGCGAAGGGGTAAGCGTTTCCCGATTATTGTCACCCAGGCATGATCAAGTTCACCATTGCTGGAGCGACCTACATTACGAGCACTCCATTGAGTAGCTGGTCTCTAAGATCTGGTGAGAAGTACTTAACGACAGACTTTCGTCCTATCCAAAGATTGCTATTGTCCGTTTCAGGCTATGGAAACCGGGATAAACTCCGGCTCCACGGGTCTAATCACTCAGAAGGACTAATTTTAACAAAGAGTATTTCTCCTCATTTTAACTTTCAAATCGACGTGTACATAGATGCAGGTCTGACATCCGAACCCACTAATTGGGCATAGTTTAACATTGTTGTAATAGGCAATATTTTACGTCATTTTTTGAGATTTCCATTACAATAATGAGCCCAATAGGAATTAGGTTATCAGACCTACAAATAACTGCACGTTTTTTCAAACCCATTGTTTGCATCTAAGAGTGCGGCTCTGTGGTCTTGTGGTATGACACTCGCTTTAGGATTCGAAAGGTCCGGAGTTCGAGTCCCGTTCTGAGCGGCTCATAGTTGAGTCATTAGAAAAGGCTCTTTACTCACATTCTCTCACCGTACTCGGACACCGTACTCACCGTAAAATGAGAAGC
>NC_088361.1:83259528-83274528 GCF_034508935.2 Berghia stephanieae | reverse complement strand
TTTCAAATGTTTTTAGCTTGACAGTTTTTTTTTCATCTCAAATTAGAGACTAGATATTATAAAATACATTTTTAGCTTGCCTGATTTGATTAATATTAGCGACTAATAAAGGGGTGTAGAGTACATTTTTAACTTGATTGATTTTTCCAATTAGAAATATTTAAAGGGGTGTTATAATGCAATTTTACTTGACTGTTTTTTCCTATTAGAGATTACTAAAGGGTTGTTTTAATACACTTTTAACTTGACTGGTTTATTCCTATTAGAGATTACTAAAGGAGTGTTGTATTCCATTTTTAGCTTGACTGTTTTTTTCCTGTTGGAGACTACTAAAGGATGTTTTATTACACTTATAACATGTCTGTTATTTTCCTATAAGAGATTACTAAAGGAGTTTTTAAAAATACATCTTTATGTTGACTGTTTTTTTTTTCCTTTCAGAGACTACTAAAGGGGTGTTTTAATAGATTTTTTATGTTGACTGGTTTATTCCTATTAGAGATTACTAAAGTGGTGTTTAATAGATTTTTAATGTTGACTGGTTTATTCCTATCAGAGATTACTAAAGGGGTGTTTTAATAGATTTTTAGGTTGACTGGTTTATTCTTATTAGAGACTACTAAAGGAGTGTTTTAATACATTTTTAGGTTGACTGGTTTATTCCTATTAGAGACTACTTAAGGAGTGTTTTATTACACTTTAACTTTTCTGTTTTTTTCCTATTAGAGACTACTAAAGTAGTGTTATAATAATATGTATAATGGTTGTCCATACCTTCATCCTGTTGATTTGATTAAAGCCCAGATCTGTCTTCGCAGTGAGGACATCTTTGGCTTTGAACTTAAACCCCTCTTCATATGAATTGATAATGAGATCTTTCGTGCCTGAAATGTACAAAAATATTTTAATAAATATGTGACTAATTTTCTTTAAGGCCGGGATTATAGGGTAGAAAAAGTGATGTAAAAAATCTGGGTCATATTTCATTGGATGTGTAAAACCCCCTTCAGGAGGACTGGATACATACCTTGTGTAATTCATATTTTTTTTATCAGAGTGAGGGTATCTTATTTTCTCGTCTAAATTTTTAATATATGATGATCGTCAATAAAGATTATCCACCCCAGCTCATTTTCGTCCCGTAATCCTAAGAATCTGCCTGTACATCCTACTACTGAAATAGTTATGCTATCTTTATGAAACCTATTCATACACATACACACTTCCAAAGAACCAAAAGAGTAGATGGTTTGATGAAACAACTTTTTCTTTCCTAATATACGGCAATGTTGTGAGCTTCTTAGCCAAGCGCATACTATCTGTACACCGTGGCGCCCGCTATAAGAAAATGAACAGTGAGTTGTATAGATAGTGTGCGCTTGGCTAAGAAGCTCACAACAATGCCATCCGGAAGTATAACGGACCAACACACAAATCGATGTGTAACCTTAAACGTTTATAGTATGGTTAATGCAGTTTAGTGAGAATTACTCATAAACTTGGATGGCTAAAACAATAACAAAGACCCGAGTGACGTCATCTTCATTCTATCTATAGATAGTGTGCGCTTGGCTAAGAAGCTCACAACAATGCCATCCGGAAGTATAACGGACCATCACACAAAACTATGTGTAACCTTAAACGTTTATAGTCTGGTTGATACAGTTTAGTGAGAATTACTCATAAACGCGGATGGCAAAAGACAACGACAAAGGCCGGAGTGACGTCAATATTGATCTATCTATTGATTTTTTTTGGATGATGCCCTAGTCTATATATAAAACTCAGGTTTAATAATATGTATTTTAATAAAAAATGAGCAAATATTAATTTTTCAAAATTATTCACCCCGAAGTGAAATTTGTCTTTAGGGTCTTTTCCAATGAAGACTGGAATAACACGGGCGTCAGCCGCAGTGCTGTACTGCAAAGTGAGATGATTTGCTCAAGACCAAACAGAGCGGCGGGGAGTCGAACTCAAAACCTTTTGGGTACAAAGAAAAGACCATGCCGCTGTTCCACGCTGCTGTGTATGCCCTTTCAGGCACTAATAGGTCATAAAACAGGATTCAATAGTCTGATGTCACGTCCGCCCAGCAACAAGCGGATAGGTTCTAAACAAAGAAAATCGGTACTTTTTATTCTTCATGCTGGCTAGAAATTGTTCACATGTTATGTGTTAAGTCATTTTAAGTCACAACATGATCAGATTTATGATTTTCTCCTCTGGACACACTTTTATGCTCGTCGGAGAAGTTTTACAAAAAGGCGTCCGCCATTGTTCCGATAGTTTAGAACCAATTACTAAGTTACTATGCGTCATTACGAGGGAAGTGACGTCACGACTGTTGAAGCCTATTCCGCACTCACCCTTCAAGACCACTTGAAACTGCTGAGAGTATTGATAACAAGGTGAAAGGTCAATGTAATCAGGCCTCAACGGATTGTAGTCCACATGGAAGACGTTCTGGGTATTGCCAACCGTGTCCTGTAATCAAACAAATAATTTTGCGGCTATGTGGTATAGTGGTATGACACTCGCTATCGGATCGGAAGGTCCTAGGTTCGAGCATTGTTGAGTCCTTGGAAAAGAATATTTACTCATATTTTCTCACCGTACTCAGGTGTAAAATGAGTACCTGGCCGTTAACAGCGTTGTCTCTGGCCGAAAAATTGTAATATCGCCTAACAGGCGTCATGTCTCGTCCTACGTGTTGTGTTGCTGTTGGCCAGGGACCCCTTGTAAAGCGATTTGAGCACGTTTAGTGGATATTGGTCTTGACTTCACCCGGGAACAATTCCAGTCTCTTTGCGTGTGAGGTGAGTGCTCTACAAACTGAGCTATCGGAATCCCAATAAAACAACTAAAAAAAATTAAAAGTATAATGAATGAATTATTTATAAAAATCAATAAAATCAAAAGATGAGTAAATAGATTGATCAAAAGCAATTTATAAGATGAATGCTCACAAATGAATGAATAAATGAATGAATGCATAAATAAATAAATAAATAAATAAATGAATAAATAAATAAATAAATAAATAAATGAAATTGTTGGTTAAATGTATACCCATTGGTGTATATAAGGGTAAGACTTGATGGGAATCAAGGAAGATGGTAATAATGCGTGTAGAGGTATTTCATTTCATTAAAACGGCATCTAATTCTTCTGTCACCACGCAAAGTAAACAATACAAGACGACAACACTAAAAGAAAAGAAGTAAAAAATTAAAAACAAGGAAACAAAAAACAAAAAAAAAAAAAAAAAACAACAAAAAATAAAAACAAAGAAAAAACAAAACAAACAAACAAACAAAAAAAAAAAAAAAAACAACAAAAAACAAAAAATAAATAAATTAAAATAAAATAAATAAAATAAAATAAGCCTCCCAAATATAAAACGCAGAAAAAAATCCCCCAAAAACTAAAAACAAACAAACAACAACCCTCATATAAACTAATGAAAAAAAAACAACAACAGAAAAACAAAACAAACAAAAAAAAAAAACAACAACAACAAAAAACCCAAAAACAACAAAAAGAAATAAACAATAAAGATAAAAACCCACAAAAAAAAAACAAAACAAAAAAAAAAACAGGACAAAAAACAAACAGCCCCCAACAAAAAGAAAAAACAACAAAAAACAAACAAAAAAAAAAAACCAAACAAACAAAAGAACAAAAAGAAACAAAAACAGGTTGTACTCACGGCGTCATTGATCCATACTTTTGCCTTGATTGGGATTGGCCATTGGTTGTCAAGATACGGTTGGTAATTATCATTCCATGAATGGACTTTCTGTTGGCGAAATAGGGGTTAATTAATATCTTAAACTTATTCACTTTGCGAATTCCCAGGTTTGAAAGTTTTTGCCAAGATGAGGATCATTTAAATCGATCGATATTTATTGAAGGACGAGTTTTCTGATTAAAGTTTTAAAAACATGTCTTTCAAGAGTACGACAGCTCTTCCAATACGGACCAATTTCAGAAAATTTCCTAATATGTCATACAAAACTTGCTTTTGTAAAAAAAATATTCAAACCCAGAAAGCAATACAGTAAATCCTAGAATATAAATTTGTGCAGCAAAATGAGCTAGTTGTTATATAAAAATCCGTTTTGCATCCCATAGGGAAAATTTGTATCTAGGATCTATTCCAAGGGAAGACTGGAATAACCCAGGCGTCAGCCGCAGTGCAGCGCCGAAAATTGAGCTAGGGCGAGGTGACTTGCTCAAGGCCACACAGCGCAGCGGGTTCGTGAAGTCCCATTTTTGAGAATTTTTATCAAGATTAGGGCCATTTAAATCGATCGATATTTGAAGGACGAGTTTTCTGGCCAACATTTTTGAATATGGGTTTTTCCAGAGTACGGAAGTATAACTGGTAAGGAGAGGGTTAACTGATTAAACGGACATTAGCAATTGCTTGTTACTTTTTGGATAGGACTCTTGTCAATCGTACAGATCAGACAGACACAAAGCCAACTTAAAAAAATGTCGAGAAGCCGAATCAGTCAGCCCCACAGTTTGTGAGCATTTATCACAATAATTTGACACAGTAAAAAGAGGAATTGCACTGTCACACTTGACAACGCCATACATACATACATACATACATACATACATACATACATACATACATACATACATACATACATACATACATACATACATACATACATACATACATACATATATAAATATATGTGTATATATATATATATATATATATAATATATATATATATATATATATATATATATAATATATATATATTTCGACAACCTGTGTTAAAATTATACGAGTTATACATATTATCTAAGATTTCACTACGCTAAGTACGTGCTTTTCAGAAGTGTTGCAGTGAAGACATTGAATTAAACTCACGTTTTGTAGGTATAAAAAACAATAAACTTACCTAATCCTTCAGAGCCATTGGGCCCACAGAGCGGGAGTTTTTCCATGTTTCTATACCGTGAATATAGCAATTGCTTGCTATATCCGTTGGATATGATGTTACTCTATCGCAAAGTACTCTCCGCCAGATTTTACAGACCCAGCTACCCAATTACTGCTGGGTAAACAGAGGGGTTAGAAAAAAATCTTGACTTCACCCGGGATCCATCACGGTCACTTTGTGTGTAAAGCGAGGGCTCTACCAACTGAACTATCATGTATAGCTAAGTTTAACTTGAAATTAAATTCAAAAGATCATGTCCAGCCCTATATAACACCATTTTGATACGATAGGTGACATATTTCATTTTGAATTTCCCCCCCCCCCCCTTCACAATAACTCCCTCCGCCCCCCCCCCCCCCCCCAAAAAAAAAAAGCAACAACAGAGCTTTTTTAACTGCTTAAAGCGATTAAAAGGAGTCATAAGCCAACATCAACATTTATCATAACAACGCTACTACCGGCGAGGTGCTCATTTTCTACCAGAGTGCAGTTAGGGAATGTGAGTAACGAGCCTCTTCCAAGGACTCCTCTTTGCGCCGCCGCCCAGAGGGTGAGTCGAACCATAGGCATCGTTAACTTATAGCCCGACACTAGAATCCACTAGGACTTCTAGTTTGACGTCATATTTTAGGTTTGTGTGGCGCCTAGTGAATTATTGTTAGTAGAGCTCAAGGAAACAAGTGATTCCATTGGTTGAACTACTGAATACAACTCACGATGTTTTCTTTTGTGACCAAAGACTTGTCTATTGACGTCATTAGTTGGTCAGTGTGAGGCCATGAATTTCCGGAGGCCACGGTCGACCAACGATTCAGAGGCGAGAGCCATACATACCGCAAGGCCTACCGATCTACATAAAGATCTGAACAAGTGTGTATAAAACGGGAGCACTTCTGACCGGTTTGGTCCCCAGTCGAGGATGACTGATATTTTGGGATGTTTATTTCTTGTTTTTTAGTTCTTGCATTATCATTCACACTTGTTCAGATCTGCATCTCACACCGGTGCTTGCTCCCTAATTTCTCAATTTGATACTAAAAAAAAAGTTGTTGCTTGAGGCTCAAAGGAAAAACTAACGATAAGTAATGACATGTAAGCTTCAATTTATTGAACGAAGACATATAATGTGAACGTTTAGGGTCTCCCCTTTATCAACAAAACGCGATGAATGAAACATTGATCATAAATTAAATGAGAGATGTACGAATGATGGCGTGGTTAATGTGATTCATGGTGTTTTGTTGATAAAGGGGAAATCCGAAACGTCCACATTATCTGTCTTCGTTCAATAAATTGAAGCTTACATGCCATTACTTATCGTGACTTTTTTCCCAATATTTGATCCTTCGCCTCAAAATGGTATTAAGTCGAGTTGGTTAAGATGTTGAAAATTGATATCTATAAGAAATATCAGACTTGTGTTGAGATTATATGATTTAGTGAGGAGAATGGATACCATATTTTCGGGTGCTAATGCCAACAGTATATATTTTTGACCAGTTTCAAATTAAACTCGGCTTTTAAGCATAAGGTTCATTCCGACATAATACCGTTTTGAGACGATGGGTCAGATATGATACACTAGCAATCTCCACTCCGAATGACAAATTATGACTTACTCCAGCAAAGTGGAATTGGACCACGACATTATGCCCGGGAAACAAATCACTTGGTGCTACCCATACGTCCGTTGTTAATCCTCGTATTGTTTTCTGTGGACAGTAGAATTTCATGATCTAGCAAATTCATGGAAGTACTCGTTCGTATTTGGAGATAAATTAAATATGATATGATTACATCTCTGTCTCAGTTCTTCTTCTTCTTCTTCTTCTTCTTCTTCTTCTTCTTCTTCTTCTTCTTCTTCTTCTTCTTCTTCTTCTTCTTCTTCTTCTTCTTCTTTTTATTATTATTATTATTATTATTATTATTATTATTATTATTATTATTATTATTATTATTATTATTATTATTATTATTATTATTATTATTATTATTATTATTATTATTATTATTATTATTATTATTATTATTATTATTATTATTATTATTATTATTTATTATTATTATTATTATATTATTATTATTATATTATTATTATTATTATTATTATTATTATTATTATTATTATTATTATTATTATTATTATTATATTCATCATTTTATATTATTATCATCATTGTATATTATATTTATATTATAGTATAGTTAGTTAGTATAGTATATTGTATATATAGTATTAGTAGTAGTAGTAGTAGTAGTATTAGTAGTAGTAATAGTAGTAGTAGTAGTAGTATAGTAGTAGTAGTAGTAGTAGTAGTAGTAGTAGTAGTAGAAGTAGTAGTAGTAGTAGTATAGTAGTAGTAGTAGTAGTAGTAGTAGTAGTTAGTATAGTATAGTAGTAGTATTAGTAGTAGTATATAGTAGTAGTAGTAGTAGTAGTAGTAGTAGTAGTAGTAGTAGTAGTAGTAGTAGTAGTATAGTAGTAGTAGTAATAGTATTAGTAGTAGAAGTTGTAGTAGATAGTAGTAGTCAGTGTATATTAGTAGTATAGTAGTAGTATAGTATTAGTTGTATTAGTAGTGAATGTTGTAGTAGAAATATATAGCATGTAATATTAGTAGTGTTAGTATAGTAGCTTGTAGTAGTTTTGTGCGTAGTATAAGTATGGGTAGTAGTAGTAGTATGTAGTAGTAGTAGTAGTAGTAGTAGTAGTAGTGTAGTAGTATAGTAGTAATAGTAGTAGTAATAGTAGTAGTAGTAGTAGTAGTAGTAGTAGTAGTAGTAGTAGTAGTAGTAGTAGTAGTAGTAGTAGTAGTAGTAGTAGTAGTAGTATATGTTGTTTTTGTTGCTGTTACGAATATTGTTGCTTTTTATTAAGTTGGAGAGCAGATGAATCGATGCCACTACACTCTTGGTAAAATCTATTTTATCTGGAGCGAGCGCATAATTAATTGTCTTTCTTTGTTTTCCTTCTATAACCAACATCCAATTGTTCGTTTTCTTACGTATCAAAATATTTGTTTAGGTAAAGGCGACATTCTTGTCCTCTTTGGGTATTTAAGACATCACTGCATATACTTTCTTGTTAGCGAGTAACTAAGCAGCTAGAAGCTTTTGACAACAAAAGATGATGTACACGGAGTTATAGCGCTATATAAGTTTTCAGCATTATTATCATTATTATTATTACACAAATGAATATAAAAGCTTCAAATAAATAAAAATAAATAAATGTCAACAAAATACAAAACAGGGAACATTCTCCCTCTCTCACCCCCCCCCCCCCTAACAAATAAATAAATAAAAGAACAAAAGACAAAAAAAAATATCAAAAAGTCTTAGTACCTAAAAAGTGTACTCATCATTTTAAATCCAGACAGCAGAAAATTATTTGGTACTTCTAATCGTCAAATACTGAGCCCATAGAGACAGATGCTTATAAAGAGAACGAAGATGACGTCACTCAGGCCTTTGTTATTGTTTTTTGCCACCCACGTTTGTGAGTAATTCTCACTAAACTGTATTAATCAGGCTTTAAACCCTTAAGGTTACACATGGTTTTGTGTGTTGGTCGGTTATACTACCGGATGGCAATGGGGATGAGAAGGAGAAGAAGAAGAAGAAGAAGAAGAAGAAGAAGAAGAAAAAGAAGAAGAAGAAGAAGGAGGAGGAGGAGGAGGAGGAGGAGGAGGAGGAGGAGGAGGAGGAGGAGGAGGAGGAGGAAGAAGAAGAAGAAGAAGAAGAAGAAAGAAAAAGAAGAAGAGAGAAGAAGAAGAAGAAAAAGAAGAAGAAAAAGAAGAAGAAGAAAAGAAGAAGAAGAAGAAGAAGAAGAAGAAGAAGAGAAGAAGAAGAAGAAAAGAAGAAGAAGAAAGAAGAAGAAGAAGAAGAAGAAAGAAGAAGAAGAAGAAGAGAGTAGGGAGAGAGAAGTAGGAGGAGAAGGAGGAGGAGGAGGAGGAGAAGGAGGAAGAGGAGGAGGAGGAGGAGGAGGAGGAGGAGGAGGAGGAGGAGGAGGAGGAGGAGAAAGGGGTTGTTAAATTTCATAACCTGTCCAAGAAAAGTGTAGTCCTCAGGACGCGCCATGAAAAACTTCTCGGGGTCTAACATGGTAACATTTAACCGGTTTGCGGTAATTATGTTGAAGTTTGGATCAGTATAATCCCTTATTTTCATATTCTGGCATGTCAAATCCACCTCATCAATGATGAATACCAAACCTGCAATGAAGGTAATGTTGTTGTTGTTGATGTTTATAATGATGATGATGGTAATGATGATGATGGTGGTGGTGGTAGTGAAGATGATGATGATGATGATGATGATGATGATGATGATGATGATGATGATGATGATGATAATGAAAATAATAGTAATAATGAGGGTAATGATAACGATGACTACGATGCTGGTGGTGATGATGATGATGATGATAATGATGATGGTGATGATGATGATTATGAGAATGATGGTAATACTGATTATGGTGATGATGATAATGATGGTGATAATGATAATTATGTTGATCATGATGATGACGATGATGGTAGTAGTGGTAATGATAATCATGATGATGATGAAAATGATAATGATGAAAATAATAATAATGATTATGGTAATGATGATGGTAACGAGGATAGTGACAATGATTAAGGTGATAATGATGATAATGATGACGATGATAGTAACGATAGTGATGAAAATATGATGATGATGATGCTGATTACGACGACGACGACGATGATGATGATGATGATGATGATGATGAGATGATGATGATGATGATGAAAATAATAGTAATGATGAGGGTAATGATAACGATGACTTCGATGCTGGTGGTGATGATGATGATGATGATAATGATGATGATGATGATGATGATGATGATGATGATGATGATGATGATGATGGTGATGATAACGATGATGATGATTATGAGAATGATGGTAGTAATAATTATGGCGATGATGATAATGATGGTGATGATGATAATGTTGGTGATCATGATGATGACGATGATGGTAGTGGTGGTAATGATTATCACGATGATGATGGTAATGATAATGATGAAAATAATAGTAATGGTTATGGTAATGATGATGGTAATGATGATAGTGACAATGATTAAGGTGATAATGATGATAATGATGACGATGATAGTAACGATAGTGATGAAAATATGATGATGATGATGATGATGATGATAATGATGATGATCATGATGATGATGATGATGATGATGATGATGATGATGGTAATGTCCCTTTCTAAATCTATTTCTACCACTGGTACTAATTGGGATAATCAATACATTTGCGTGGTGATCTGGCAAAACCGGTCGGAGTTGGAAATATTCGAATCCCATATTACTTTATTTTTAATAGAGATAAAAGCACAATTTCTGGATAAAATGCAGTTTGAATTTTGTAATTAGTTTTATTTGGGCCGAAGTTATTTACATTTGAAGGGAGAGGGGTAAACAATTTTTTTAAAAACGGAGAAAATCGGTTTTAATGACAAGACATGCAAATTTATTATGAATTGTTTAAAATACAACTATATTATCATTACAAGGATACTTCACACCACATCCACAATCAAATATAAACGAAATGAAACCCGCTGTAACACAAACCAAAGATTTTGACGTTATTTTCCCCCATTGTGCCCTTCTTGACTATGAGAGCGATTTTATTTTCGTTTTCAGATATTGGTATTAACTTTTAGATATGTTAAATTGTAAATTATGATATATAATAAAAAGAAAAATGCGATAGTCGCAATGATGTTATTGATGACACAATATATTTAACACAGGAAAGTAAATGGAATGTTGGTCTATTGCTTATCCCGTTACTCATTAATTTTGTTTATACATATGCGCAGTCCCGTTACAGCCTTAATGGTAGCGTGTATTCATGCGCTCTGACTTGCATTCTAAATAGCAAACAATGACAAACAGAATGATGCAATATGTTGGGGTTGGAGGTGAACAAATCAGTTCTCGACGATGATTTGAAATTATCTACCTCAGGGGCAGATTTTACGTCAATTTTGAAGGTATCGAGACCGATGGAGGTCAGAAAAAAAAATTAAATTAAATTATCTATCATCTTCAAATTGTAAAATCCTTTCGTGAAAATGTAGTTAGATGGATAATAAAAACGATGAAATGAAAAAGCAAAAATGGTGCAGATAATGATTTTTCACCTTTATTCGTTCGTGTTCCAAAACTAGCTCGTGCGATATCCGACAGGTTTTGCCAAATCAGCACACATTCATATATCACAAGATGTTCAAAGAGCGTTTTTTTTCTTATCGTGCGCAATCGAAAATTATAAAATCCTCTTTATTTCACCCTCCCATTGGGAAACCCCTTCAATTCTTAGTAAATACGTATCGTTGAATAAAGTTCTGAACGGGATGAATAAAAAATTTATTCAACGATCGCAGAATATCATTTTCTCTCATTTAATTTTTTTTTTTTTTTGGGGGGGGGGGGTTAAAATAATGTATAAAAACAGCTGATTGGCAATTAAAAATAATCTTTTAGTGCGCATGAATGCAGTTCAAACGTTTTTCATTTTTGGGTCAAATTGTCATTCA
The DNA here is from genome assembly GCF_034508935.2 of Berghia stephanieae. NCBI lineage: Eukaryota > Metazoa > Mollusca > Gastropoda > Nudibranchia > Aeolidiidae > Berghia > Berghia stephanieae. Next base: position 83,262,962 of record NC_088361.1, on the reverse strand, counting down.
AGCAGATGAGGAGGAACACAAATTATTGCGAATCGATGTACTACTAGGTACCGTTGGTCATGAAATATCTGAGAACCTTACTCGGATGGGTGGGATAAAAGTATTCTTTCATTTCTTCATAGTTATTTTTTTATTCCAAAGGTCCTAGCGTTATTTGGCACGACAAAAAATACCTCGTTTAATAAATACAAAGAAATAAAAGAATCGTACATTAAGTTAAGATAGTTGTTCCAAAGTTTTGTCAATGCAATAATTTGCTCCTTTCCTTTCTTATAATGGACGGGTTCTTACACGTAGGCTACGAAGTATTGTTACGCCAAAAAGACATGGTCAATAAGGAACATAATGTTCACTGGGCAATTTGTATTTTTTAAATTATTTAAAAATTAAACCTCAGGAGTGAGAGACATCCAACGTTTGTCGTCACTTTGCCAGTTTATTTTTATCTTCTTATATCATAGATACACACTAAACACAGGCATAAGGATATTGGCCTTAAAGTCATTGGCAAAAATAAATAAATAAATAGACAAATACATAAAAAATAAAACTAAGTAAATAAATAAAAGAGATAAGATTATTTAATACATATATTTGAATAAATAAATATGAATAAAAAAGTTATCAATAACATATAAAATGAATATTTTATTGCATATAAACATTCATAAACAAGTAAATACAAAACAATATAACTAAATAATAGATAAATAAATAATTAAGAATATAAATAAATAAATTAATTCTCATTCTAAAAAAACCCCCCAAAAAACAAGAATCCTTGATTGGGCAATTTGTATTTTATATCTGACAGATAATTTGACTGATAACTGCAGTTATATTTTCCATTTAATCTATCTCTACATGCTAAACAGACACTACAACAGACTCTTAAAGGCCTTGAATCAATGTGCCGCTTTGTGGTCTTGTGGTAAGACACTCGCCTTTGGATCGGGTGGTCATGGGTTCGAGTCCTCTCTGAGAGGCACATAGTTGAGTCACATTCTCTCATCCTACTGAAGTGTAAAATGAGGACCTGGTCGATAATAACTTTGTCTGTCGAAAAAATTGTAATATCGGCTAACAGGCGTTATTATTATCCTATAATATGTTAAGTGTTGCTGTTGGCTTTGAGCACGGTTAGTGTATATTGCGCTATATACAAACTAAAGTTAAATTGAAAGTAGCTTTCATACAACACAATATCCACTATGTTCGAAGAGCTTTATATGAAGTCCCAAGCAAACAGCAAAATGTAACAAGTTCAGAGGACAGCTTCTAGGTTTGTCACCAACAATTACTTGTGCGAACCAGGATGCTTTACTGAGGCCCTGAAATTGTTGCAGTGGAAAACACTGGAGAGTAGGCGGAAAGAAAAACGCCTCCAACTTCTTCACAGAACAGTACATTCCAACAAAACAGCAGTAATTCTACCACAACATTTGACAAAACAACACTGTACATTCACAAGAAATTATCATAGCAGTAAAGTTACAATTCTGACACAGAGAACCAAAACATATAAAAACAGTTTCTTCCCAAGAAACATCTAGATGGCACACTCTCCCACCAGAAATCCTATATAATACTAACAACAACAACAACTTTCAATCAACTATTAAACATTTATCTTTCAACTCAATGACACAATAGTGGAGAAAGTCACCACAGAGAGATGTGTTATTCGCCTTTTGCAGATAACGATTTTGAATTTGAACTTGGATATATAGGACGGGATAGGCCTGACAGGCGCTTTTTCAATATTTTTTTTTTTCGACATAAGAATAACTACTGCAGTAATCAACCACGCACTCATTTTTACACAGGAGTGCGATGAGCGAATGGGACTAATAAACCTTTTCCAAGGACTAAACTTTGAGCCGCCCGCCAAGGACCTACCAATCCAAAGGCGAGTGTTAGATACAACAATACCACAAAGTCTTACTTACTTACTTACTTATCCGAACCAGCGACCACCTGAGCTCTAGCCCTTCGGTATCTACCACAAAGTCGCATGCGCACAATAATTGGCAGAAATCACTATCAGTTTGGAAAGTTTTGCGTGTATCTACCGTCAAAATAGAGAAAGAGGGAGAATAGTCTGCGAAGTAGAACAACGAAGCCGTCGAAAAGCAATAAGTTCAGCGTGTTAAATCTTACTTACCGGAACTGAAATCATAGACGAAAGTCTGTCTATTGCTGCTTGCTTTGGGGTTGAGTTTGTTCATTGACTTGAAAATGGCGTATTTATGGTCGTAGTCGTACACTTCCTGAATATAGGACATACCAGTCATAACAAACATGGTCGTTATTTTAAAATGTGACAAATTAGCGAGCAGGCACTGGAGAAATCTTTGAAAGTATGTATGAAACAATGTCAAAACAGAAAGACAAATACAAGGAAAAAAAATCCCTACAAAATTCCCAAAAATCATCCTCCTATTACTTACGCCTTCACTCTCGCTGGGATCCCCTCCATCTTCTCGTCTTCTTTCCATGTTAAGTCTTCAGTTTTATATAATGAACACATTAAGTTAACAGACTAAGGAGCAGGCACCGGTGTTAGATAAAGATCTGAATAAGTGTGTACGAAAGGTGCCAGACAAAGCTAGCAAGAAAAATACAAGGAAAAAAAAGCATTCCAAAAAATCAGTCGACCTCGACTGAGGATCGAACATCAGACCTTCTGGTTACCGTTGACATTGGCGTGTAGCAGTAGCAGGAACGGCGTGAGTGGAACGCTTATCAAAATCTCTGTTTGATCCCCAGTCGAGGTGATGTTTTGGGATGGTTTTTTTTTCTTGTATTTTATATTAGCAATGAGTGAGGAGCGACGTTTGTCGTCATTTCTGTGGGAAGGGAAAGCTCTCTTTAACTTACAGTCACAGCCTAACACTATGACGTCATTGTTAGATTAATGCATCCGCCTAATGAGTTATCGTTTGTAGTGCTCAAGGAAACAACTGACCCCATTGGTTGAGCTATTGATTACAACTTACAAATTAAAATTAATTTGCTTTCTTTTGGCGGTCTGGTCGTGTATTTTGACTTCATTATTTTGGTCTGTGTCGCACTATTGATGTTTTGCGCTAAGCCAAAAAGCTCACAACATTCGCCAGGATGGCAATGTAGTGAGCTTTTTAGCCATCGCACACTGTAAATGAATGGGTAGCTGAGTCTATCAGATTGTCCGGAAAGTACTTTGCGATAGACTAGCGTCCGTCAAAAGGATAGCAAACGATCGCTATTGTCCGTTTCACGCTATAGAAACCGGGATAAACTCCAGCTCCATGCGTTGAATGACTCTAAGGACACATTTTTTATATAACATGAAGACTTTGCAAGGAATTGTTACAAAGGTCTAACCCAAAAATTGAAGTACTATACAGAGAAGCCAAAAAGAGTATTGTTCTACCCTTGTCCCTAACTAGTGA
>NC_088361.1:83247028-83254528 GCF_034508935.2 Berghia stephanieae | reverse complement strand
AATAATAATAATAATAATAATAATAATAATAATAATATGATGATGATGATGATGATGATGATGATGATGATGATGATGATGATAATGATGATGATGATGATGATGATGATGATGATGATGATGATGATGATGATAAAAATATATAGTTCGATAAATACATTGATATGTAGACCATCCAAAAGACAGATAAATAGATAGAAGGATTGATAGATAGCTAGAATGATAGACTGATAGATTGATAGATTGATTGATACATAGGTAATTATTATCATGAACTAATTCTGACCTGCGAAGTAATGGGTGACATTCAGCACAATATTGTTGTCCAACGAAATCCATTTTTGGCAAGACGTGTACATGTCAGCGTCTTTCCCTCGTACCGTGCGTACCCCAACCCACTTCTCCCTAATGTCGTTGGCTCTGTGACGAAACACAACAGATATAATGGTGATGCTAATGGGTAGCAAACATGTGATGTGAAAATATTGGCTCGAATCTCATTGGAAGTGTAAAAACATTTTTTTCGGAAGGACTGGATACATACTTTATGCAATAGATCTTTTGGTTTCAGAGTGATGACATCTTATTTTCTAAGGATTCATTAGTTTGATGTCACGACCGCCCAGCAACGAGCAGGTTGGTTCTAAACAAAGAAAATCGGTACTTTTTATTCTTCATGCTGGCTAAAACTTTTTCATATGTCATGTGATCAAAATGAATAAAAGTCAAAACATTATCAGATTTATAATGTTTTTCTCCTCTGGATACACTTTTATGCTAGTCGGGGAAGGATTTCATAAGGACGTCCGCCAATGTTCCGATAGTTTAGAACCAGTTACTAAGTTACTATGCGTCATTACGAGGGAAGTGATGTCACGACTGTTGAAGCCTTAAGTATATATACCTATATTTTATACTACTAAAATAGTTATGCCACCTCATGATTCAATATGTGACCGATTCATTCTTCACCAGTCACCCCGGAGTAATAGTTACACACTTCCAACGAGTTTTGAAAAAGTAGGAGGTGGGAATCATGACTTCTCGGCATGGTTATAACATTATTTTGATGACACAACATAACGTATTATAACAATAACAACGAATCACAACACAACATAACATAACATAATATAACTGGTGGTTTAACAAGTGAGTGAAGGTTAACCACAGTTTTGTTGAGTTCATCGAAGGATGAATTGAAAGGAGAGATCCTGGTACCTACATTAGTGTTTTATTTTCAATGTGGAAATGATCATTGATTCACAATACGGGAAAAGGATGCGGTTTCGATCCTATGGAGCCCGAATTTATACCGGTTTTTGTAGTATGAAACGGACAATTGCTTGCAACCCTTTGGATAGGGCGCTAGTCTATCGCAAAGTACTTTCCGCCAAATCTAAAATACCCAGTTACCCAATCACTGGTGGATGGACATGGGGTCAGAAAAAATCTCGACTGCACCCGAGTGCTCTACCAACTGAGCTATTAGGACCCCCTTGTCCTTCGATTACCTCAACAAAACTCTGGTGAACCCTCACCCAGGTTTATTTTGTAAATCTTCAGAGAGCTAGAAAGAGGACAATTCCCTCCCGCTTTCCCCAAATAGACATTATTTATTTTCATGTCCGGAACCCCTCACTTGAGATAATTGAATGGCAATTTTGTTTACTGGCTTGTGGTATTTTGCAAAAGTTCATCACTTTCTCCAATGAATAGGGAACAAAATATCCACTTAATGTCCTCAAAGCGCTTTACAAGGGGTCCCTGACCAACAGCAGCATGTAACATGTAGAACGAGACATGACGCCTGTTAGGTGATATTACAAATTTTTTTACCGACAGAGACAACGATGTTAACGGCCAGGTACTCATTTTACACCTGAGTGCGGTGAGAGAATGTGAGTAAATAGCCTTTTCCAAGGACTCAACTATGCTCCGAGCGAGGCTCGAACTCAGGACCTTCCGAACCGAAAGCGAGTGTCATACCACTAGACCACATAGCCGCACAAAATTCTGGTTCCAACTGATTGTAAGTTTTAAAGCAAGTCTTCCGGAGGACTGGATACATACATTTTGATCTTCTGGTTTTAAAGTGATGGCATTTAAAAAAAATATTCCTACTTTTGTGATTTTTGAAGATTCACTATATCCCATCCTAAATCCCATATAATAATCAAATATTTTCTTTATAAAGTTTAACCATCGTACTATTTCTTCTTTCTGACAGTAAAACCAAAAGCATAGCTGTTTTCAAAGTTAGTTTCTCCACACACACACACACACATACACACACACACACACACACACATATATATATATATATATATATATATATATATATATATATATATATATATATATTCTGTTTGGATGGTGCCAGCCATTTAAAAATGTAATATAATATTTTTTTGGGTTCTATTTAATGTTTAACATAGGTAATAAAGGTCTCAAATTAAATATCCCTTATTAATTTGTGTGATACGAGTAGGTGCTTATTTTGTATTTGTTTCCACGAGCAAATTTTACACAGGGGACATAAAAGAGTGTTTTATGGTTAATTTCGTCAAAAGCACAGACAATCTTGTATAGATGAATGAGGTCAAACTTTATTCTTCTATATTTTAAAAACAGAAGGGCTGAAAATTACACAATTTCCTCTTTTGACATGCTTTTAGTTTCGTATAAAATTTTTTAAAGAAGAATACCGTCACACCCTAAACAAAGCGAATCAAGACTTACCCGAATCCGGACATTCCCATAAAATGTAAAGCTGCTAGGGGGCCAGGGATTTTCGGCTTATTGGCTATCGGATTGACACCTCCAAACATGAAATTGTTCATGTTTTTGGCAATGCCTTGGACGACAGTACATTTACCTGAATTAGGAATGCATCATTGTTATTGTAGTTATCATTATCATCATCATTGTCGTCATCATCGTTATTATCGTCATCATCATCACCATCATCATCATCATCATCATCATCATCATCATCATCATCATCATCATCATCATCATCATCATCATCATTATCATCATCATCATCATCATCATCATCATCGTCATTATTATTATTATTATTATTATTATTATTATTATTATTATTATTATTATTATTATTATTATTATTATTATAAACATTTATGGATGAAAATATGACATTAGATCGGCCCATAAAATATTTTAACAGTGGGTGAACTTTGCACGATCAAGCCATTTATTTTACATTTGATATTTCCAACAGAATTTGTAATATTGGGATGACCTAAAATGACAATTTCAGTCTTTTAATCATTCAACTTTTATTTCTTTGTAGTCATACAATTTTTATATCATGTACGCACTTGCCGATGGTAAGTAACGTTTGAATAAAATCATTTTTCTCACATGCCGTATATATTTGTGTGTCTTCTGCTTTATTGACATTATATTTTCTTAGAATTTTAGTGAGTGGCTGCGTATATAATGTAAAGAGGATAGGTCCTAATACAGAACCTTGCAGGACTCCATATTTGAGGTTCCTGGCCTCCGATATATCTTCTCTTATTCTCACTCTCTGTGTGCGACATTTCAGCTACGATTGAATCCAGTTTAAGGCGTTTTTAACTGTATTGAAATCGATCGTGTCAAAGGTAGCAGATAAATCATGGCAGGACGAGAACGACAATCTTCCTGTTGTCCATTTCAAGTGGTAAATCATCCGTTACCCTTAAAAGTGCCATTTCAGTATTGTGTCGTGCTTTGCATGCCGATGGAATGACTCTCTCATATTATTTGCTTCAATGTGATCTAACAATTGTTTCAAGACCACCTTTTCCAGAATTTTGGAGAGAAAGTTCAAGGCAGGACAATAATTTTTAACTCGTTGATATTGAGTTCAGGCTTTGTAAATAAAGGTTTAACGATGGCCTCTTTGAATATGTTCACTACCGCCGTACCTGTGAGTAGCGAATGGTTAATTATATCAGATATATAGGGAAGTAAGTCATCCAAACATTCTTTTAATACCTCTCTGGGGGTGGGATCGAGTTCACATGATTTTGATGGACTGATCTAGGTGATAGTACGAATTTCCAATTTTGATGGCAGTAGAGAAAATTGATTGAGTTCAGTGCCCACAAATCGTTCATATTAAAAAATCATAGATACTTAGTTTGAGATCGCTCAGAAGTCTCATTCAGACACAATCGCAGGATCCCAGAAAATGGAAAACAATCAAATGTTCATGAATCAAAAGAAAAAAGAAAAAGAAAAGAAAAAAAGTAGTACAGTTCATGACCGAAGTTATTTTTACAAGGGAAGACACACAATAATAATAATAATAATAATAATAATAATAATAATAATAATAATAATAATAATAATAATAATAATAATAATAATAATAATGATGATAATAATAATAATAATGATAATAATAATAATTTACTCCTAAAACTAACATCATACACCCTACTGCTTCCCCCATAGCCAAGAAGAAGAAGAAGAAGAAGAAGAAGAAGAAGAAGAAGAAGAAGAAGAAGAAGAAGAAGAAGAAGAAGAAGAAGAAGAAGAAAAGGGGCAGGAGAGGTAAGATGAAAAGGGGAAGGAAGAGTATGATGTTGACGAGAAGGAGAAAGAGAGGGAAGATAGATATATGAGGAGGAGGAGGAGAAGGAAGTTGGATTAACTATAGTATCTCTTACCTCTACCATTTCCTTTTCCGAGATCAAAGGATACAATCTCGTCCATGTCAAAATAGAAAAACTTGCTATTTAAATCATTCTGTGATTTGCTGTCGAGACGAATGACTTCCACTTCTTTGAAGTAGTACATAGTCATCTGAGAAACGGCCGAACGCACCCTATCCACAGCCTCAATGTCGACTACGAAGGCTTCCGGTAGATGTGGGGCTGTTATAATTTTTTCTGAGGAATCAACGTTTTTTTTTATTTATAACTTTCCAATGATTTTTTGTTTCTAATAATTTTGTTAATGAGAATGGTGAATAATACCACTACAACTGCCATCCCAGACCAAAAAAGGATCTAGAAGAGGAAACAAGCATTGCAAGGAAGATGTCTTTACGTAAAGACAATTGTTAAAAAAAATATTTGATTAAAAAGTTAGAGTCTGTTCGTAAATATTTACAATGTTAAAAACCGAAAACATACTGTTGTGTCTGTTAGTGCGTCCGTTTCTCTTTCCTTGTAACCTTACTCTGTCTCTATATTCGTGGGCTTTCCCACCGAGTACCAGCGTCTTTGAATGCTTGAGTAAGAAGAATGTGAATAAATCTCTGCTCTGTATCAATTACTGTCCCTGTCAACCTATGATGGGTGAAAGAGTTTGAATGAAACTGCATTACCAATGTTGTGCAGTTTGCGTTTGTACGTTGACTGGTGAGGAACGTTAGCCACTAGCCCAACCGATACTTAGTTTTATACAGCATTAATTACGTCCTTACTTTCGAGTGTATTTTATATATTATTATGTGTGTGTCGACAGAAATAAATATTAGTAACTATAATCGGTTTTAATTCATTCAGGCTTTCAATGTTGTGCTAACCAAGAGCCCACTATAACCACGACATCACACAATTGGCGACGAGGATTATTGTTTTTAATGACATTTATATTTCAGAACTCTTTTTTTCTATTCTACATAACAATGGCGGACATTCCAATTCCAAAGGAGTTTCCTTCCTCATCCTAGTGAGCCTGTTTTACCTTACAAAAATTGGATTAAATTGTTCGAAAACTTCACATTCATGAAAAAACAATTTCCGTAAACCAGGCGATGAGGAAAAAATTCGCTATTTATTTACGCTACTTGGGTTCGAAGGAATCCGGATATTTTCTGCTCATCCTTTAGCAGACAGAATATCCACTGTGCCTCACACAGAGTTCAAAGTTGCAGTCGCGGGCTTATTCCAATAGCCTGTAAACCAATTCCGTGCATACTATGACTTGGAACAACGCAAAGAAGGTGTCACAGAATCTATACAAGATTTCCTTACCGCTTTAAGGTCACTGATGGGTGATTGTGACTTTGGTAGCAGAGAGGAACATCACCTCGCTATTCGTCTTGTGTGTGGATGCTACAACAAAGAAACACAGAAAAAACTGTTGGCGCTTCTCATAATCAATCTGGGCGAAGGCATCCGCATCATACAAGCAGATGAAACAGCAATGCAGAGTTCCGCTGCCATCGGCAACGCCACAGCATCAAATACTTACAACGTACGTAAACATGGCCATCACCATCAGAAACACCCGCCACGTCAACAGCGACAACAACACAGCACGACTACAAAACATAACAGTCATCCTCACAATGTCCCAGTTTGTCACAGATGTGGTCGCCCTTGGTCGCACCAAAGATTCTACTTGCCCTCCATTACAGCAAACATGCCGCCAATATGGAAAATTGTAACATGCTCACGTCTGTCGCTCAATTAAAGCAAATGAAAAAAAGTCCGCACTGTTTCACAGGGCATCAACAATGTGAGAACTCCTGGACCATTGTACATTTCCATCCAACTGCAAACCGGTACGTCTCTTGTCAACGTATCGGCTCAAGTTGATACCTGTTTACGCATTTCAAGAATATCTCAATGTGAGTATGATAAATATCTTAGGCACTTCCCTCTACTCCCTCCAATTTCGACAATAGCATAATTTCAGACAACGCTATTGGTCGTATTACAACTAACGTTAATTACAAGGGCCGCAGAGCCACTGTAGAATTACATGTACTACCACCAAATGAAAAGCTGTTAGCGGTCAAGACGTTATTCAAGACTTGGACCTACAGATAAATGGGAGCACCTTTCAGGTATGTTTTGTCAAAAATTTTAAGAGAAATATTCTAGTAACATACCCTACATTATTATTGGAGGAAATGGGTACCTTTTCCGACTACGAACACGTTATTGATGTAATCAACGGCGCTGTCGCATCTGTTTAGAAACTACTACCTCTTCCTCTTTCCTGAGAGACAAAGTTGCAAGCGAAATCAAGGTGATGGAAGACCTTGATATATGAGAGCCGGTCAACAAATCCACATGGGTACATCATTTGGTTTCAGTCATGAAACCAGATGGCAACGCTCGCGTCACAACAGACCCCTCACCTCTCAATAAATACGTCATCCCTGACATTTACGCTTCCAAACCCAAAAGATCTTTTCTTGGAACTAAAAGGAATTTAAGGAATTTTCTGAGCTTGATCTCAGAAAAGCTTTTACACACCAAGCTATGTAAGGAAAGTCGTCATGTCACCAAAACGATTACTTATCAAGGTCTGCGCCAATATAAACGACTTCCAATGGGACTGAAAGGCTCCGCCTCTGTATGTCAACGTTTAGGATCGCAGGCACTTTCAGACTACCCTGGAACTATCGTTTACGTTGACGACATTCTGGTGTTTGGATCTACACAAAAGGAGCACGATCACAAATTAGATGATGCTTAAAGCGCCTTGCAGCCAAAGATTTTCGTCTTCAGTTGCCAAAAT
>NC_088361.1:83224528-83242028 GCF_034508935.2 Berghia stephanieae | reverse complement strand
AGCCAAGCATTTTTTACTTCGTATACAAGAAAAACCAAACAAACAAAAATATAATAAAAGAAACCAAAATAAAAAGCATTAAAAAACAAACAAAAAAAAAAAAGCAAAAACAAAACAAGAAAAAAAAACAAACAGAAAAGACCCCCAAACTAAACAACCCCCCCCCCCCCCGAAAACAAATAAACAAAAAAATACCAAAAAACAAACAAAAGTAGTCGAGCATTTAAATAGTGCAATACCCACTAAAGGTACCTCAAAGCGGTTTACAAAGGATCCCTAGCAACATGTAGGACGCCTATTAGGCGATATTACATTTTTTTTTAACGATAGATACAACCCTTCTAAAGATAAGGTATTAATTTTACACCCGAGTAAGCTGAGAAAATGAGTAAAAAGCCTTTCCCAGGGACTCAACTATTCGCCGCTCAGAACAGGACTCGAAACCAGGACCTTCCGATCCGCAGTGTTATACTACAAGACCAAATAGCCGCATAGATATACATCGACAGTTTGTGACGTCTTTCAATGAGTCAAACGTCGCGTACTCAGAAATTTTGAGTTTCAGTTTAAGAACTTTTTCAACAAGCTATCGGTATCAACCAGTAGATGTTAGATCAATCAAAACAAGGAATTTGTGACACACATTCACACATGCTCGGACAAGCATAGTTGGTTGTTTATAAACAACAACTTGAATGAAATCGACCTCTCTCTAATCGTTATTATTGTTTTTATACCACCAGATGGGTGACACAATTTTCTCGATCATTTATTTATAAACGTTTGAATTTACACATAGTTTTTTTCTGTGTTGATTTTATTGATCAAGCAGTAGAACAGTGAGTATTTTATTAGACATATACCATCGGTAGTAAAACATGTGTAGTTCGCTATGGTTACCAAATGAAGGAAACACGTTCTGTGTTAATGGGAGCGATCTATAGATAGAATGAAGTTGACGTCACTCGGGTCTTTGTTATTATTTTTGCCATCCACGTTTATGATAAATTCTCACTAAACTGTATTAACCAGACTTTTAACGTTTAATGGTACACAAAGTTTCGTGTGTTGGTCTGTTATACTTAATAATAATAATATTAATAATAATAATAATAATAATAATAATAATAATAATAATAATAATAATAATAATAATAATAATAATAATAATAATAATAATAATAATAATAATAATAATAATCAATAATAATATAATAATAATAATAATAATAATAATAATAATAATAATAATAATAATAATAATAATAATAATAATAATAATAATAATAATAATAATAATAATAATAATAATAATAATAATAATACTTTATTGCATCCCAAAAAGGATTTTTTTTTTTTTGTACAGACGTGTTATAATTTACACAATAAGATAAAAATACAATGGAAATAGGATGTATATATAAAAAGGAACAGCTCCATAACCAGACCTGCGCTTTATAATATGAATAATTTCAACACTGTAAAATAGTTAAAACTGTCACTATAAATTGAAAATTGAAAAGATTGCAAAACAAATAAATTCATAACTTAATATTTATATTTTTTGAAAGTAAAAATGCGAAATAATTATATAAAATGATTATTGCTTGTTGTTATAAAGCCTAATACTGGACAGCAGAAAAGATTTTCGAAGTCTCTCTGTTTTCGTTGAAATAGAGAAAGGGCGACCACTTCTTTCTGACATAATAACTGATGGTCTTAGTGGATGATACTGGTCATTTAATATTTTAGTTATTTTATTTATACACAATTTCTCGTATAAAAGATCTACATTGTCAACATCATTTATATAGCGTTTAATGGATTTTTTAAATATTTGAATTTATTTTGTTCCTTTCCACTGCTAAGCAATTGCCTCCCCAAGCTGTTATACAAAATGACAAAACACTTTCGATTACTGCTCTATAAAATAATATGCAGAGGGTTTTATCTATTCTAAACTGAGATAGTTTTGATAAAAAATATGTACGTCTGCACATCTTATGCCTAATTATTTTCAAGTGTTCATCCCACTTGAGCCTGTCATCAATTGTTACACCAAGGTATTTGTAGTGAGGAACTCGCTGGACGAATTGGTCCTTTAATTTCAACGGTTCTATCGGTTCCTTCACTCTCCTAAAGTCAATCACTAGCTCCTTTATCTTGCTTATGTTAAGCTCTAGGTGGTGGGCATCACACCAAGACACAAATCTATCAATGTCTTGCCTATAAGCCACTTCGTTGCCATTTGTTATGAGGCCTTGAAGAGCGGTGTCATCTGCAAACTTTATTAAAGGGACGGCAATGTTGTGAGTTTCTTAGCCAAGCGCATAGTATCTATATTTAGGTTTTCTTCCAGCCGAGTCGTCGATCACATAATTTGTTGATATTCAACGATTGGATGTTTCATAAAAAATGTAAAAACGCTGCTGCTTTTTTAAAGAAAGTAGAAGGAACGAAATAGACGCCATTCAGCTTTTTCAAAAGATTGGGAAGAAATAGAAAAGACGCTCAGAGAGGAAACATCAAAGCTAAAGGAATATTTCGACCAATGGTATTTGAGGATGAATACCACAAAATCTGTGTCCAAAACATTCCACTTGAACAATAGACAAGCCACGAAAACCCTTAACATATCAGTTGACGGAAATATCCTGCCAGCGGACAGAAATCCAATATACCTTTGTTTCATCCGTCGACAGACAACTTAACTATAAAAAAATAAAACATATAGAAGGAACCGCAAACAAATTTCAAAAAGAAACGGTCTGCTTTGAAAATTAGTGGACATCGCCTGGGGAGCAACATAAGCCCTGAGAGCGTCCGCATTTTCACTCTGTTATAGCGTCGAAGAATACTGAGCCCTAGTTTCGACAGAAGCCCCTAGACCAAAATTCTCGACGTCAAACTCCGAGAGTCTATGCGCATAATAACTGGATGCCTCAGATCAATACCAACACATTGGCTCCCAACTATAAGCGCAATCGCACCACCAGAACTCAGGCGAGAAGAAGCGACCCAAAAATTAGTCCACAAACTGAAAGACCTCACCCTACTTACTCTTTTAAAAAACCATCACAAATGAAGCTCCCAGACATCACAACTCAAAACCAGAAAGCCCCTTTACCATTCAGAGCTCAGAACTTCGATATTTGAGAAGTCTGGAGGGAATATTGGACAAATGCCATGCCTAAGGGAGGTGGGGTAATCAAAGACCCAACAGAACTTATGCTCAGGCTTCAGGAACGGCAATTGAAAACAGTAAATCGCAATGTGGTCTTGTGGTATGACACTTGCCTTCGGATCTGAAGTTCCTGGGTTCGAGCCCCGTTCAGAGCGGCGCATAGTTGAGTCCTTCGAAAAAGCTCTTTGCTCACATTTTATCACCGTACCCAGGTGTAAAATGAGTATCTGGCCGTTAACAGCGTTGTCTTTATTGGGAAAAATTGTAATATCGCCTAACGTTCTACATGTTACAAGTTGCTGTTGGCCAAGGACTCTTTGTAAAGCGCTTTGAGCACGTTGAGTGGATGATGTTCTATATCAAAGATAATTTTTAAAAATGTCAACAGGAGTCGCCCATGCTGTCCAAGATGAGCAAATTGGTGAGTGAGTATGTGTGTGTGTGTGTGTGTGTGGGGGGGGGGGGGGGGTTAATGATCATGCCAAAGGAAAAACCCGAAAGTGCCTAAGGTGGGGCGGGAACCCAGGACCTTTCGAATCACACGTCAATGCCTTAACCACTCGGTCACCTCGCCAAGTTATAGCGGGGGTAAGAAATAAAACAGTGTGAAGCTCAATGAGCGTGGAGAATCAGTAAAATGTTCTATTTGAAAATATTTATTCATTTAATTATTAACATCAATGGTCAGCAGTGATTAGGATAAACAAGGTATTTAACCACATAAACCAAGCATTGTGCAATTGACACACCCACATACTACACTCACACACTCATACACTCACATACACACACAAACCCCAAACGATTACAATCCTGCGTCTCCCCCCACCTCCCCCCCCCCCCCGACCCCTCATCCAAAGAACCAATTAAATTCAAATGACAAACAACAGCTCTCCCCCCCCTCCCCCACACAACAGCGCAAAAAGACAAAGAAAGCCAAACGGAATAAAATAGAAGAAGTAGAAAAAACTGACACTGATGCAAAAACAAACCAAAACAATACAAAACAAAATAACAAAAAAAAACAAAAACAAAAACAAAACAAAAACAAATACAAAGAAAACAATAGCAGCAACAACAGCATCCACAAGAACAACAAACAACAACTGCGGCTATGCGATCAAGTAGTATGGTACTCGCTTTAGGATCGGAAGGTCCTGGGTTCGAGTCTCGCTTGGCGCATAGTTGAGTTCTTGGAAAAGACTCTTCACCCACATTCTCTCACCGTACTCAGGTGTAAATTGAATACCTGGCCGTTAACAGCGTTGTCTGCCGGAAAAAATTGCATTATCCCCAAACAGACATCATGTCTCGCTCTACACATTATGTGTAGGTGTTGGTCAGGGGCCCTTTGTAAAGCGCTTTGAGCACGTTTTGTGGATATTACTCTATAAAAGAAAAATCTCAACTATAAACAAAAATAAATAATTTAAAAAGTCATCATATTTCTCTCTCTCGCGCTCTCTCTCTCTCTCTCTCTCTCTCTCTCTCTCTCTCTCTCTCACTGACTCTCTCCTTCTCCCGTCCCCTGACCACCATCCCTGAAGCAGGCATCAACTCCCCTCAGTCTTTGAGGCTCTGGACGCAAAATATACAATGCCAACGAATTAATTCTCATTTACCATATTATGTGGCCCATAATAAAGACTAGTGGTCAAAAGCTGGACAGGAGGAAACTAGCAAACAAATCTCAACAAAAAATTTGAAATGGATTGGTCACACTTTCAGAAAACCAACAACAGACATTACGAGGCAAGCTGTAGACTGGGTAAAAGGAAGGTTGGGAGGCCCAAAGAAAATATGGAGAAGATGAGGAAGATGTGAAGTTGGCTGGAATGTCCTGTGTTTTATATCCGGATGGATAGTACCCCAACAATTGAATTTAGACATAATATACTGAACAATACGAACTTGGAGTGTTTTTCAGTACAAGACTCAGTATTTATTCTCCAACACAACGAAACGAAACTAACCCCAAATTTCATGTTTTAGACTATAAATTGAATTCCCAGCACCTTGTACATCCCGACATAATCCCATTTTCAGGCGATGGGCGGATATGTGGTCTATTGGTATGACACTCGCTTTCGGATCGGAAGGTCCTGGATTAGAGCTTCGCTCGTCGCATAGTTATTGAGTCCTCTTTACTCATATTTTCTCACCGTACTCAGGTGTAAAATTAGTACCTGGCCGATAACAGCGTTGTCTCTATCCGAAAAAATAAATTGCAATATCGCCTAACAACCGTCATGTCCCGTCCTAAATGTTAAGTTTTGTTATTGGCCAGGCACCCCTTGTAAAGCGCTTTGAGCAAGTTTAGCGGATACTGCGCTATATAAAAGCTCAAAAGCTCAACGGGCAACATATTAATAAAGATATCCATTATATTTTAGTTTAGTGAGCACAAAGATTAGAATAGGAGTGTCTGGCCAAGAAAAACATAATAAGAAGAAGATTCTGGAAAGGCATAATGTGAGATGTTGTTTAAAAATGTTTTGACGAAGTTTTGGAGTTCGTTCAATGATGATTAAGGTCCGAAATGTTGCAATGAAAGTGTCTCGGCTTTCATTTTGCACTGGGGGAAGCGTCTGCTGGAGAACGTTAGAAGATCGAAGTAGCCTTTTGGGACAATGTCATAAAGGCACATATAAAGAAAAGGACAACTTCAGTATAGTAATCCTTGATATATATATATATATATATATATATATATATATATATATATATATATATATATATATAATATTATATAAAATATATATATATACATATATATATGTATATATATATATATATATATATATATATATGTATATATAAATATTCACAAAACGGGCTCAAGGTGCTTTAAGGGATCCTGGCCAACAGTATACGTAACATGCAGGACGAGACATGACGCCTGTTAGGCGATATTACAATTATTTCCTGACAGAGAACGTTAACGGCTGTTAACGGCCAGGTACTCATTTTACACATGAGTACGGTGAGAGAATGTGAGTAACGAACTTTTTCCAAGGAGTCAACTATGCAATGACCGAGGATCGAACCCATGACCTTCCGATCTCGAAAGAGAGTGTCATACTACAAGACCACATAACCGCACTGTTGCAATGGCCGTGTGTCAACTTTAATAATATTGCACCGGGGCAGCGTCTGTTAGAGAAAGTTAGAATAAGATCGGAGTAGCCTTTTGGGACAACGTTAGACGATCGTGTCAATAAGATATTTTGGTGCAATGTCATAAAAGCACATAAAATCTATAGATAGTATGCAGATGACGTCACTCAGGCCTTTGTTATTGTTTTTGCCATCCGCGTTTGTGAGTTGTTCTCACTAAACTGTATTACCCAGACTATAAAAGTTCATGGTTACACAGAGTTTGTGTGTTGGTCCGTTATACTTCCGGATGGCAATGTTGTGAACTCCTTGGCCAAGCGCATTCTATCTATAGCATTTATATAGCGCAATATTCGCAAAACGTGATCAAAGCGCTTTACAAAGAGTCCCTGCCAACAACATCAATTAACATGTCACACGAACGAAACATGACGCCTGTTAGGTTAAATTGCAATTTTTTTTCCCGATTGAGAAAACACTGTTACGGCCAGATAATCATTTTACACACGAATACGATGAGAGAATGTGAGTAAAGAGCCTCTTCCAAGCGCCGTTCAGAGTGAGAATCGAACCCTGGACCTTCCGATCCGATGGTGAGTGTCATAGCACAAGACCGTATAGCCCACATTATCAAGCGCAATCAGTATGTAAAACTGCTCAAATGCTTTATATATATATATATATATATATATATATATATATATATATATATATATATATATATGAGTGTTGGTGGGTACTTGTAGGTACGAGAGTGCTCGATAATTTAGGTTAGAGCATATAAAAATAAATAAATTCACTCAGTTGACTGATGAAATGAAGGACATGGAAACGTTTGTTTCGACTTAGAAATACGTGAGTGAATTTATATATATATATATATATATATATATATATATATATATATATATATATATATATATATATATATATATATATCAAGAATATATTAATAATCAAATCCACATAATCACACTTACCTCGTTTGCTACCACTATCCAGCAATCAAACAAAAAATCCAAATCGCCACGACGTATCTCTTGGCCAATAAGTATATTATCTTCACCAAGACCCGAAGCCAGCAGAGACAGAGTGAAAATTGATATCTATTATTCTGAAGCCCCAAAACACAGTCCACGTTATCAAAAGGTAACCGCGTCATCAATAATTGCTTCAACACTGACAAAACACTTTTTTCTACTTTTTTCTACATTTGCCCTCCCCTCCCCCCTTTCCCAACGCCCCCCCCGCCCCTCCCCAAACAATTTTTAATTAATAAATGGAACCCCTCCCCCCACCCACAGCACTCGTTAAACAAAATCTTTGACACTAAAGAGGCCTTCTTTGAAGCTTCAGATTTAAGAATTTCTGACAACTCGGGGTTATGAATTTTAAAAATTTTCTGTTCAAAATGTAAAAAACGTGTTTTGTCATTTGCGAAGCAAAACACCCTTTGTGTCATATCAGAGTGCTAAGGAGATTGTGTTATCTTTTTTTTTTCTATCAACCCTTTATCGGCTATTCTGGAAACATCAATGTGACACTATAGGGAGCAGGCACTGGTGTAAGATAAACATCTGAAAACGTGTGTATAATACAGTGCCAGACAAAACCAAGAAAGAAAAAAAAAAGAAATAGATAAATAGATTTTTTAAAAATCAGTTTTCCTCAGCAGCAGAGAGGAAGACTGTTTTTGGAATCGTTTTCTTTCTTGTATTTTTCTTTCTTGATTTTGGCTGGTACTTTTTCAGGCTGGCTATTCTGAATTATTTAAAATCTAAAATCAGGAACAAAATCGCTTCAGACTGGTATTATTTCACTCACTCACTCAATCCCATGACCGGATGTTCGTCGTGGGGACTTGCGTGAAGCAGAAGTTACAATCTTCCTCCATGCCTGCCTGTTGCTAGCCCTATGTAGCAGCTCCGGAACCGACATCTCTGTCCATTCTTTTATATTGTCCAGCCACATCTTCCTTTGGATCCCTCTTCTGCGCTGGCTTTCGACTGTGCCCTGTAGGGTTGTCCTGCTATAGTGTCGAGGATGGTGTCCAAACCAGGACAGTTTTCTGCACTTCACAGTCACTAGAAGAGGTTCTTGTGGGCCTGCCCGAGCTTTTATTTCTTCCAGGAGATCTTCGTTTGTGCGATTTTCCGTATATGACACGCGTAGCAGTCTTCTATAGCACTTCCTTTCAAACGCCCTTATGCGCCGTTGTGCATCCATTGTAAGTGTCCAGGCTTCGCATCCGTACAACAAGGTTGACAACACCAGATATTTATACAGTTTGACCTTTACATTAAGACTCATGCTACTTTTCCAAATCTTTGTTAATTGAGCCATCACCGACGTATTATTTCGGGATGGAATAAATATCAAAAGAGTGAATTTAAAATCAAAATTACCAGAAATGTGAAGATTTAGTATTTGTCTATTTCACAAACTCTTATCTGTTGCCCTCAATAAAACATATCATGAACTTTACCTAACTTAGATGTTTTACACTTCTAACTCACTTTGTTGCCCTTAATGAAACATATAAACGTTACCCAACTTACTTATTTTACACTACAAACTGGGGACTTTATTGAAAACGTCATGCAAGTCCCAAGTTTTAATTCTTTTTTTTTTTTGCAATATGAGAGCCAATTCAATCAATCGATTAATTTGAAGGACGAGTTTTCTGTTTAAATACGAGTTTTTCCGTTGTACGGCAGTTAACTGGATAAAACGGTCAGACATGAAGATGGGAGAGCAGGTTAGAGTATAATCTAACCCCGCTCTCAAAGAATAAAACGTGTCCATAACAACGATATCAATAATAAACTCATGATACGTATAACCAATTTAAAAAAAAAGAACGGTAAACATTTATTTGTAGAACAATCTATAGATGCTATCCGTTAGGTAAAATGCTCACAACATCCAAATCAAACGTACCAAAGCACAAAACTGTGTGTATCCTTTAACGGATATCTATCTATCTATCTATCTATCTATCTATCTATCTATCTATCTATCTATCTATCTATCTATCTATCTATCTATCTATCTACCTATCTATCTATCTATCTATCTATCTATCTATCTATCTATCTATCTATCTTTCTATCTATATATATAGTCTGATTCATATATTTTAGTGAAAACTAATCACTATCATGCTGTCTGAAATAATAACAAAGAGCTGAGTGACGTCAACTTCGTTCTTTCTATAACAGTTGCTTTGTAGTAGTCCATTAAAGCCATAATACCAATAGAGCTGAAGTTTGTTTGTTAGTTTTTGATGAGGGGTTATACGTCGCTTGACAGGCTATTCAGTCCGTTCAGCGTCAGTAAAAAGGAAGACGATAGAGGAAAAATAGATTTTGAATGATTCTGATCAAATAGGAACAGAAGATTCCGCGAGCAATCCAACGAAAAATAAAATTAAACCCTTTCGCAACTTCACCATTAGGTCCCGTCGCCTTGTCATTCCATGTAGGAATATAGATAACCCATCAAACAAGATATCTGATGTCAATAAGAATCACCCATGTTGTCCAAAGTGAGCAAATCGGGGGGTGAATAATCTTGCACAAGGAAAACAAACGACAGTGCCTGAAGCGGGGCTCGAACCCGGGACCTTCCTGGTCACAGTGCAATGCCTTAACCAACTCGGCCAAGTCGACCCCAAAATGTGTACATTTTGACATTATCAAAAAGTCCCATCCAAGCACAAGCAAGGGATCCCGCTATGGCTACACAAAAATGTTTACAAAGTACAATATATATTTTAAAAAGATATTTTAAATACTACATAACAGAGAGCTGATTTACAAGGGAAATTAATATATTTCTAAAAAAATGGAACTATACATTTGACTGTTTCCTTCCCAACTAAGGATCCTCGCCAGGACCAGCACCCCCCCCCCCCCCAACCAAAGCCCAGACAATCTTAATTCATAGTAACGTGGAAAGGGAATACGGATACAGTTCGATAGAAAACACGGCAAATGACCTCTCTGCCCAGCATGGCAAATCAGATGACCCCACCCAGGAGCTGGAGTTGATCCCGGTTTCTCTAGAGTTAAAAGGAAAATAGCAATTGCTTTCTACCCTTTGGATAAGAAGATTTTCCATCCTAAAGTACGTTTTACAGACCTTACAGACCCAGCTATACAATCACTGCTGGCTGGATAAGGAGGATGGGAGGGTCAGAATTATATCTCGACTCCACTGCACTCGATCCCGATTCCTTTGCGTACGAATCGAGTGCTCTACCAATTGAGCTGTGGTTGACTTGTAAGAAAATTACGCCCTATAGCGCATCATAGTCGCCCTGGCGTTTGAAGAAAAAGTGAAGAGAAAAAAATCCATTAAATAAACGCCTCTTGTCAGCAGAAGTCAAGCATGTTTTTAATTGAACAAATTTAGAATTAATAATAATAATGGTAATTACAATAATAATGATGATGATGATGATGATAATGATGACGATACTACTACTACTACTACTACTACTACTACTACTACTACTACTACTACTACTACTACTACTACTACTACTACTACTACTACTACTACTAATAATAATAATAATAATAATAATAATTATTATTATAATAATAAATGCGCTTATATAGCGCATATTCCCGTGGAGGGCTCTATGGACTTTGCAGTAAAATCTCGAGAATAAAAAGAAACATGAAATCATGATATACAAATATTAGCGAGAGGTCTGTACCTACATATATATGCAAGTATATATATATATATATATATATATATATATATATACTAGTAAAAAATCCCGCAATTTCTCGGGAAAATAACTATTTTCATTCGATATTGTACCCACCATCATTTAATGATGGCAGATTGGTAAACAACGTTGTCTGTGTAAATCCTCTGTTGATTTTTCTGTGTGGCCCAACATGAAGTGTAAGCCGTGACACAGCAACATACAGTTGTCCGTGTGTGAAAACAGGTTGTGGTAAGAAAATCAAGTGCGAAAATAAACATGAAGTAGCAGACGTGAGCAGAGTTGAAAAACGATCCTGGGGAGGCTTTACGAAAGCTCCTACAAAGAGAAACAACTCAAATTATATTCCCTCAACGAACCCCAAGAAAAAATAAAACCATGTACCTTTAACTAACCCTAAAAGGAAAAACAAACACCCTAGCACCTCTGTTAAGACTTATGGCTAACCCTAATAGAAAAAAAGAAATCATCCAATCTCGAGCTAACACTAATAGAAAAAAAAACATCGGACTGCTTTGCACTACCTTTCAATACTTCACAAATCAAAATGGATGCCGAGAATCAAAACAATGGTCAAATTAGAAAATTTTAGACTTTCACAAATGTATCAAGGTTTGTTCTAGAGTTTTTAAAATGCTTCTCTACGATGACAAATTGAATAAATAAACGCCTGACAAAAGATCAACTGTGAAAATACAAATTGAAAGAATACTGTCGATGTAGAAGCTTTCGGAATGTCCCCCCAATCCTGGGATCTAGAACTTACCTTACAGTACAGTAGTCTGGTGATAAGTTTTGATTGTTGATTGGTAATTTGAGAGTTTGCCCATAATTCAATATACACTGATCTAGACCTACATGAAAGAAAATGGGTGTTTTGACCACTTTATTCTCAGGTCAAATGAAAATCTGAATCAGACGCGAACAGTATCAAGTATTCCAACATAATAATATGTCTACTTTTGGTTTGTTCGGACTAGAAGCTAGACAGATACAATTGACAGTTTGCCGATAACGTTAACAAAATATTTCCCACGGCAATAATTATCACATCGATGGCATAAAAACGACAGTAATATTAGCAGTAATATTAGTTGATGTTGTTAAACGTTGAAACTTTTTAAAAATTTCTGCAAATCCGAATACCTTAATGTGATCAAGTGAATAATATCATTAAAAATGCCACAATTTGCTGAAAAAAGCCAATCGGACAGCTCCTCGCTCCGCGTACTTGATGTTTATACTGGACAGATTCAGATAGAGTTGAGGGTGTGGCGATAAGTTAAACCTGGGTATTATCCACCGGAAAGCATCACATTGAAAGCATCAAAGGGCCAATAATAATACTGATGTCATAAATGTATGAAAACTGTTGAAAACTTAATGTAGATCTGAAATCCTTAAAGTAATTAAGTGAATACATTATTTCGAATGCAACGATTTGCGTAAAAACGCCAAACTGACAACTTTTTACAGTGTCGAAATTGGTTGCTTTTGAGAGTGTTAGTGTCGTCGGTACATATTTTATGATATCTGTTTGACTCAACGAACTTTCAAACTGACTTTAAATTATAAAAGGAAATCAAGTTATCTGTTTATCTGTCTGTAAAAAATACATTTCTAATTTTCAAATCTTTCAGTAGAGTTGTGCGCCGTATAATCTTTTTTATTGACTCAAATAGCACAATGCTCTCCATAAGGCTATATTTTTTAAAGAAAGGATATATAAATATAACATAACATAACACATCATATGGTATAGTGTGAAATAGGATACAATCCCTTGAATGCCCTTAATATTAAATTGATTGAAAGATTATAATAATGATACACGTGGTAAAGTATAACAACTTTAATGTACTCATGTATGTGTGATGTACAAACATATAATACCTTTAACCTTGACATGCAAAGCACACACACACACAGACACATATATACACACACACATACACTCATACATCCATACATATAGAAGTTAACCATAATAAGGTAGCAATGCATGATATTTACATAAAAGATTGAAAGGCATGTCAATCGCAGTGCAAACAAGCATCATTCGTCATATATAAATCTCTCATCATATAATACCCTCTATACTAACGCCTTGAAATAATCCATAGATTTTGCATTCTTTGTTTCAAATTTCAAATTTCAAATTGTTCCATTTCTGGACAATACGAATACCGAACCAGTTTTGTCTTATTTTTGTTTTGCATCTAGTGACAAAAATCTTAAACTTGTCCCCTCTAGTAAAAGTAATATTAGAATATGAAGAAAAAAATCAGAAAAATCTATCCTTTCCAAACCAGGTACCAATCTATAAACCTGGATTAAATCCCCACGAATTCTTCTATATTTCAAACTTTGTAAGTCAAGAAATTCTAACCTTTCCTTATAAGATAAATATTGTATGGCATAAATCCTTTTGGTAGCTCTCCTCTGTACACGTTCAATACTAATAGATTGTCTTTTATATAATGGGCTCCAGATGCAATTTCCGTATTCTAAAATTGGTCGAACAAGCGATTTATACAAATATAAAAATATGGTTTTATCATGTCTTATAAAGGTTATATATATTATTCCCACCATTCTGTTTGCACGGCTTATACATCTATCAATATGTACACCAAAATTTTAAAGAATGATTCGAAAGTAACTTCCACATTTTTTTCATAAAGAACAACCGAAAGTATATTTGACATAGAAGTATCCGTAAAATAATTATGAAATGGATAATTTTTTCCAATATGTAATACTTTACATTTCGAAACATTAAAATCCAAAAGCCATGTTGTAGACCATTTGAAAAGTGAATATATATCATTTTGTAGACTGTCATGATGCTCAGTTGTACTATAGATCTTCTTATAATCTGCAAACAGTTTGCAGACTGAATTTATACTACACGGTAAATCTTATATATATATATATATATATATATATATATATGTATATATATATACAATGAATAATGTGTCACAAGAACATAAATAGATACACTAAAATTGTAAAATAAGTTGAATTATTTGTTGTGATTGTTTAAAAAACAATGATCATAATATACGGGCTATAAAAATAAGATTATGTTACAATATTTCTTAAATTCTAATGATCAAATCTTATAACATTTGTTAAAAAGGTACTTTTAAAGTGGTTAAGACTACGAAAACAATCTTATTTATTGAGGTTTTGTATTCTGGTATTGTTTGACAAAATCTTTTTCAAATTTCAGCTCATAAAGTTAAGATGACATTTGTAAGCATCATTAAAAATAGCTAGGCAATCCTTCACGCCTGAATTGATTGAAGTAAAGTGTGAAAAGTAAATATTCTGTGATATACATTTGGTATTTCAGAGGCATTTAATATACAAGAAAATAAAATGTGTGGTTGTTAGTGTGTGTATGTTTGTGTGTTCTGTGAGCCTGTGTGTACGTGTGCGTTCGGTCGTTTGTCTGGGTCTGTGTTTGAAAAATAAGATTTGAAAATTGCTTAGAGCACTGAGAATTGAGGATTATATCAATGCAAATCTCCCCCCCCCCCCTCTCTCTCTCTCTTTCTCTCTCTCTCTCTCTCTCTCCTTCGCCCCCCCCCCCCCTTCTGTGTGTATGTGTGTGTGTGTGTGTGTGTGTGTGTGTGTACCGTATTTTAAGAAATACCAGGAGATACAAATCATCACATAAAGTAGATACAACTTTTAACATTTTGGACATGAACGCGTCCTTCAACATCGATCCAGTAAAATAATGACAATTTTTTGTCAAAACTAAAAAAATTGTCTCAAACCTGAGACTTCATTGAACTTGTCCCTGGGGTATCAGTTTTTGGCAATATAATTACCATTTTATGCAACTGATATTTGAAGGACGAATTTTCGGACCAAATTTTTTTTAATGTGTCATTTTAAGTTTTGAGATAAAGGTTTACTTAAGAATTTAGTTTATTTTAGTCAAGTTTAGATAATTCTTTTCGAGAACAATCCCAATGTACTTTTAATCTACAATCCTTACTGATAAATTGGTTTATCTATCTCTCTATCTATCCTTGTCTTTGCTTTCGATATAAACGGCTACGCCCCTTTCCCTTGTCTCATTCAATGCAAATGTTGTTTCTTTAAACTCGTTAACAACAAAATGAAAAAAAAACAAAAAACAAGCATCAATTAAATTTACAAAGACATATAATGTGGGCGTTTAGGGTTTCCGCTTTATCAACAAAACAGGTTGAATGAGAGATGAGAGGATGGCATCGTTGTTTAGGGCTATTAACTAAATGTGCCAAAACACGGCTTACTAATTTCAGCGATAGATCTTTTTATAAAGCAAGACCTACCATTTGGAACTCGCTTCCTTTGTCAGCAAGGCTCTCGGGCAGCGTAGAAAATTTTAAGAAAAATCTAAAGACTGATCTTTTCCAGAAATTTTTATCCAAGGCATTTTCTTATTGATGAGTTAATTATACGTTTTATTTTCATTTTTTGATTCCATTTTGTTGAATGCATTTAGACTCTAGCGCTATAAAAGAACACATTATTATTATTATTATTATTATTATTATTATTATTATTATTATTATTATTATTATTATTATTATTATTATTATTATTATTAGGCGAATAAAAGGCCACATCTCAAAAGTACATTCAGCGACACGTGGACCAATTTCCTAAAGCACCTCACATATGATTGAAGACTTCCTCGAAGTCTCTGGTTTGAGAGTTTGTGATAAGATGAGGGTAAGTTTAATCGATCAGTTTTTGAAGGACGAGTTATTTGGCCAAAATTGTTTGAATGTTTTTTTTAAGTAGGCATAGTAACGTTGTGTACAAATTAATAGAGAGGAAATTTCCATTCTTATCTCATCATTCCGGATTGTTAGGAAACCGGTAAATGTATATATCCACATAACTGAAACATGTCTGATGAAGTCAGTATAGTAAGTAGTTCTTCAGAGCCAGGAGGCCGGAAATTTATTCCGTCCATATAGATAGAATGAAGTTGACGTCACTCGGGTCTTTGTTATTGTTTTTTGCCATCCACTTTTATGAGTAATTATCACTTAACTGTATTATCCAGACTATAAAAGTTCATGGTTACACCGAGTTTTGTGCTTTGTTCCGTTATACTTCCGTATGGCAATGTTGTGAGCTTAGCCAAACGCATACTATATATATATATATAGGGTGAAACGAACCCTGCCGGGTGGACAGGGAGGTAAGAAAAAAATCTCGACTGCACCCGGGATCGATCTCGGTCCTTTGCGTGTAAAGAGAGTGATCTACCAACTGGACATTTGGGATCCCTTATTGAACAATACCATTATTTTTTAATTTTTAAAAAAGTTAAGCTTTTCCTTGGTGATTCCAATGAGTTTAAAAGATTGATCTTGTCTGAGGTACGTTCCCCAGTCGAGGAAGACTGAGTTTTTGGGATGTCTTTTCTGTGTGTTTTTCTTTCTTGCTCTCTACTTGAGCTTTTATATTGCGCAATATCCACTAAACATGCTCAAAGAGCTTTGCAAAGGGTTCTTGACCAAGAGCAACACGTAACATGGGGAAAGAGACATGGCAGAGATGATATTACAATTCATTTTCGACACTGGCAAAGCTGTTGGCGGCCAGGTACTCATTTTACACATGAGTACGGTGAGAGAATATAAGTAAAGAGCCTTTTCCAAGGACTCAACTATGCGCCGAGCGAGTCTCGAACTCAAGACCTTCAGCTCCGAAAGCGAGTGTCACACCACAAGACCACAAAGCTGCACGTATTTGCCTAGCACTGTTTTATAATACTTTTTGGTTTATCTTAAACCAATGCCTGCTCCATAATTTTTCAATTTATTATTTTCAAAAGATTAGAAGATATTAATTATTAACTCATTCTATATCTCGGTGTCATTTAACACTTAGCCTGTTTTGAAAATCACCTCCTCAATTTTGACAATAATTCAAATTGTCAACACCTGTCCCATTATACTCAAAATAAGTAGTGATTTGAAACAACTCAATGACGAAACAGATTAACATCACTGGCACATATTTTAACCAGTTTACTGCCGTACTCTGGAAAGACACCTATTGAAAAACTTGGCCAGAAAACTCGTCCTTCAAATATCGATCGATTTAAATGACCCACATCTTGGTAAAACCTCTCAATCCGGGATCGTTGCGAGTTTTCTGGTAAAATTTTAAATTATATGTGTCTTTCAGATAAAAGGCACAAGACAAGAAAAGACAAGCAGAGAATCTTCATCGCAAGAATAAGAGGAAGGGCCGAATCTGCGTAGTGGGAAGACATCGCACAATAATACCTTTCTGGGACAGAGAGTCATATTTATGATTTATAATATAAACAATCGCGACAAAAATAAAATCATAAGTTAATTTATCAAATTCATGAATATTTTATTTATTTATATATTTTTATTTATTCGATGGCAATATGAAATCCT
>NC_088361.1:83209528-83219528 GCF_034508935.2 Berghia stephanieae | reverse complement strand
GACAATAGATTTAAAAAGAATTGCGTCCGTTAGACCGTTCCTAACAAGAGAAGTAACATGCAAACTAATAACATCTTTCTTACTATCTAAAATAGATTACTGTAACTCGTTAATCTCGAATGTAAGCAACGATAAAATATCACGCCTGCAAAGTATCCAGAATGCGGCTGCTAAATTGATTTTAAGAAAAAAGAGAACATCCTCTTCGTTGCCACTTTTATATGAGCTGCATTGGTTGAGAGTTAAAGTGAGAATCGAATTCAAAGTAGCAGTATTGTGCTACGAGGGCTCTTTCATAATTAACCGAAAAACGCCTGTAAAATCCGCGTTTTTTATGCCATCAACAAAATTCTTGCACGTGTTCATACCTTGACTCGTCCTTCATTTCTCTACGTAACAGCCAAGTCTGTCGACACACTTCTGCCAACGCCGCACCATGGAATAGATACCCTCTCGGAAGAAATTTCCGTCAAGGTTTTGTAGCCATTTCCGCACATGGTCAACAAGCTCTTCATCGACATCAAAGCGCTTTCCTGCCAGCTCACGTTTCAGTGGCCCAAAGAGGTGATAATCAGATGGTGCGAGGTCTGGACTGTGTGGTGGGTGTGGCAAAATCTCCCATCCATATTTCTCTAGCCAACATTGCGTCACTCGTGCTGTGTGGGGTGTAGCGTTGTCGTGTTGCAAAATGCCCCGTTGGTCAACTGCCCTGGGCGCTTTCTGCGAATGGCCTCCCTAAGCTTGTCAAGAGTTTGGCAGTACCTTGCAGCATTTATTGTTTCTCCAGGTTGTAAGGTTTCGAACAGAATAACACCACGACTGTCCCCGAAAACAGTTCTCATTATTTTCCTTGCTGACCGCATGACTTTGAATTTCTTCGCGACAGGTGAGGATGGATGTTTCCATGTCATCGAATCTTGCTTTGTTTCTGGGGTGCAATGGTGCAACCAAGTCTCATCACCGGTGACTATGCTGTCAAGAAAAGTCACATCGTACCCTAGAAAGTCTCCGCCGGCGTTGGCAGTATGCCCCGTGAACCCTGCGTGAGCTCTTGCTTCTTCTCAAAAGTTCCCCGCAGATTTCCAATCTTTGTTCTTTATGATTGTCTGTCAATTGCTTAGGAACCCATCTTGCGCTGACTTTTTCTGTAGCCAAGTTCATCAATTACAATTCTATGGGCAGAAGTTTCCGAAATTTCAAGACTGCTTGCGATTTTATGAAGTTTCAACCTCCTGTCTTGACGAATAAGCTCATCAACTCGCTTCACATTGTCTTCTGACGTCGCAGTTATCGAACGCCCTCTCCCTTCCCTGTCTGTCAAGTCGGAATGGCCGGCTTCAAACAAATTACACCAGTGATAGACTTGTGTACGGCTTATAACATGCTCACCATATACACTCTGAAGTTCTTTATGAATTTCGGTAGGATTCAGACTTTTGGCGTTCAAAAAACGTATGACAGCTCTGATTTCCTCCTTTGACCAAGTTTCAAGGTGGGCCGCCATCTTTAAAATCGTCTACAAATTCATTGTGCAAAATGATGCACTTCATAATTTCTGGGAATATCCGTAAGGAAATAAGGAATATCATGTCGTTTACAGAATTAAAAAATCTCCACTGGTTGCTGAGCAATGGGCACTTTTCGGTTATTTCTGAAAGAGCCCTCGTATAAGTGCCTTAATGAACCAACCCCATTGTATATTACTGAATTTTTAGAAACTTATAAGCCAACGAGGAGTCTACGCTCTGCACTAGATTCTACAAAACAAATTGTTTCAAATGAATATAAATATAAATTCTACGGCAGCAGATCTTTCAGCCACGTCGGACCTTCCACCTTGAACTCTCTTCCTAAAAGAATAAGAGAAGCGGAGTCCTTATCAATATTTAAATCAAAGTTAAAATACCATCTCTTTGTTCAAACACATCTTGATTAGTGCATCTTTGTAATTTGACCCCAATATGAATGTTAATTTAGTTTATGTTATTATATCATTATGTTATATCATTTCCGTATTTGACATAGTATGTGGATGTATTATGAGCCTACTCGTATTTTGTATTAACGACTTAATGTTTAGTTATTACATTGTTGTATAATGATATTATGTTGATATAGTATGTATAATGTTTCATTTGTATAATAATGTCATTGTATTATTGTTTCGTGCATTGAGCATCACCCAGTGATGAAAATGCGCGTTATAAATGTCATGTATTATTATTATTATTATTATTATTATTATTATTATTATTATTATTATTATTATTATTATTATTATTATTATTATTATTATTATTATTATTATTATTATTAAACGGAGACATATACTGTGGACGTTGCGGGTATCCCCTTTCTAAACAAAACACGATGAATGACACGGTAAGAACGAATGAAGATAATATGTGGATGGCGTAGTTAAGGCGATTCACCTCAACCGACAATGGCAGTTCTATCAGTTTTGCTTTAACTACGCCACACCCACCCATCTTCATTCGTCCTTACACATTCATTCATCGTGTTTTGTTGATCAAGTGGAAACTCGAAGTGTGGACAGCAGGCCTATCTGTCTTCGATTAAAAACTTCAAGCTTTTATTTCAATACTTATCGTTATTTTATCGTCTTAAAATGTTATCATTTCGAAATATACCTAAAGCTTAAAATTCAATTTTCAGCTTAACTCAACCATTAGGAAGAATGCTTTTTGCTTCTTAATACATTGAATATTAAGCTGCCAGAAGCTGTGGACTGTAATCAATACTACTACTACTACTACTACCACCACTACTACTACTACTACTACTACTACTACTACTACTACTACTACTACTACTACTACTACTACTACTACTACCACTACTACTACTACTACTACTACTACTACTACTACTACTACTACTACTACTAATAATAATAATAATAATAATAATAATAATAATAATAATGATAATAATAATAATAATAATCATAATAATAATAATAAATCCCCTTGCTCAAGTCCACACAACGGTAGCCGAACACGGTACTTTTCGGGTATAAAGCAAAGACCGTACCGCTGAACCACGCTGCCCTTTAGTATTGAAGTCTTGAATGAAAATGAATATTGCGGCTTGGCTTCGAAAAGGAACAAAAAGTTGGCTATAAGCCTACTTGAGAAATGAATGAAACATTGTGAAGTGCATTGAGCATGCTGAATTAGTGGACAAGCCATATATATAAATGTTAATATCTAGTCATTTATCTGTTTATCTATTTTTTATCCAATGTGAAAAAGTCTTCTTTTTTTTATCAGTTTTGTTGAATATTTTAGTTGCATTAAACTGTATCAAAATTAGTGAAAACGTTTGATGAAGGACTATATTTATACAAAGGAGAAGGAGGAGGAACAGAAGAAGAAAAAGAAGAAGGACAAAGAAAAGGAGGAAGAGGATAAGGGGAAATTAAAAGAGGAAGAGAAAGAGAATGAGAATCAGAGGAAGTAAAAGATAAAGAGGAAGTAAAGTGAGAAGGAGGATAAAGAAGGAGGAGAAGGAAGTAGAGGTGGAGATGAAGAAAAAAAAAGAAAGAGGAGAATAAAGAGGAGGAGGAAGAGAAGGATGAGTAGGAGGAGGAAGAGGGGGAGAATAGGAAAAGAGAAAAAGAAGATCAAGAACAGTAACGAGGAAGAGGAAAAGGAGGAGGAGGATGAGGAGAAGGAGTGGAGGAGGATAAGAAGATGAAAAAGAGAAAAAAAAAAGAGAAAAAGGGGGACCTCGTATTAACAGTTTGTGGTGGTGGGAAACATCGCAGCCTTATCTCGATGCATTGTTGAGTCCTTGGAAAAGGATCTTTACTCACAGTGTAAAATGAGTACCTGACCGTAACACCGTCGTCAGTGTCGGGAAAAAATGTAATATCGCCTAACAGGCATCATGTCTCGTTTTACATGTTACGTGATGCTGCTGGTCAGGGCGGGACCCTTTGTAAAGCGCTTTGAGCACGACAGAGGATATTGCTCTATATAAAAGCTCAATTAAAAAATAAATAAATAAATTAAGAAAAATAGTAATTAAAGAAAATAATAATAATAATAAAAAAATTAATATATATATTATATATATATATATATATATATATATATATATATATATAGCGTAGCCTTCGTAAATTAATCGCCTGACACTGACAAAAGAAAACAATAGGTCGAAGCTCAAGGCCAGAACACCAAAACTAATGGGATCATATGTTTTCTTAATAACTATTAAGAACCAGACCTGCGTACTAAAAGTTACGAAAAATTCATAAAATTACGAAAGTTGTCTCCAATATCAGAACTCATTGAACATCTCTAAGTCATTAAAACTTATTGAAAATGAAAGTCGATGCCAGATTACATCATTAAGGATTGTGATGCCTTAATTAATCCTTGAGAGGGTAAATGGTTGATTGTTATAGATAACGATAGAGACTAAAAATACGAATTTTTATGTTTAAAAGTTGGCAGGTCTGCTAATAACTGGGCGAGGATGTTACAAAGATGCTTGTTAATTCTTTTATTACTAGCAGATTAGATTATTGTAATGCCCTTCTCATTGGCTGTCAAAGCAGATTAATTCATCAACTACAAAAAAAAAAATAATAATAATAAATAAAGCTGTTAGACTTAAAAAATTAACGTAATGAGAGATCATATAACACCAGTTCTCCAGGAACTGCATTGGCTTCCTGTGAAGTTTAGGATAGAATTTAAGTTATTGTGCTATGTTTTTAGATGTCTGGATGGATTGGCACCTGAACATTTGCAGGAACTAATTAAAAAATATGAACCCACTCGAAATTAAAGATCATCTCAGTCCCAACTTCTGAAGGTTATAACCTCAAAATCCTCTTTTGGTAAAAAAATAAGCCTTTTCATCCATTGCACCATGCGCCTATGGAACGCACTCAGTCCTCGGACAAAGTCCTGTGAAAATTTATCATATTTCGGGAAATGTCTGAAGAATGAGTTGTTCCGTAAGGCTTATTTTTATGATATAGATGTTGCTTAGATTTTGTTTTTGTATTCATACTTATTATGGAGTGTCGTGATTTTTTGATCATGTAAAGCGCCGCAGAGCACGATTAACTATATAAATTCATTATTAATTTATTAAATTTAAAGGCAAGTACTCATTTTACACCTGAAATCGATGAGAGAATGTGAGTAAAGAGCCTTTTTCAAGGACTCAACGTTTCGCCAGAATGATTCTGAGAGGAACTCGAACCCAGGACCTTCCAATCCAAAGGCAAGTGTCATACCACTAGACCAAATAGCCGCACATTGACAGATTTAATGGATATCGTACGATTACTTCGGGTTTTTTAAAACATAGATTTAAATCAAGATTTTTTTGTGAGTTGCAATATTTTCTTTATTTAAAAAAAATCATTTATTTTCTCCACACGTGATAATGATATCGGGTACAATGTCACGTGATTTGGTTACTCGAGGATTTTGATCTGGCTGTAATGACATCACCGATAACGCAATTTTAGTCTCCGATACTCGTCTTGGACAGGAAAATGAACGGGAACGTTGATGGCGAGGCTCGGTTGCCGATTGGAAATTCATCATCGTGCTATTATCGTCTCTATTATAAACATTAATGGAAGATGTAAAATTCTTAGAGTATGTCTTGATATCCGATGTGCTGCTGAGTGAATTTGCATTGGTTGAAATAGTTGGAAGGTAGTTAATCTTATTTTGATTGTCGCTATTATTTGGGAAATATAATACAGACATATCAAAACCATTGGAATTTGCGATAGTTGTAGTGGAAACAGATGAAATCCGGCGAATCCAATTTGATGAAACAGATGTTGTAGTCGTTTCTGCCGAATTGGACGAAGACGCATCGCTGCTTTTCCTATGTTTAGATTTACTCCGTTTTTCAGAACTTTTCTCATTCATAGTGATCAAGTCCATAGTGACCACTGACCCCACGACAAATAAAATGACCAACACTCCCAACACGCCCATCGACTTAGAGGTCAAACGATCGTCAGAGGCGCTGGTCTTCTGACGGTGTTTGGCGGACACTTGGCTGCGGTCAATGGATAGCTCTCTGGTCAAACCTTCCGCTCTCTTTAAAATGTCCACCATGGGAGGGACCTCCAGGTGAACTACTATCGCTGCGTCTGTTTCGTTACATGGACACATGTTTATTGTCTTGACATAATTGGAGTGAGAAGGAGATCCATGGCTCTGTAAAACACCTTGATGGGATGGATAGGGGAATGGGGAGGTGAGGGAAAATGTCATAAAGAGTTATAGAATGAATATATAAGACTGCTGAAAAATAGTTTGTTCCATTGTTCCAATTTTTTTTTCTAATTAAAAATAATTAAACTGGTGATCTGCCGTTTCAATCAGGTATTAAGTTTGGTGAGCAAGACGTCAAAAAATAAATTTGTGACCAACTGCCTCAAAACGGTATCATGTAAGGATGTTTTAGATTCTAAAATGCGGCTATGTGTTCTTGTGGTATGACACTCGCTTTCGGATCGAAAGGTCATGGGTTCGAACCTCGCTTGGTGCATAGTTGAGTCTTTGGAAAAGACTCTTTACTCACATTCTCTCATCGTACTCATGTGAAAAATGAGTACCTGCCGTAAACAGCGATGTCTCTGTCGGAAAAAAATGTAATATCGCCTAAAAGGCATCATGTCTCGTTCTACAAGTTGCGTGTTGCTGTTGGTCAGGGACCCTTTGTAAAGCGCTTTGAAAACGTTTAGTGGATATTACGATATATAAAAGCTCAAAAACTGAATTTATTGTAAAGATAAAATGCAAAACTTTGATTACATTTTTATGTTTGATTGAGAGGAATTTACAAAATATCTCAAAGTGACAAAAACGAATCGATATTTCTAATTATTTTGATTTAAAATTCCATCGTATATAGTTCTAAAAGCTGGAAAATAACCTCAGAAATCTTAAAAAAGACAAAATCATTCGAATTTAACGTTAAAGCAAATTTTTGGGCATCCTCCACACGGACCATACGTCAAGCGAGGAGGTGTAAGGAAGAGATGTGTCTATCTGACAGGTGTACAGGAATCCCTCCAGTCTATCAAAAGAAGAAAATTGGCCAGTTTGGTGATGATCCTAACTATAAGTCGACCGGGTTTGGTAATAGTTCTCACCATATGTCATTGGCAAAAATTCAGTGCGCAAGGGTCCCCGGAGAGAAGCAGTAGGATATGAAGGCAAACAAATTGCTGAATTGGCAAATGTAAATGAATGGGCGCCCAAAGCTAATGAGGGTTGCTGAGGACAGATCAAGATTGAGGGCATTTACAGCAAAATCATCTCTCATGTCCCCCTCTGCGATTACCTCGGTCATGAGAATGAGGTGAAGGTGAGGTTAGTTGAATATACACTATGTATAATTTTAGAGTAAGAATAAACCAGCTTTCATAATATGTCTGATCATTGTAAGTTTGATTTCAGTGATTAGCATCTACGTAGTTCTCCTTGACATGATACATACATGATTGTGGTGATGGGTCATGACATTAGATTTATACATGTAGTCCTTCAGAGCCATTAGGCCCGTGGAGCCGGAGTTTATCGCGGTTTCTATAGCGTGAAATGGACATTAGCAATTTCTTGCTACCCTTTGGATAGGACGCTAGTCTATCGCAAAGCACTTTCCACCAGATCTAACAGACCCGGCTACCCAATCATTGCTGGGTGTACAGGGAGTCAGGAAAAAATCTCGACTGCACCCGGGATCGATCTCGTTCCCTTTGATTGTGAAGTGAGTGCTCTACCAACTGAGCTATCGGGACTCCCTTTATACATGTATAGTATTTCAAATAATTGATCTATGAGCGTCTGTTTTTCTGTGCTCACAATTAATGATCATAAATTCCTCTTTAAATCAAGATAGTTGTTGTGTTAAACTTTAAAATGTAAAATCCACCAAAAAAAAAAAAAAATCATCTAAAAGCAGTGCCAGATAAAGCGGAAAAAAAACAACCAATACAAGGAAGAACCCCCTCCCCCCCCACCCCCCCCCCCTAAATATCAGTCTTGTCTGGGGATCAAACCTCAGACCCCTTAATTACGTAATCAGTTAATCGGCTCGATCCGCAGTCGAGATAAACTGATTCGTTGGGAATGGTCTGAAGCTCTATCTCCAAATAATGAGATAAGCTTTCTCTCTTTTTTTTTTTTGGCGGGGGGGGGGGGGGGGGGGGGGGGGGGGAGGTTGTTCATTTTTCTTGTATTTACCATTCTGCTTTACCGGATACTGTTTCATACACACTTTTCCAGATTTATATCCTACACCAGTGCCTGCTCCCTTGCTTGTTAATACAACAAATTTGCCAAATCGCTGCATCAGCCTGTGAGTGCGCTTTGGGAACAAAGTTCGGATCAAAAACCGCAAGAGTGTAAGAAATCTTTTATTCCACTCCTCAATCAATTCCGATTTTCTTATCTCTGAAAAAAACCCACTTTACATTTTTTTCCTAAATCAAATTTTAGGGAAATTTAAAATTTGATGATCTGACATCACAAATTATTATTGCAGAAAAGTGAGTGGATCAGGCACTTATGTCGATACCACAGAAGTCTGTGGTTGATACTAAAGAAATAAAGTGAGAACAAAAGTGCCAGAAGACAATGAAGAATCATTTTTGTTTTCGCGGCGATTATTGTAAACTTGATATCACTACGCGTTTTCATTTATGGGGAGGGGTAGAATAATGCTCAATTTGCATCTTGTTTTGATATCAGTTATCATAAAAAAGATTGTTATGTCAAATTCACTCACACATCACACTTTACCTGCGAAAAACCAAAACAGTGACGTCCAGTGCGACATTGATAAAGCCATCGTCGAATTTCTGTCCAAAAAAAACACGTTTGATATCCCAAGACCTTATTTAATAAGATTGCAATGTTTGCCCTTATTCATCGGGAAAGTTAAACAACTGGTTGATAAACACGTTTAGAATCATTTCGAGTTTTAACCTGTTAACTGCCGTACTCTGGAAAAACATGTATTTAAAATGTGACCCGAAAGCTTGTCCTTCAAATGTCGATCGATTTAAATGACCTCCATCTTGTCAAACACTCTCAAACCTGTGACTTCGCATTGTCCCAGGTTTGAGAGTTATTGATAAGATGAGTGTAATTTACATCGATCAATTTTGAAGGACGCGTTTTCTGGCCAAATTTTAAATACATGTTTTTCCAGACTACACCAGTTACCTGGTTGTGGTCTAAGGACTTGTCCCAACGTCATGTAAGTCACGTTCCTGATGGACGAATAAAACTTATTTATGATCAAAGTCACAATTCTGTATTCACTACAAATGCATTGCTCCAAATTGTTTTTTTTTAAATGCTGAGCTGATCTAAGCAAACATGGTAACATGCCTGTTAACCGAGCGCAATTATTTGCTTGATTCAACATTGTTGTAATTCACCGTATTTTTCGTTGGTTTGAAAGTAGTTTTATTACAAGAATGAGCCCATAACAACTAGGGTAATCAGATCTGCGAATAAGTACACACCGCACGTGTTGATTAAAGCAGGTATAAAATATCATTAAAACCATAAACAAACCATTAATAAAACAAATGAAAATAAAATCACCCCCTCCCCAAATAGAAACGGACAAAACAAAAAGACCAAACACCAAAAATAAAAAAAAAATAAAAAAATAACCCCGAAAAATAAAGAAGGAAAAAAAAAAAGAAAACCGTTCAGTAAGTCTGACGTGTAACTATTTGCAAGTCTGACAACTCTAATTTCTCAAGTGTTCTTTGTTGCAAATGAAATACATTCTCAAACCAACGCAAAATATTGCCCATTACAAATTACAACGATGCTAAATCGAACCAATACTTGCGTTCGGCTAAGAGACTCTTGTACGTCTGGTTGTTTGAGATGTCTTTCTCTTGCTATTTTCTTTTCGCTTTGTCTGGCACTTTATCATGCTCACATTTTCAGTTTTCATCCACCTT
>NC_088361.1:83172028-83204528 GCF_034508935.2 Berghia stephanieae | reverse complement strand
GACTTCAGAGGTTTGATCTGCTGGCCATCGAAGTACTAGAACTGAAACCTTACTGTTGGTGGTAAGAGTGTGGTTCATACAGGAAATGGACAGATGGCAATTCCAGAGAATGGATACAGATATTACATCTTGAGGCTTAAAACGCTTTAGCTCTGGAATAAAACAACAAAAGTCGAGGAATAAACATCATACAGGTGAAAAAAGTAAACAATGAATAACAACTGGTAGAAAACTAGATAATGTTTATTTGTTTTGTTGTTTTTAAGGCTTCCAACACACTTAGGTCATATCAGCACCAGTAAAATGGCAGAAAATTGGATAGTAAAAACATTCTAGACGTACAATTAAAGGGACTTGATGAAAAAATAAGACAAGGGGAAAAGGTTCAAATAGGGAACAGATGTAGATTCCAAAAGTTTGATATCACCTAAAAGTTTCACCCAGACACTAGCACAAGTCCGCACTAAGAGGAATACACTCAAATGTTTACAAATCATATGTTTAAAAAAAACAAAATAACATTACATAACAGAGAGATGATTTACAAGAAAAAAAAAATCCTCTCCCAAAGCTAACTATACATTTGATTGTTTCCCTCTCAGCCAGGGTATTCGGTCAGGGTCAGGACAAAACCAAATAATCTCATTCCAAGACAAAGAAAGAAAGCGAATAATAGTAATAATAATAATCATAATAATAATAGTAATAATAATAATAATAATAATAATAATAATAATAATAATAATAATAATAATAGTAAATATAATTGATATATCTATAGATAGATAGATAGATAGATAGATAGATAGATAGATAGATAGATAGATAGATGGATAGATAGATAGATAGATAGATAGATAGATAGATAGATAGATAGATAGATAGATAGATAGATAGATAGATAGATAGATAGATAGATAGATAGATAGATAGATAGATAGATAGATAGATAGATAGATAAATAGATTGAAATGGACGTCACTCATGTCTTTGTATTTTTTTTAGCCAGCAATTTTTATCAGTAGTTCTCACTAAATTCTATCAATCAGACAATTAACGCATAAGATTACATAGTTTTGTGTGTTGGAACGTTATATCCTGCTGGTGGATTGTTGTGAGTAAAATATCTAACCGCACAGCATCAATAAAAAAAAATAAAAGAATGAGTGATATGTATAATGCTATGTGGTCTAGTGGGATGACAATCGCATTCGAGTCGGAAGGTCCTGGCTCTGAGCGGCGCATAGCTGATTCCTTGGAAAAGGCAGTTAATCACAATCTCTCATCTTACTCAAGTGTAAAAGGAGCACATGGCCTTTAACAGCGATGCCTCAGTCCGAAAAAAAATGTAATGTCGCCTCACAGGTGTCATATTATATTAAAGTCCCACATGTTAACTGCTGTTGTTGGTCAGGGACCCTTTATAAATCCCTTTGAGCACGTTTAGTGGATATTGAGCTATATAAAGCTCGAATTATTAATCTCCAGAAATGTGATATTTTTTCAGGTTATTTTAAACCATTAATTCAACCTTTAGCATCCAAATTGTTATGGTTTCATTGTTGTAATGGAAATACTCTCAAACCAACGATAAATATTGTCAATTACAACAATGTTACATCAAGCCCATAATTGCGTTCGGATATCAGACCTGCAATTTTTTTTAAAAGCAAACAAACAAAGACATCTTACGGAGATCGGCAGACCATCCTTTAGTGATGCGTCTTCCTCTGGGATGTAAAGAATAGCACAATGTTTGTGTTTCACCCGGAATGATGATATGATGATCACGATAATGAAATAAAATGAAAATGATCAATAATAATGATAGTAATAATATTGATAATAATAATAATAATAATAATAATAATAATAATAATAATAATAATAATAATAATAATAATAATAATAATAATAATAATAATAATAATAATAACAATAATATTAATGATGATAATAATTGTCACAGTAAAGATTGTTCACAATTATCTTATTAAATTTTATTTTATTAAGAACTGAATTCATCTCACTCCAGTTATATTTCGGTAGGCTTAGATAAACTTTACCTTCTAATATTAGATCGACTTTCCTTTTATAGCCTTCCCTCGAATTAATTTCTAATTAGTGAATACTTTTCATTCTACATTCTGTCACGTAGCCACTTATTATAAAAGCTGATAGGTCTAACATTCGACACTCACTTTCTCTCCAGAATCTATGCCGGACGGCCAGTCACTCTATTCCTATATATATATTGTAAGATTTTTATCTTTTGGGACTTTGTAGATATTATATCTACACCATTAAGACGCCGGAGCTTTTAACTTTGATTGTATAATCTTCAAGGATCAAACCCAAGCCCGCTGTACTACACTATAACCTCTTACCAATTGCCTGGAAGTGGAATTTTACGAGTCCAATCCTGTTATCAGAGGAATAGATCACCCAAGCCCATTAACTGCCTGGAAACGTAAACTTATGAACCTGATATATTATCATAAGTTACGTAAAGTATTCATATCTCTATTTGTAACTACCACGATCACTGTTTATCTCTTTTAATTAAATTTCATCATTATTTTTATTTCATTGTAAACAAATCGTTAATTGTTTTTCATTTATAGTAACTAGTAAATTCTGGGGCCTCATTCTACATATATCTTTATGCATAGTCGAGTAGTTCTTTACTCACTTGAGACCATGACATTTTGGAGGGGACACATATAAAGAATTGAATTTATATAGTTACTTATATCTATTTCATCTAACTTTAAAGTTTAAATTGTAAAACTCTTAATTGCCCCACTTGATCATATTTTAATTGAACTCCCTATTTACAGGATTCATTTTTTTTTTTCTTTTTCATTTCTTCATTTAAATGGAATAGCAATTTATCCATTCATTCTTTCATTCAAATTGAATAGCATTTTATTGATTCATTCCTTCATTCATTTATAAATTATTCATTCATTCATTGTTCATTCATTTATTTATTTATTCATTCATTCATCCATTCATTCGTTTATTCACTCATTTATCCAATCATTCATACATTTATTCCTCCCTTCATTCTTTCATTCATACATTATCCATTCATTCATTCATCTATTCACTCAGTTTTTCATTCATTCATTCATTCCTTGTCCACTTTGTTATTATATCACTCATTTCATTTTGTTGTTTGCCTCATTCATGAATTGTTTTCAATATGTTTACATTCCATAACGATTCATTCACCTATCATCCAATCACTCAGTGTTGTGAACACATTTTGTTACTATTGTAAATCTTACGATATTTTATTGTTTTGTATTTCAGACATCACTGTTAAACACTCTTCAATGCCTAATTACAATTGTTGAACAACCATTGAACAAGAGAGAGGTCCCAGCCACGAACTGAGTTGGTAAATATATCCTTCATTATTCTCTTTTACATGAGTTGGGCATCACATAGTAACTATAGACATCGTGATTTGTTTTTCATAGTGATTTGTTTTAAATGCATTTTTGGCATACTACTGTTACCGAAAACCACTTATATATTATGTTCTGAAAAGTGAGTCTTTAAAAACTAAATAATAATAAAAGGAGTCTACTAGCCGTCGTGTTATATTTAGTGATAGATAACTTGGGATTGTTTTGGCATCCTATTATTGTTATCACACTCTAGTATATTAGCGTCATTGCGAATAATTGTACACAAACTAACGACGAGTCACACACATTGGTGATACATTTTTCGTAGTAACATAGTTTAGAGTACACGCGATTGACACATTGTTATTGACACAAGTCATAATAACTCCGCATTGTATTGACACATTGCTTTATAAGATATAACGATAAAAGGCATCAAATTCAACATACATAATAAGTTGAAATAAGAGAGAGAGATTTCTAAAAATAGAACAGTTCATTCCAGTAAGTGTAAATAAATAAAACAGTCAGTAACAGTATCCTGTCAATATAATATATATAAAATATCGTAACTAATTTATTGCAACATGGAAGCATATAAAAGATACTTAAGTCTCGCAAAGGACTTAGAAATACCCCAGGAAAGAATATTTTCATGGTGCGAAGAGAAAGTAAAAGAAGAAAAAGAACATGAAGAAAGAATTCGTAGAGAAGAAAATGAAGAAAGAATTCGTAGAGAAGAAAATGAAGAAAGAATTCGTAGAGAAGAAAATGAAGAAAGAATTCGTAGAGAAGAAAAAGAACACGAAGAAAGAATACGTAGAGAAGAACGAGAAGAAAGAGTCCAAGAAAGGGAACTAAAAAGACAAATAGCATTAGCAGAAGAAGAAACCAAAAGGACCCAAATGATGCTGGAAATTGAAAAAACAAAAACCGGTCATGAAAAAAAACATAATAATAGTGATGAATTTTTCGTGAAACTTCCACGCATGCCAACATACGATGAACGATCAGACTGTTTAGAATCCTTCTTACACCGATTCGAAGTTCAGGCTAAAGGTTATCGTTGGCCAGAAAGCAAATGGGCCACAGCCTTGATTAACTGCTTATCTGGAGAACCGCTAAAAGTTTTCTATACCTTAACAACTGAAGATGCAGATGATTATGGTAAAATTAAAGACGCTCTACTAAAAAGATTTAGATTAACGGAAGATGGTTACCAGGAAAGGTTTCACACTGCAAAACCGGAAAGTGGAGAAGACTTTAATACATTCGTGAACCG
Source organism: Berghia stephanieae (assembly GCF_034508935.2). NCBI lineage: Eukaryota > Metazoa > Mollusca > Gastropoda > Nudibranchia > Aeolidiidae > Berghia > Berghia stephanieae. The sequence continues at coordinate 83,199,827 of NC_088361.1, read as the reverse complement.
AATTACTCAATTTCTAAATCGGTGGCTTGAGTTGGCAAACGTAAAACAAGACGACTTTGCAGGCCTTTACTATCTCACGCTGAAGAATCGAATCTATCAAGCTTGCAACCCAGATTTAGTCGCATTCTTTAAAGAGAGAAAGCCAGAAAACTTGGACAAATTAAAAATCTACGCAGAAAACTTTAACAGCGCACATCCATTGACACCCCTTAGCAGAACATTGAAGGAACCATACTACGCTGCTGCTGCTCAGAGTCCAGGTACACCTAAAGTTCAGTACTCAAATAGAACGAGCCGATCAATCACTCGGAACACGCAAGTGAAACAGGATGATCATAGTAACAAACCATGGAACAAACAGTTCAATAGAGACCATAGCCGATCCTATCAAAACAAAACAAGAAATAGCACTGACAATAATACTGAGTATAAGAAAACCAACAAACCTATAATTAAATGTCAATATTGTGGAATGAAAGGCCACACAGCAGACAAATGTTACAAAATCGTGGGATATCCAAAAGAAACTGCAAATGCATCACTCCAAACAGGTGTAAACAATCAGACACGAGTAATGTCAGGAGAAAATATAAATGTGTATTGCGTGAAAGGTATGTCACTTTTAACACAAACTCACAAATCAGGATCGCTATTTTTTTGTGAAGGCAAAGCTAATGGAACTGATTGCAAAATATTGAGAGACACAGGATGCAGTACAGTAGGAATAAAAGCATCTTTGATCAATGACGAAGACAAAACTGGAAAAACGGTACAATGCATCACATTCAGTGGCACAGTCGAAACCTTTGAAACAGCTAACGTGTACATAGAAACCCCATACTATACAGGAATAGTGGAATGCTGTATACTTCCCAACCCCGTCGCTGATGTTATTGTTGGCAATATAAAAGGTCTTAAAGACAACCCAAAAGATGTAAAAGAATGGTCATTAACCCAAGAAACAGCTTGTCTAGCAGAAACAAGAAAGATGACTAAGACAACAGAGAAGCCAATGACTATTTCTCTTGAACCACAACAATTTGACAGGAACACGTTCATTGAAGAACAGAAAAAGGACCCGACTTTAACATCATATTTCAATATCGCAAACAAAGGGACGAAATCAAAAGTTGAATACATCATTGAAAAAGATATTCTGTTCAGGTTACATAGGAAAAGAAACAAAATAGCTAAACAACTGGTCACGCCGAGTATTTACAGAAACAAAATCCTTGGAATAGCGCACGATTCAATAACTTCTGGACATCTTGGGAGCTCTTCCACATTGAAGAGAATATCCGAGAATTTCACATGGCCTGGAATTACTAAAGACGTCCGAGAATATGTGAAATCTTGTGACACATGCCAAAGAAGAGTCGCAAAAGGCAGAATACCGAGATTGCCATTAGAGACAACCCCAGTTATTGAAAAAGTTTTTCAAAAAGTTGCAATTGACATTATAGGCCCTTTAACATAATCAGATAGAAACCATACACACATACTAACACTAGTCGATTACGCAACCAGGTGGCCAGAAGCGATAGCATTGAAATCAACTACATCGGATCACATAGCTGAAGCATTGATGACAATTTTTACTAGAATAGGCATACCAAATGAGATACTGTCGGACAATGGACCCCAATTTACATCACATATGATGCATGAAACCATGAAACTCATGGGAATCCAACACTCATTCACAACTCCCTACCACCCCCAAGCAAATGGTCTTTGTGAAAGATTTAATGGCACTCTAAAGAATATGTTAAGAAAAGTGTCAGCAGAAAAACCAGATGATTGGGACAGATACTTACCAGCAATCCTATTTGCATATAGAGAAATACCCCAAGAATCTACAGGCTACTCCCCATTTGAGTTGATGTATGGACGATCACCTCGTGGCCCGATCAATATAGTAGCCGACATTTGTAAAGGGAATGAGGAGGACAATAACGAAATTATGTTTGCTTACGAATATGTAAGAAACCTGAAAGACAGAATAGAGGATACATGTAAGCTAGCACAGGAATCCGTCACTAAAAAAGCAGAGAAATACAAGGAATACTCCGATAGAAAAAGCAAGTCAAGAAAATTTGAGATTGGTGACAAAGTACTAATACTCTTACCCGATGACTCGAGTAAACTTTTAGCTACATGGAAAGGACCATTCAATGTATTAGCAGTACGATCTGGTGTTAATTACGAGATTCAAATTAACAACACAACAAAGACATTCCATGCAAACATGCTAAAAAAATATTTCGATAGAGACAGATTATCACAACCAATATTTAACCATGTTGAAGCTGCAAACGTAGGATTAATCATCGAAACTCACAGCGATGATGTCGAACTACAACACACCCCACAACACGGTAACTCTAAAAATAGTACAATTAATGACGTCACAATCAATCCTCAACTAAACGAATGTCAGAAACGAGAAATCAGGTCATTATTAGAAAAGTACCAGTCAGTCTTTACAGACGCACCCGGACATACAACATTAGTGGAACACGACATAAAGTTAACCACATCTACCCCTATCAACGTGAAAAACTATCCTATTCCATTTCACGCACGAGAACAAGTTGAAAAGGAAGTTAAGGATATGCTAGATACAGGAATAGTTAGATATTCTTCAAGCCCATACTCATCACCAATAGTAGTAGTGAAAAAGAAAGACGGATCGATAAGGCTATGTATCGACTTTCGCAAATTAAATGAAGCAACAGTATTTGATGCAGAACCAATACCAAATCAAGAGAATTTATTTGCTGCCTTATCTCAAGCAAAATACATGACAAAATGTGATCTTTCTAGAGGTTACTGGCAGATTCCACTGAAAGAATCATGTAAGAAATACACAGCATTTCAATCACCATTAGGATTGTTAGAATTTAACTATATGCCATTTGGATTATCGACAGCCGCATCGACATTCCAAAGAATGATGCGTATGTTATTAAAAGACATCCCGTCTACACTCTCATACTTCGACGACGCATGTATTTTCTCAAACTCATGGACTGATCACATGACAACCTTAGAATTAGTGCTTGAAGCATTAAAACGTAATTCTTTAACAACAAAACCGTCAAAAACAAGCGTTGCATTTTACGAAATTGATTTTCTCGGTCATACCGTTGGTCATGGGACACAGACACCCGAGACAGAAAAACAAACAAAAATTGCACAATTGCAACCACCTAAGACAAAAAAAGAAGTACGCAAAGTACTTGAGCTCCTAAATTTTTACAGGAAATACATTTACAATTTCGCGCACATCGCGACACCGCTAACAAATCTGACAAAGAATGGGTCACCGAACAAAATTGTTTGGACAGAAGCGTGTCAGAATAGCTTTAACCAATTAAAGGCATTACTCTGTTCAGAACCAATTCTTAAATTACCCGACATATCAAAAGAATTTGTTATAAGAACTGACGCGTCTGATAAGGGCATCGCAGGTGTACTATTACAGGAACATGAGGGAACTCTAATGCCTTGCTTATATGCAAGCAGAAAATTATTGGACAGAGAATCACGATACTCTGTAATAGAGCGTGAAGGACTGGCCATCGTCTTTGCTTTAAAGACATTCAGCAGATATCTACTGCTAAAAGAGTTTGTGGTCGAAACGGACCATAAACCACTCACGTACATAAGAAATAACAAAATGAATAATAGTAGAGTACTAAGGTGGAGTCTATTTTTGCAAAATTACACTTTCAGTATCTCTCACATACCAGGCTGTGAAAATATTCACGCCGACCTACTTTCTCGATTAGTATAAACACGTGAGAAGGGTATAACTTAACCTCCCATGCATACTGTTAGTTACCTCGCAAATTATGCCAAATCAGAACGCACAATTTCGATAATTTTATTTGTAAACATGATGACCCAACTTAATGTAACATTGAGTATTGTTTGGATATATATACCATACCCATTCATGATTTGGGAAATCTTCTCTTTATCTATTATTGTTATGAATTTTCACTCATTTATGATTAATAATTGAAATGTCAATATTTCATTTACATTTTCATTCATTTCATTTAGTAAATTACCTTCATATCATCGACTTTAATCATGCTTCATTGCCATCATTATTGTTTATCACAATGATTTGTAATCACATTGCCATCATATTGTTTATCACAATGATTTGTAATCACAATCTTTCATTGTTATTGTCACCCATTCATATACCTACGTTAATATAAACATTTCCATGTGTAGTTAATAAATAATTTAATTGTAGCACAAATCATAACAATGGATTAATGCTAGAGTATCATGATAGTAAATTTACTTCCGTTTGTAAAATCTATCTTTCCCATAATGGTTAAAGAGTATATTTTAAACGTGGGTGGAGGGTGTCACAGTAAAGATTGTTCACAATTATCTTATTAAATTTTATTTTATTAAGAACTAAATTCATCTCACTCCAGTTATATTTCGGTAGGCTTAGATAAACTTTACCTTCTAATATTAGATCGTCTTTCCTTTTATAGCCTTCCCTCGAATTAATTTCTAATTAGTGAATACTTTTCATTCTACATTCTGTCACGTAGCCACTTATTATAAAAGCTGATAGGTCTAACATTCGACACTCACTTTCTCTCCACAATCTATGCCGGACGGCCAGTCACTCTATTCCTATATATATATTGTAAGATTTTTATCTTTTGGGACTTTGTAGATATTATATCTACACCATTAAGACGCCGGAGCTTTTAACTTTGATTGTATAATCTTCAAGGATCAAACCCAAGCCCGCTGTACTACACTATAACCTCTTACCAATTGCCTGGAAGTGGAATTTTACGAGTCCAATCCTGTTATCAGAGGAATAGATCATCCAAGCCCATCAACTGCCTGGAAACGTAAACTTATGAACCTGATATATTATCATAAGTTACGTAAAGTATTCATATCTCTATTTGTAACTACCACGATCACTGTTTACCTCTTTTAATTAAATTTCATCATTATTTTTATTTCATTGTAAACAAATCGTTAATTGTTTTTCATTTATAGTAACTAGTAAATTCTGGGGCCTCATTCTACATATATCTTTATGCATAGTCGAGTAGCTCTTTACTCACTTGAGACCATGACAATAATAATAATAATAATAATAATAATAATAATAATAATAATAATAATAATAATAATAATAATAATAATAATAATAATAATAATAATAATAATTATAATAATAATAATAATAATAATAATAATAATAATAATAATAATAATAATAATAATAATAATAATAATAATATTCTTTGTGTCTGTCTGACTCTCTCTCTCTCTCTCTCTCTCTTTCTTTTTTTTTTTTTTTTTTTTCAATATCTTAGCAGAGGTAGGGGACCACTAATAACACTATTGCTGTCTAGTATTCTTCAATAAACACACCCCCCCCCACTCCCCCATCCCCCCATATCTCTACCTTAATCTTGAGATATGTGTATAGTTTTGATATCATTACATCATATCATTCTCTCTCTCTATCTATCTATCTCTCTCTTCCATTGCACACACGCACACACACACACACACACACACACACACACACACACACATTTACAAATTTTCGTCTATATTATTATGACAATCTAATATAAATATAATGTATGTATTTTGTGTTTACTTGAAAAAGGCCAAATGTCAAAACGTCGTTTGTTTTATATTGTTCATTCATGAGTCAGATTTATTCTCTTTATCTTTATCTCCATTTTATTGACTCATTTAGGCACCTCTATTTATTAGTTTTTCTTTCTTTGTCCTGGCCCTACTTGACTGGGAGGAAAACACTTAAAATGATTTGTAAACATTTGAGTGTGTTCCTCTTAGTGCTTGAGTCAGGATGAGACTTGTATGTGATCTCAAACTAAGAACACTGATTGTGTGCTCTTGGAATCTACATCTGATGTTCCCTATTTGAAACAATTCCCCTTTTCTTCCCTTTTCTTGGGTACTTTAACCGTAATTCTAGAACTTTTGGCTATCCCATTTTCTTCCTTATTACTGGCGCTAATATGACCTTAATGTGTCTCAAGCGCCCTACAACCCTTGAAAACAAAACTAACATACTACTATGACCCTTTAATTTTGAACAATCTACTGACGAGGATTAGTAGACAACGATGGGGCTGCCTGAATCCTGGGATCGTGAAAATACTAACGAAAGAGCAAAAAATGGAGAGGCTTTGGATGGGAACAAGATAGACAATGGACGTTGGGAATTTGTGTGTTTGAATCACCGTCTGGTATATCAGCTTGGGAATTTGTGTGTTTGAATCACCGTCTGGTATATCAGCTTGGGAATGTGTGTGTTTGAATCACCGTCTGGTATATCAGCTTGGGGATGTGTGTGTGTTTGAATCACCGTCTGCTTTATCACCTTTTGAATTTGTGTGTTTGAATCACCGTCTGGTATATCAGCTTGGGAATGTGTGTGTTTGAATCACCGTCTGGTATATCAGCTTGAGAATGTGTGTGTTTGAATCACCGTCTGGTATATCAGCTTGGGGATGTGTGTGTTTGAATCACCGTCTGGTATATCAGCTTGGGAATCTGTGTGTTTGAATCACCGTCTGGTATATTCAGCTTGGAATTGTGTTTGAATCACCGTCGTATATCAGCTTGGAATGTGTGTGTTTGAATCACCGTCTGGTATATCAGCTTGGAATGTGTGTGTTTGAATCACGTCTGTATATCAGCTTAATTTTATTAATCACCGTCTACTATACTACTTACTATACTTAATACTACTACTACTACTATCTACTTACTCTTATTATACTGCTACTACTACTACTACTATCTAACTACTACTAACTTACTACTTACTACTACTATCTACTACTCTAACTACTACTACTACTACTACTACTACTACTACTATACTACTACTATTACTACTACTACTATACTACTACTACTACTATACTACTACTATACTACTACTACTACTACTACTACTACTATACTACTACTACTAACTACTACTACTACTACTACTACTACTATATACTACTACTACTACTACATACTACTACTACTATACTAACTACTACTACTATACTACTACATACTACTACTACTACTACTTACTACTACTACTACACTACTATACTACTACTACTACTAACTACTACTATACTACTAACTACTACTTACTACTACTACTATTACTAACTATACTACTTACTACTACTACTACTACATTACTACTATACTACTACTACTACTAACTAACGATTACTACTACTATTACGACTACTACTACTACTACTACTACTACTACTACTACTATTAATACTACTACTACTACCACTACTACTACTACTACTACTACTACTACTATTACTACTACCTGTGCGAACGTAGTCCCTATCACGAGAAGAGTCTTCTTGGCTGGACCTCAAAACCAAGGAGCCCTATTCTCTAGCATCGCCTAGATGGAAGTGATCTGCCTTCTATTCTCTGTCAAAGCTTACAGCAAAGTCTATGCACTGACAGTCGCTTTCATTCCGGGCACGGGAACCGTCTATTTGACTCATGGCGGGCGTGTAATGTGTCACTTATCTCATTTAAATTCCATTTTTAACTTCTATGAACGTCCACCGAAGATGAGGAGGTGATGATATGAAATGCTCGGACCTGCCAACCCTTAGTTATAATATGTCAAAACAAGAGATTGAAACGACTGCATTATATGTGTACATATCCACTTGTCTGATGGCCGGACGCAGTTAGTTATGGGTTTGATTTAGCATTGTGTAAAGGACAATATTTTGCGTTGGTTTGAAAGTTAAAATAAATACCCCAGATTGATGCCATGGAGGTAGCCTGAAACAGTTATAGAGGCAAAGGTCTCTATTAATATCCCAGTGAGACACTTTATTATACAATATGATATGATAAGATACCAACTGGTATATCTTCTTGGGAATGTCTGTTTGATTCACCGTCTGGTATAGATAACACGAAGATGACGTAACTCTGGTCTTTGTTATTGTTTTTTGCCATCCGCGTTTACGAGTACTTCTCACTAAACTGTATTAACCAGACTATAAAAGTTAATGGTTACACATAGTTTTGTGTGTTGGCCCGTTATAATTCCGGGTGGCAATGTTGTGAGCTTTTTAGACAAGCGTATACTATCTATATCATGTACATTCCAAGTTAATAATTTGCAATAGAGATTGTTAAAGACACAATGCTGTAACACCACATTCAATCAGATAGAGCATGGTAAATTTAATATATTTTTTCCCATAAAGTAATACTGACAGAAGAATGCTTTGAGTGATTTGAAAATGCCTTTTTTAAAATACAAATTCATTCATTCCTCATAGACTAGGTCATCAGCCCGTAAAATTGTGAAAAGAAACAGCCTGAAACAAATTTTCACCTTAAAACCATAAAATTATTTTTATTTTTTAATTTCCTTTAATTTCGTCCGATACGGGAAATTTGTTTCTAGGGTCTATTCCAAGGGAAGACTGGAATAGCCCAGGCGTCAGCCGCAGTGCAGCGCCGCAAATTAAGCTAAGGCGAGCTGACTTGCTCAAGGACACACAGCGCCGCGCAGGTAATCGCACATAATAATAATATATCTTTATTGTTCTCAATATAGTGGCAATTTGTCATTTGGTTTCACATTTATAACAATACAATATATTGACATAGACACACTCACACATATGCACACTAGTGACATCGTAGTCATCGTCAACCTCATCGACATCAACATCACCACCATCATCATCATCATCATCATCATCATCATCATCATCATCATCATCATCATCATCATCATCATCATCACAACAACCTTCCTAATATTTCCGTTACAATCTTTCACTTTCACCATTCCCCTATAACACCATCACCACCCTCATCACACTCCATATTATATTATTTTCCTGTAACAAGCTATGAGAGGGAGAGCTTGTGGCCCTCCTCTCTCTCTCTCTCTCTCTCTCTCTCTCTCTCTCTCTCTCTCTTCTCTCTCTCTCTATCTATCTATCTCTCTGTTCTTTCACGTTTATGCCAGGAACAGTAATATCTTCGTAATATATACATAACATGCATTTATGTTATAGTAAAGTTACACAAAATGAGATATTGAGATTTGCACATCAAATTTCCTCTCTCTATCCTTTCTTTCTAAGGGTAGGAATCGTGACCCCCCCCCCCCCCGCTCTCTCTCTTTCTCTCTCTCTCTCTCTCTCTCTCTCTCTCTCTCTCTCTCTCTCTCTCTCTCTCTCTCTCTCTCCCTATCGCTCTGTCTTTCTTTCTTATCTATCTTCTCTGTATGTGAGGAATAACTATCGATGCTGTGAGTTTGTCCAAAATGCTCAAAACACCCGTCAGCAGGACCAATACACAAAACCATATGTATAAGAAGGTTGACCTTTGTCTTACTTTTGACTTAATTGATGTTGTTGACAAAAAAAAGATTACTGTATGTATTATTTTTTGACATAACTGATAATGTATGCAAAGGGTGGGCACATTTTATGGTCGCCTACAGGGATTGATGATTGGGCGCAGCTTGGTTAATGCAGACGGGAGAATTTGGTGAGCTTGTTGCCTACAGGATTGCTAATTGGGAGCAGCTTTGTTGATACATATTGGAGGATTTGGTGAGATAAACGTTGCGCACATTTAGTTGCTGCCTTCAGGTATTGCTAATTGGCCTGACTAATGCATGTCAATTCACGTGAAAAATGCCAGGACACGGTTGGTAGTTATAAAAGATAGGGTCATTTTGGAGAGAGACAGAGAGCACTCAACACGAGATCAGCCGGTTGGGTGACTATATGGAGCCATGGCAGTGAGAGACAATTTAAGTCTAAGGTATGAAAGTTATTTGATCAAACTGTCGGGCTAAAAAGAAAAATGAACTATGATAAAATAAATCTATCTTAAGAAAAAAGAAGTTCAATCAATTTGATTAGTATAACTTAGATATCTATCTATCTATTTATCTATCTTTCTATATATCTATCTTTCTATCTATCTATCTTTCTCTCTTCTTTCTCTTTCTTCCTCTATCCATTCCCCTCTTCTATTGTAATACATTACCTTTCGAGTGCAAAGCAAAGACCGCACGGCTGAGCCACGTTACCCTACGCTAGTGTTAAAACGTTCTAAAATATTTTATCTGGGTATAATAATAATAATAATAATAATCTTTATTCTCCAAATTAAAGGCAATTCATGTGAGGTAAACAATGCTCAGTTTGGTTCATGGTATGAACATCAACACATTTACAAATACAGACACAGCCATACACGAACATACACGCTTGCACATTGTTTCTACACATGTATACAAAAGAAATGAGCGTACATACAAACACATATACATACATACATACATGCAGACATACATACAAACCAGCATGTCATCGTATATGCATGCCTACATTCATACATACATACATACATACATACATACATACATACATACATACATACATACATACATATATACATACACACAGACACACACATGACACACGGTGCCAGATTTAGGGGACAGGAATAGATTCAAGAATAAGTAAATCTTTCCAAAGTATAATCAGTTTTCCTGCACTGAGAATAGCCTTCAACAGTCATGACGTCACTTCCTTCTTAATGACGCATAGTAACTTAGTAACTGTCTCTAAACTTGGGCGGACGCCCTTTTGAAATCTTTCTCCTACGAGCATAAAAGTGTATCCAGAGAAGAAAAACATAATAAATATGATCATGTTTTGACTTTTATACATTCTGACCACATGACGTATGAAAAGTTCTAGTCAGCATGAAGAACAAAAAGTACCCCTTTTCTTTGTTTAGAACCAGGCTGCTCGCCGTTGCTTGGCGACGTGACATCAGACTATTAAATCCGTGTGGTCGAGGTTTTAACATGTCACTCCACTATTTTGTGAATTTTACCAGCATTCGATCATTAAACTGATTATATAATTTCTGATTCACGGATTTTCCTTTCAGATGTGAACTCTACTCTTATCTGTCATATAATTTTTAAAACTCTAGCGCTAGAACCTGTTATCTGTGGAGATTGGCGCATTATAGATACAATTCATTATAATTATTATTATCATTTTTATTATTATCATTATTATTATTATTATTATTATTATTATTATTATTATTATTATTATTATTATTATTATTATTATTATTATTATTATTATTATTATTATTATTATTATTATCATCATCATCACCATTATTATTGTTTCTGAAGTTCAGTCTCCAGTCGATACATGCTAAATTAATTTGGTAGATTTTTCTTTCCTCTTATTACTGTTTCTGATTTGTTTTACATCACCAAACCACTATTTTAACAGTTTAATAGAATGTAGATGCCAATGCTTGTTTCACAATCTGTCATTGTCATAATAAGATCTCTACAAATTTTGACAAAATTATGATAATGAGGCGATATGAAGAAGTGAATTTCAATACCTGATAAGTCACACCTAGATAGAAAATGAGATCAAACTATTGGACACTGACTTTGGAATCAACAAGAACAAGCTGATCTTTCGAAACACTCAATGTATTATTCTACAAGGCAAAGACAACAAGCATTGTACTCTTTAACCGGCGTGTACACATTTGCAAGTCACACAACCGAACGCAATTGTAGGATTTTTAAAATGTTGTAATTGACAATATGTTACATTGGTTTGAAAGTATTTGTGCCACACAGTTGGGTTACCAGACCTGCAAATAGGTGCATGCACACACATCGTCTTTACGGCATTAAATAAATGACAAAATAAATAGCAGTTTGGGCTTTTATATAGCGCAATATCCACTTAATGTGCTCAAAGCGCTTTACAAGGACTCCCTAACCAACAGCAACATTTAACATGTAGAACGAGACATGAAGCCTGTTAGGAGATAATATAATTTTTTTTCGACAGAGATAACGCGGCCAGGTACTCTTTTTACACCTGAGTGCAGTGAGGCAATATGAGTAAAGAGCCTTTTCCAAGGATTTAACTATGCGCCGAGCAAGGCTCGAACTCAGGACCTTCCGATCCGAAAGCGAGTGTCATACCACTAGACCCCATGGCCGCACAAAACTTAGCAAGTTTTGAATGTCACCTCCTGATATAAGAAAAAAATCCCATTTAACCAGTTAACTACCATACTCTAGAAAGACAGGTATTTCAAAATTTGGCCAGAAAACTCGTCCTTCAAAATTTCGATCGATTTAACCCTCTTATTACCAACTATAAGAAAATCGTCACATTCGTTACGACAAAACAAACATTTTTCTAATTCAAATTTCTTTTGTACATCAAAAAATTTAAACAAAATGAACAGTGTGCTGTAGAGCATCTTTTGTTAAAGACATTATGTATCCCAATAATTTACTGATTTTGGGTTTGAGTGATAAAAAAACTATTTTTGTTTTAGTTGGGTGTGAAGTTTTGGGGAAATCCTGAAAATGGCTGGTAAGGAGAGTGTTAAATGGCCCTCACCTTGGCAAAATCTCTTAAACTCGGGATCTCGCAAGATATTCATTAGTCCCAGGTTTGAGAGTTTTTACTAAGATGAGGGTCATTTAAATCGATCGATATTTGAAGGACGAGTTTTCTGGCCAAATTGATAAATAAACGTTTTACCAGCAGAGTACAGAGTTGACTGGTTGAGAAACTGATAAATCGACCATTATCTAGTTAATTTGATATAAATTAACAAATAAGGCTAGGTTATAGTGTACTGTCGTACTACAGAAAAACCACATTTTAAAAATGTTTGGTCATACACCCTCGCCCTTTATAATTCATCGAACAAAATGACCCTAATCTTGTCAAAAACCCAAATCTGGAACTTCACTTGAAATTTTGCTTGAAACCCAGGTTTGAGGGTTTTCGACAAATGAAGGTCATTTTAATCGATCGATATCTTTCGAAGGACAGTTTTCTGGCAAAATGTGAAACTGCATTTGTTCAGAGTGATGTAGATTAGTAGTTAAGGCTTTACCTAAAAAGTATTGAGAACAAATTTCACAGTGAATGACATAATCAGTCGGATGGTGAAAAGGTTTGAACTGAGATATTGCCAATTTAATTTTAGTTAGAAGGTCAATTTTTATCATGTCATAAATTAAACGATTAAATCAACCCTTTTGGCACATATTCGGAAAATATCAGAGCTTAATTTCACTTCTTAACTTTTTATTACAGCTATTCAAGTTGAAAATTATTAAATTTGATAAAAGTTGCTGGATACCTTTCCCATACATCTGACCATAACTTCATAAAATGTCACCCGATTTACTTCAAATAAATAATAAAATGCTCTGGGGAGCATAATATTTCAGAAAATGCAAATCCCAAATTGTCACCTTCCGACTGATTACTGACACAAATTACAGATTGTCATTGAGTCGAATTATGCCGCACACTAAAAAGTTACTTTTTCCATTTTTACCTAAAAAAAATTATTAAAAATTAGCCTCATAATATGTGGCCTACAACCTCGAAACGGTATTATGTCGGGTGGATTAGATGTTAAAAGTTGAATCTGTAGTCAAAGGTATTACACTTTGATTTTTAAAAAATAAATAAATAAATAAATTTAAAAAAAAAACAAAAACAAAAACAAAACAGATTCACTTTTATATAAAGCAATATCCAAGAAACATGCCCAAAGCGCTTAACAAAGGGTCCTGACCAACAGCAACACGCAACATGTAGAACGAGACATGACTTCTGTTAGGCGATATTACAATTTTTTTTTTCTAACAGAGACAACGCTGTTAACGACCAAATACTTATTTTACACCTGAGTAAGGTGAGCAAATGTGAGTAAAGAACTTTTTCTAAGGACTCAACAATGCGCAGACTGAGACTCGAACCTAGGATATTCCGATCCGAAAGTGAGTGTCATTCACCACAAGACCACATAGCCACACTATTTAATGTCTGATTGTGAAGAATGAATAAAACTTTTCAAAGTGATAACAATTAAATGTTACAGTTCTTATCCTTTTGAATGTAAATTCCCTTTTTGCGGCTATGTCGTGGTCTTGTGGTGATGACACTCCCTTTCGGATCGGAAGGTCCTGGGTTCGAGTCTCGCTCGGCGCATAATTGAATCCTTGGAAAAGGCTCTTTACTCACATCCAATCACCGTACTCAGGTGTAAAATGAGCACTTGACCGTTAACAGCGTTGTCTGTCGGAAAAATAATTGCAATGTCGCCTAACAGGCGTCATGCCCCGTTCTACATGTTACGTGTTGTTGTTGGTCAGGGACCCTTTATAAAGCGCTTTGAGCACGTTTAGTGGATATTGCTCTGTATAAAAGCTTAGATTATATAGGGAAAGACAAAATGTGATGGATTTTTAGCAGAGTTCAGAATGATGACATCTGCAAATCTCAGAAATTATGCTAGTTGCGTAAAGCTCGGAGAAATAAATAACAATAATGAAACGGATTAAAGGCTTCAATTTAAATAACAATCAGATTTATATTTTTAATTATTATCTATCATTGTATTCCAAATTGAAGCTTCTATTCTAACTCGCGCATAATTGCAGGCCTGATTCTTATGATGCAAATACTCTCAAACCAACACAGATTAGTGGCGATCCCGATAGCTCAGTTGGAAGAGCACTCGCTTCACAATCAAAGGGGCCAAGATCGATCCCGGTTGCAATCGAGATTTTATTTTTCTGACTCTCCTGTCCACCCAGCAATGAATCGGTAGCTGAGTCTGTTAGATTTGTCGGAAAGTACTTTCCGATGGACGAGCGTCCTATCCAAAGGATAGCAAACAACTGCTATTGTCCGTTTCACGCTATAGAAACCTTGATAAACTCCGGTTCTAGTGGCCCACAGTCTCTGAAGGACTACTTTTTAAAAAACACAAATTATTATATGGTCCATTACCGAATCCATCCAGAAAGAGGAAAATAGGAAGACCAAGGTAAACCTGGAGGAGAGACCTACAGGGTAGAGCTGGAGAAGTCTAGGATGCGCTGGCGGGAGATGGAAAGACTGGCCAACGACAGAAGGGGATGGAAACGTTTCATCGGCGGCCCATACCCACTGTGGGATGAGGACGGAAGAGAAGACCGTCCATTACAACAATCGAGCCAATAACTGCATTCGATTATCAGGATAGTAAATTTGAGTACGTAATAGGATTCAACATTCTGATGTCATGTCCGCCCAGCAACGATCAGCTTGGTTCTAAACAAAGGAAATTGGTACTTTTTATTCTTCACGCTGACTAGAACTTTTTCACATGTCATGTGATCAGAATGTATAAAAGTCAAAACATGATCAGATATATAATGCTTTTCTTCTCTGGATACATTTTTATGCTCGTCGGAGAAGTATTTCATAAGGACGTCGCCATTTTCCAGATAGTTTAGAACCACTTACTAAGTTACTATGCGTCGTTACGAGGGAAGTGACGTCACGACTGTTGAAGCCTATTTCAATCCATCATATTATTGTTATTCCAGATGTAATGCAGAAAGAATCGTCAGTGGTTATTAAGTTGCTGCGGCTTGTGTTGAATTCCGTAGGCATGTAAATGGTAAGTGTAGAACTCCAGGAAATACATCTTGTCGGGGGAGACATAATGAAAACTGATGGCGTAGTCACTAATATTTTCCATACCCTGTAAGTCATAGAACAGGAAATAGGTAAATAGGTAAGTTTTATTGATGAATGGAAGGATGAATGGATGGATGGATGGATAAATAGATGGATGGATGGATGGGTGGGTGGTTTGATACATGGGCGGATAGATAGATGGATGAATGGATAGTTGAATGGATGGGTGGATGGATGGAACAATTGGTAGATGAATCGATTAACATATGAATTGATAGACAGATAAAACGATAATGGATAAATTGGTAGATGTATGATGGTAAAAATATAAATAGATAGACAGATAGATAGATAGATAGATAGATAGATAGATAGATAGATAGATAGATAGATAGATAGATAGATAGATAGATAGATAGATAGATAGATAGAGGGGGAGAACGGAAGAAGGAGAGAGTGAGAGAGAGATAGAAAGAAAAAGAGATGGAGAGAGATAGAGAGAGAGAGAGAGAGAGAGAGAGAGAGAGAAAGAGAGAGAGAGAAAGAAAGAGAGATATAAAGGGAGAATAAAAAAAAGAGAGAGAGAGAAAGAGAGAGAGAGAGAGAGAGAGAGAGAGAGAGAGAGGGGGGGGTAGAAGGAGAGAGAGAGAAAGAAAGAAAGTGAATGAGAAAGGGAGAATGGAGAATGAAAGAGAGAGATAAAGGGAGAAAGAAAGAATCAAACAAACAAACAAAGAGAGAGAGAGAGAGAGAGAGAGAGAGAGAGAGAGAGAGAGAGAGAGAGAGAGAGAGAGAGAGACTATATAAATATATAAACCCACCAAGCACTTGTATTTCTTACTCTTTTATTACAAGAAAAAGATGTTTGTCAATCCGTGTGCCATGGCAAAGCATTCCGTTACACAATTCTCTGTCCTTTTTTCTGATTTAATATGTTTGTATCCATTGATATCTACATTGACATATTAGCCTTCCAACATGATTAGTTTGACCTTTGACTTTTGGCTAATACTCTTACTTTCAATAAGGACGCACTGGGATTGTCATAATTCTATTGATTATTCCCCTTGTCTATCCATATTGATGAATCGTCTCCCTTACCACGTTACGTGGTCACAGCAAATACATCGTTATTAATGTTATGCATTTAGTTTTTTTTAAAAATAAATCACATATCCACAAGCCGGCAAACCAACACACAAAACGATATGTAACCGTTAACGTTTATAGTCTGATAGAATTTTGTGAGAACGAATCATAAAAACGACTGGTTAAAAACAACAAAGAGCGGATTGACGTCAATTTCGTTCCTTCTATAAACTATAGACTTCCTTGTGTAGATTTAAATTAATTTTTATTCTCTTTCGTCATTATCTGCGTCTTTTGTGTGTAAGCTGAAGAAAGCCAAAGGCCAAAACGTTGATTGTAATGTATGGCCCCCTTTTGTATGAGTGACATTCATTCACTTTATTTTTCTCTCCAGTTTATTGGCTCATCTAGGCCCCTCTAGCTTTTGGTTTTGAATAGGGGAGATAAAAAAAAACGTCATCTACTTTTCTGGTTCCAAAATCCCTGGAAGTATGTACTTAACTAGTCCTTCGGAGGACTAATATGATGAATAGGTTACATATTGAATCACAAGGTGGCAGCCAATGAGATTGGCACCAGTTTTTTTTTGACACCACACTTCTGTTCTCAATAGAAATTCAATTATTCTCGTCTTGTTCATTTTGACATAGACTAATACTAAATTGATGCCAAGGCTTTCATTTACTGATTGGAATCAACTGAAGGATTTAATGAATGACTATAGGAACAAAAATGTGGTGTAAAAAAAAACTGGTTCCTTTCTCACTGGAAGTGTAAAACCGCTTTTCCGGAGAAATAAATACATGCCTTGTGTAAATGACCTTCTGGTTTCAGAGTGATAGTATCTTATTTTCTATATAGTCTAAATATATGCTGGTCGTCAACAAAGATCATCCATCATCGCTCATTTACGTCCTGTAATCCTAAGAATTTGCCCATGCATCCTAAAACTGAAATAGTTATGCCACCTTTATGAAAACCTATTCATTATAAGTGCTCCGAAGGACTGGTTTATACACATACCAAGGATTTAGGAACCAAGAGAGTATAGGGTTTGATGTCACAACATTTCTTCCCTATCATGCGCAGCTAGTAAAATGTGAATTAAAAGAAAACACAATAGTATACAACTATAATAAATCTTATGATAAGTTCTCTTTTAATTCTCATTAACAAGCTACACACGTTGAAAGGTTACAAATAGTTTTGTATGTCGGTTACATTCGATCTGGCGGGCAGAATTTGTGAATATAATACTTAAATGTATACTATAAGCACATACCCCTCTTCCACCTTCGCTGTCGTATTTATAAAACCATGCAGGAAAACGAGCATTGATCATGCCTTCCGGAGAAAAACAATGAAATCTCGTTCTCCTCAGAACATCCACTGTAGGTTTTAATTTCACACCGAGATTTTGCATACATTTGCCCATCTGAACATCCTCAGCTCCTTTATCCGTAGCACATAATTTGGGGTCTAAACTTCCAATCTGCCCGTATCTTCTTAATGCTTCTTTGCTGAGCACGTAACCCCCTCCACCACTAGAGTAGCCTTGCTTCAAGAACGGTTTGAATCTGTGGCCAAAATAGACAGGGTCTTGAGGGTCTTCGTCGGACAGGAAATATCGTAAGTTTTCTAGGATGACGTAAGTATCATCATCGGCTTTCATGAACCATTCGGCGTCATGGTAGTGATGCTGGTAGATATACTGGAATGCCTGATAGAACAAAATGATAAAAGTAAAGAAAAGCATATTTATTATAAAATGAAGCACAAAAACTTGAGCTTTTATATAGAGAAATGTCCACTAAACGTGCGCAAAGCGCTTTACAAGGGGTCCCTGGACAACATCAAAATTTTAGCATGTAGGACGAGAAGTGACACCTGCAAGAAGAAATTACTTTTTTTTTCTGACAGAGACAATGCTGTTAATGGTTATGTACTCTTTACGTCTAATCACGACGAGAGAATAATGTGAGTAAAGAGCATTTTCCAATGACTCAACTATGCGGCGCTTAGAGCTGTACTCGAATCGAAGGACCTTCCGATCTGAAGGCGACTGTCATACCACAAGACCACATAGCCGCACAAATTGAACGCTGAAAGTCCAAGAAAATCTTAATTTAAAAAAACAAACTAATTTCAGGACACGGTCATTTTAAATAATGGCATCTCTATTTTTTTTTTCTAAATCATTTCCGTGTACGTTCTGATGTTACGTCACTTCTACGCCTAAATATTTGTTTAAGTCTAAAGTGAAATCAAAAGAATTGAAATGTAGCAACATGGGTTCTTTAGTTGATTAGCTTTATAATAAGAAACATGTTTGATCAATTTTACGTAACTTGATAATGTGTGTAGAATTCGTCTGAAATTAAACAGTAGGTTTTTAACCAATCAAAATACAAGACGTGTGACACACCCCCAAAGACGCTAGGACAAACATAACTGATTGTTTACAAACAAGAGAATATAATATGAAATATACTTCTGCGGTTTTGTCATTGTTTGTAGACCGCCACTGGGACATATAATATTCTTATTAAACTATATAAAAACTTTTAAGTTTGTGTTTCGTTGCGATTCGTCTGGCAAGAGGCACCAGACAATTAGATATTATTATTATTATAATTATAATTATTATTATTATTATTATTATTATTATTATTATTATTATTATTATTATTATTATTATTATTATTATTATTATTATTATTATTATTATTATTATTGTTATTATCATCATCATCATCATCATTATTATTATTATTATTATTATTATTATTATTATTATTATTATTTTATTATTATTATTATTATTATTATTATTATTATTATTATTATTATTATCATTATTATTATTATTATTATTATTATTATTATTATTATTATTATTATTATTATTATTATTATTATTATTATTATTCGTTTTATTATTATTAATTATTTTTAAATTATAATTTTTTTTTTAATTTAGCTTTTATCTAGGGCAATATCCACTAAACATGCTCAAATCCCTTTACAAAGGGTCCCTGACCAACAGCAACACGTAAATTAAAGAACGAGAGAAGCCTGTTAGGCGATAATACAATTTTATTTTCGACAGGGACAACGCTGTTAACGGCCTGGTAGTCATATTTTACACCTGAGTACGGTAAAGAGTCTTTTCCAAGGACTCAATTATGCGCCGCGCGAGGCTTGAACCCAGGATATTCCGGTGCAAAAGCGAGTGTCATACCAGAAGACGACATATTATTATCGTTATTATTATTATTATTATTATTATTATTATTATTATTATTTATTATTATTATTATTATTATTATTATTATTATTATTATTGTTATTATTATTATTATTATTATTATTATTATTATTATTATTATTATTATTATTATTATTATTATTATTATTATTATTACTATTATTATTATTACTGATATAAAATGAAATCGGAAAACAAAACAAACTAACCAACACACCTGCATGGTTTTGGCAGTTAGATGCTCTCTTCCCTCAGATACGTTTAATCCAATGGTTGGGAATGAGTCATCTTTCTCTGAACTCATAAACAACTGGACATTGCAACGCCTGGCCCAGGTTTTCTTCACGTGAATTGTTTTCCTAGGAATAAGCACGCAGACATTGGCTCAAATTATATCGAATAATAATATAAATAATTTTTTTAAAAATATTTAAAAATTCCCTTTATTCTTCCCATCGGGGTATTTATCTCTAGGGTCTATTCCAATGACTACTTAAAAAAAATATTGGTTGGTGACGTCTAAATTAAATGTAAAAATGATTACTTTTTTATAATGGTTGGTGACGTCTAAATGTAAAAATGATTACTTTTTTAGAATGGTTGGTGACGTTTAAATGTAAAAAATGATTACGTCTTTAGAATGGTTGGTGACGTCTAAATGTAAAAATGAATACTTTTTTAGATTGGTTGGTGACGTCTGAATGTAAAGATGATTACGTTTTTAGAATGGTTGGTGACGTCTAAATGTAAAAATGATTACGTTTTTAGAATGGTTGGTGCGTCTAAATGTAAAAAAATATTTTTTAATTCCCGTTATCCTTCCCATCGGGGTATTTATCTCTAGGGTCTATTCCAATGACTACTTTAAAAAAAAATATTGGTTGGTGACGTCTAAATTAAATGTAAAAATGATTACTTTTTTAGAATGGTTGGTGACGTTTAAATGTAAAAATGATTACTTTTTTAGATTGGTTGGTGACGTCTAAATGTAAAAATGAATACTTTTTCTAGATTGGTTGGTGATGTCTAAATGTAAAAAATGATTACTTTTTTAGATTGGTTGGTGACGTCTAAATGTAAAAAATGATTACTTTTTTAGATTGGTTGGTGACGTCAATATCCAACAGAGAACACGAACCCTTTTATACAGGTCTTGAGCAATGGAATCGTCATCTGTATTGGGGTGGGGGTGGGGGGGGGGGGGGTGACAGGAGAGAATTAGTAAACAAATGATCTCTACTAGCATCATCATCATCATCATCATCATCATCATCATCATCATCATCATCATCATCATCATCATCATCATCATCATCATCACTACTATCATCATCATCATCATCATCATCATCATCATCATCATCTCATCATCATCTCGGTATTGAACCTACATCCTTACCGTGATGAACATGCTCATCTTCAAACTCATGCACTCTGCCATCCCCACCAGCATGCTTGTCCATCCACCCGTGCATGACATCACCACCACCTTCACCATCATCCTCATCTTTGTATGAGTTGATTTCTCCGTGAATGATCTGATTGGAATTCTCAGACTGGAAAATAAGTGAATAAACAAATAAACAAATAAATAGATAAAGAAATAAATAAATGAATAAATAAAGAAATATTATGAATAAATAAATGAATGAATATATAAATAAAAACAATAAACAAAAAGCTTGCTGAGTTACGTCAATTTTGTTCCTTCTATAGTGATTATGAAAAACATTGCTTAGAAATTATTCAATTGCTATAACCGTGAAACATCACGTTAGACATTGCACTGCGACATACAATCCTATAAATAGGGGACGAAATTGTGATGTAAAAAAACTGGTTCCAAAATCACTGGAAGTGTAAAACAACGCGGAGGACTGAATAAATACATTATATAACTGGTCCTCTGGTTTCATTAGGACAGGCGAAGTGACTTGCTCAATGCCACACAGCGCAGCGGCGGGTGATCGAACTTGATACCTTTCGGGTACGAAGGAAAGACCGTACGGCTGAGCCACGCTGTGTTTGTACGTTACAACCGGCTGGCGAATTTGTGAGTATTTTACGTAAATGCATAACATCGATAATATTAATATGTACCTACCATTTCAAGCCGGATGGCCGGTGACTTGACCATGGCCTGTTTCAAGGTCAGGTGTCTGTGTGTCTGTAGGAGAAGGGAAACACTGAGGCCTAAACAAAGGCCAAGGATAAACTGGCGACCCTTGCCTTTGAACAAGGAGGACGTCATCTGGAATGTTCTGGGGAGAAAAGAAAGTCAAGTTGTGACAAATTCAGTACAAATCGGTTGGAAGCCTTGAACTGTTAATAAAAAAATCACTGAATAAAAATGAACTTTAAAGCTTTCTACGATGAACAAGAAGAAAGCAGTCTAGTGAACTTTAAAGAGAAAGGAAGTCAAATTGTGACAAAGTACCAAGCTGCTAGAAGCTGTTGTCTGTAAAGACTATTCAACAAAATGATTCGAACAGACTTTGACGATTTCCGTTGAGCAAGAAAGTTATCATCTGAAATGTTGCGAGGGAAAATGAAGTCATGTTCTGTCAAAATGATAACTATCCTGGTAGAAGCTGTGGACTGTAAAAAAAAAATTATATTGAACAAAATTGAATCAAACAGGTGT
The DNA here is from genome assembly GCF_034508935.2 of Berghia stephanieae. Taxonomy (NCBI): domain Eukaryota; kingdom Metazoa; phylum Mollusca; class Gastropoda; order Nudibranchia; family Aeolidiidae; genus Berghia; species Berghia stephanieae. The sequence continues at coordinate 83,177,194 of NC_088361.1, read as the reverse complement.
TGTCGACCATTTCCTTTGGACAAGAAGAAACAGGTCAAGTGGAATATTTAAAGGAAAAAGGAAGTCAAGTTTTGACAAAGTAAGTACAAAGCTGCTGTAAGCCGTGGATTGTAAAAACCATTGAATAAAAATGAACATAACAGCTGTCGACTAAGCCGCCACCCAGAATGTTTCATACAATTTTAGTGGTCTTAATAGGTTTCAACAGTCATGGTGTCACTTCCCTGGTAATGACGCATGGTAACTTAGTAACTGGCTCTAAACTATCGGAACAATGGCGAACGCCCTTATTAAATATTTCTCCGACGACCATAAAAGCGTATCCAGAGGACCCATAATAATCTGATCATGTTTTACACATTCTGATCACAAGAGATATGAAAAGTTCTAGCCAGCATGAAGAATAAAAAGTACCGATGTTCTTTGTTTAGAACCACGATGGCCGCCGTTAATGGATTGAATCCAATTAACCCGTCACAATACCATTCTTGGGTCAGTTGGCCACAACTTGTTTTATTTGTGGCTGAAGAAGGATTTTGAGCTAAAAATTGTTCCGTGTTAAGAATTGTTCTATTTCTTTATCATCTAGATCAATCAAAACATGAAAATTATTAGGGATGTTTGATTGCAGTGAAGCAGAAGAAGACGCCCATCATATACTACAGACCTACTCAAAGTGTACAACAAAAGCAAGAGAGGGTTTTGTAGTCTTTGCAGACTAAATAGGTTGGGCCCCTGACACAGCCGAGGAAGACCATGGCATTCCTTCTACAGGTAGACATTCAAACATGAAGACAACATGAGTGGGAACGAATAATAAAGAAAGTATTTTATTTTTTTTGGAAGCAGTTTATCCATATATGTTTAATAATAGGGAAGAAAAGTCGTTATGTCACATCCTCGACTTTTCCTGTTCAAAAATCTTTGGAAGTGTGAATGTAACCAGTCCTTCGCAGGACTGATAATGAATAGGTTATATACTAAATCATAAGATGACATAATTATTTTAGAAGCCGAATGTATAGGCAGATTTTTAGGATTATGGGACATAAATGAGCGAGGATGGATGATCTTGCTTGAAGACCAGCATTTATTTCAATTAGAATATAAGCTGTCATCACCATGAAACCAGAAGATCAATTTCACAAGGTATGTATTCAGTCGTCCAGAAGGGTGGTTTTACACTTTAGGAACCAGTATTTTGACATCATGCCTTTGTTCCTTATTGCTATAAGCTGTTTTCGGTGGTTGGTGCACATATGTCGTAATGGCTTGTTTTTATTAGTAAGCGTGAGGGAGGCCAGAACTGCTTTCTGAAGAACGATGTCACCAAGCACAAAACTCAGAAAAAGCAAAAATGTTACATAATGTCTCAAAATGGTATTATGTCAGATGAATTTTAAAAAGAACAAACTTAAACAAACTTATATAGCGCAATAATCCACTAAACGTGCACAAAGCGTTTTACAAAGGGTCCCTGACCAACAGCAACACGAAACATGTAGAACGAGACATGACGCCTATTTAGGCGATATTACAATTTTTCCCGAGAGAGAAAACGCTGTTGACTACCAGGTACTCATTTTACACCCGAGTACGGTGAGAGAATGTGAGTAAAGAGACTTTTCCAAGGACTGAACTATGCGCCGAGCGAGGCTCGAACCCAGGACCTTCCGACCCGAAAGCGAGTGTCATACCACAAGACCACTACAAGACCAGTACCTGGCCGTTAACAGCGTTGTCTCTGTCCGAAAAAAATATGTAATATCGCCTAACAGGCGTCGTGTCTCGTCCTATATTATGCTGTGTTGCTGTTGGCCAGTGAACCCTTGAAAAGCTCTTTGAGCACGTTTAGTGGATATTGCTCTATATAAAAACTCACTAATTAAAGCTCAAATCATTCAGAGCCACAAGGCCCATGGAGTCGAAGATTATCCCGGTTTCTAAACCGTGAAACCGATAATAGCAATTACTTGCTACCCTTAGGATAGAACTCTAGTCTATCGCAAAGTGCTTTCGGCCAGATCAAACAGACTCAGCTACCCAATCACTGCTGGGTATAAAGTGGGGTCAGAAAAAAACATAATCTCGAATTTGCCCCTGATCATCTTTGCGTGTGAGGCGAGTGTTCTACCAACTGAGCTGTCTGGACCTCCTAGATAATATACAACCATACTTGTACAATATACGATTCTTTCATCTCTTTGTATTTAATAAACGAGTTATTTTATCGTGCTCAATAACACAACGAGCTTGCGAGTAAATGTTACTGCACGATAAAAACATAACGAGTTTAATAAATACAAAGGATTATAAGAATACGTTTATTCCACCCCTCCAAGTAAGATTATTAGATATTTTGTAACCAAATGGAATTGTATTAGTACATCTATTCACCATAATATGTCTCTTTCTTCTACTGCTTGAATGACAATTTGACCCAAAACTAAAAACGTTGGATTTGTATTCATGCTCACCAAAATATTACTTATAATCACAAATAAGCTGCCTTTTATAACGAATAAAATGTGCTAAAATATTCTGCAATCGTTGAATTAATTTTTTTATTCAACGCGTTCAAAGCATTCTTTAATTAACGATTAGAGTATTTACTAAGAAATGATAGGATCTTTCATATGAGAGGGGTGGAATAATAATATCCTTTTGTTTTTCCCAGAAAACTTGTATTTCAAATATCGATCGATTTAAACGACCTGAGTTCGTCAAACAGGCTCATATCAGTTACAATAATAACAAGATATTAACTCGATAAAAAGGTAGTTATTCCGATTATCGAATAGATTACAACAGCTGCTGTACTGCCGTAATCAACCGAAGAAAATAAAAATCACATTAAAATAATTTGACCAGGAAAGTCGACTTTCAAATATTCATTCAGGAAAGTGACACTCATCTAGTCAAAAACTCTCAAACCTGAGACTTCAATGGTCTTCAAGTGTGTCCTAGGCTTAAGAATGTTTGACAAGATGAAGGTCATTTTAATCGATCCATATTTGAAGGACGAGTTTTCTGACCAAAATATTTTTTAATGTGTTTTTTTTTTTCAGACCACAGCAGTGTAGGCATTGACTTGATTTGAAAGGTATAGATAGAATGCGCTTGGCCAAGGAGTTCACAACATTGCCATCCGGAAGTATAACGGGCCAACACACAAACTCTGTGTAACCATGAACTTTTATAGCCTGGTTAATACAGTTTAGTGAGAACAACTCACAAACGCGGATGGCAAAAACAATAACAAAGGCCTGAGTGACGTCATCTGCATACTATCTATATTATTCTACTACTGCTATTGACAGTAAAAAAATCCTTTCGTATTAACCTGTTGACTGTCGCAATCTGGAAAAACCTGCATTAACCAATTTGGCCAAAAAACTCGTCCTTGAAATATCGATCGATTTAAATGACCTCATCGTGGTAAAGCCTCTCAAATCTGGGATTTCGCAAAAGTCCCACGTTTGACAGCTTTTTCCAAGATGAGGGTCATTTAAATCGATCGATATTTGAAGGACGAGTTTTCTGGCCAAAATTATAAAACGTGTCTTTCTAGATTACGTAGTTAACTGGTTAACAAAAGCCTAAAAGAATGTGAAATAACATATGCATAATAGAATTATAGGCCCACTAACGTTACAAATAGAAAGTCACACATGTACATATGGACACACACACGCACGCACACGCACAAATTGATTAAGCATTACCAAAAATATATTGATTTTTCTCTGATTTTTGACAAGGCGTCTTTACAATCAATCATGGTATGGGTTTAATGTGAGTAAAATGCTCACCAGTTCTGCCCTCCAGATCAACCGTACCCGCACACAAAACTTTTGTATATACAGAAACGTTTGCGTCTGAGAGAATTTAGTGAGACTTTATTACGCAACAAACGATCTAAAAATAATAATAAAGAACTGAATAATGGCATTAAAAGATGCTGTCCACTTGGATAAGAAACTCACAACATTGCCATCCGTAAATATAACGGACCAACTCACAAAACTATGTGTAACCTTGAACGTTTATGGTCTGGTTGATACAGTTTATATACTCATAACTACCATGGGTGTTAAAAGCAGTTTATAAGACATGAGTGACGTCAACTTCGTTCTATTTATATTCATTCCATAACCGCATGCCACAAAAAGGCACTGTAATACAGACGCACTCTAAATAAAGAAAACTGATTAAAACATTTTTGGCTCGAAAGCTCGTCTTTAAAATTATAAGGATCGGTTAAATTGACCCACTTCTTGCCAACATCTCTCACAACTGGGACTTTATTTAAGTCTAAGATTTGAGAGTTTTTGACAAGATGGGAATCATTTTAATCCATCATTATTAATAAAGAACAAATTTTCTGACCAAAATGTTAGAATCTTTTATTTTTTTTTTTTTTTTGGTATTTGTTTTGGGTTTTTTTGGGGGGTTTTTTTCTGATCGATTTTTTAAAATTAGACTACAACAGAATCGATCGGAGAAGGCAAACAAGCAGAGGATTATTTACCAATTAAAAAGAATGGGAATCGTGATACGACAAACACACGCTCCGACATACATAGCTGGTTGTTTATTAATTACACTGAACACTAACTGTCAATAACTGTCCGAATAAGGTCAAAGGCCGTTGTTATGTTTCCCTCCACTGCTTTACGTGTGGTGGAAGGGATCATAACCACGCCCATTGACCTGATTCCAACAGTTCGAACAGTCATTATTTATAAAATAAATAAATACATAAAGAAAAAAGAAGAGATTTCTAAACTAAGCGAATTACAAAAGGTAATATATATATATATATGTGTATATATATATTTATATATATATATATATATATATATATATATATATATATATATACATATATATATCGATTGTATGCGTTTAAGTAAAATACTCATTTATTCTGCCCGCTGATCAATCGTGCGACCAGACCAAACTATGTGTAACCTTAAATGTTAATATCCAGATTGAGATAATCTAGTGAGAACCAATAACTCAACTTAACTGACATTTTGAAAGCAACAACAAAACGCGGAGTAAGGTCAGCTTCATTCACTCTATTGTTTGTTTAGAAAGAGAGAAGTTGGCGACACTCAGGTCTATGAATTATTATTTTTTTTTTTTTTTTGCCATCCACGT
>NC_088361.1:83137028-83167028 GCF_034508935.2 Berghia stephanieae | reverse complement strand
TGGGTTATCAGACCTGCAAATAAGTACACGTAGCTCAAAGAGGTAGTATGTCGAGACAAAGTAGGTGCTGAAAAGTGAATTCATTAAATCAATATGAAAAGTAGAATATATTTCTCTTCATTTTAGCAGAGACAATACAATATATCTTGCATTGAACAACTAAATAAATAAATACAAAAAAGGCAAAAACAAAAACAAACAAAACAAAAAAAAAACAGCAAAATAAAAAAACACCCCCCCCCCCCCCCCCCCCCCCCCCCCCCCCCCCCCCCCCCCCCCCCCCCCCCCCCCCCGCCCAAAAAATAATAATTTTTTTTTTTAAATAATGAAAACATGAATGTACTATTTTCCTATAATCTTATTTCTAGATTCACTTTTCGGCGTCCGATTAATCCAGGCATAGTGACGTTTTGAGATGGCGTGGCACAAATTTCACGTTTCTTGTCATTTTTGGTTTTAAAATTACTCTTTTGACATCTTGTTCATCCCAACATAATACCCGTGTCAGGCGCTGGGTCACAAATGAGGACGATCTTTATTACTTCACCATATACTTGAGGTCATTGGTCACATTGCAAACCGTGCTCAAAGTGACCAATTCAAAAAAAAAAATTGATTTATATAGCTTAATTTCCACTAAACGTGCTCAAATCGCTTCACAAAGGGTCCCGGGCCAACAGCAACACTTATAGTGTAAGACGAGACACATTTTTTCTGATGTCAATGGCCTTGAACTCATTTTACACCTGACTACCGTGAGCGAGAGAATGTGAGTAAAGAGCCTTTTTCCACGGACTCAACTATGCGCCGTTAAGAGCGGGACTCGAACCCAGGACCCGAAGGGGAGTGTCATACTACAAGACAACATAGCAGAACATAGTGAAGAGTGTTTTTGAATTATCTAACACAGTCATTTTGTTCAGCTTTACACATGGGTAAGTTAACAACTTTCATTTGGACGAAAACATGAATATAGATCGCTCCCTTTTTACTTCTGAATGAGGAATCAGCAAGAACTTAATATATTATTTGTTAAAAAATCAGTAAAGTGTAATGCTTTAGCGTAGTTTTAATTTTATTTATTCCAACCATACCTTTAATAGAAGATCACTGGTCTTAGTAAATTCCTGAACATTGACACACCAAAACTATATCGTATATACTTATAGGATTCCAAGTAAAGTTGTTGTTATGTGCGGAAGCGTTTGTGTGTGCTTGAATGTGTGTTTCTGAATGAGTGTGTGCGCGTGTGAAGTGTGAAGACATGTGTATGTGTGTGTACGTGTGCAGCGTAGTGGATCAAAAGATCATACATTTTTAACTGTAGATCTTGATTTTCTTTGACTGGCACCGCTGACATTTAGTGGTCATGTGTGTTGGTTAGACTACATGGTCACACTTGACTGAACGGGGGGGGGGGGGGGGGGGGGGGGTCGAGGGTCAGTTAGTCAGGGAAAATTGCTGTTAATCATGGGTGACCAAGCTGGTCACACTGCGGATGACTGCATGTGTGTGTGTGTGTGGGGGGGGGGGGGGGGGGGGGCGACGAGGGGGGGGGGGGGGGGGGGGGGCTACAGAGAGATAAAAATGCTGTAAACTGGGATGCATTTCCTGTCATTTATCATTTAAGACTTATATTGATGAAGTAGTTAATGTGTAGTAGAATTAATTTTAAAATGAGTAGCAGCAGCAGTAATAGTAGTAGTAGTAGTAGTAGTAGTAGTAGTAGTAGTAGTAGTAGTAGTAGTAGTAGTAGTAGTAGTAGTAGCAGTAGTAGTAGTAGTAGTAGTAGTAGTAGTAGTAGTAGCAGCAGTAGTAGTAGTAGTAGTAGTAGTAGTAGTAGTAGTAGTAGTAGTAGTAGTAGTAGTAGTAGCTCAAAGTACCGGATTTGCGAGTTATTGCCAAGTCGAGAGTCATTTAAATCGATCGATATTTGAAGAGCGAGTTTTCTGGCCAAAATTTTAAATATGTGTTTTTTCCAGAGTACGGCAGAGAAGTGGGTCATGTTTTGACAGCGGACAACTTTTATGCCATTTTTATCCTCATCAGTAACGTCAGCTTTCATTTTAATATTTGCAAATAAAATTAAGCACCACACACGGTTAGTGTCATATTACTTTTCGCATTTTACATTATTATTATCATTATTATTATTATTATTATTATTATTATTATTATTATTATTATTATTATTATTATTATTATTATTATTATTATTATTATTATAATTATAATAATTATTATTATGAGCTTGTGTGTATGTATGTATGTATGTATGTATGTATGTATGTATGTATGTATGTATGTATGTATGTATGTATGTATGTATGTATGTATGTATGTATGTATGTATGTATGTATGTATGTATGTATGTATGTATGTATGTATGTATGTATGTATGTATGTATGTATGTATGTATGTATGTATGTATGTATGTATGTATGTATGTATGTATGTATGTATGTATGTAATGTATGTAATGTATGTATGTATGTATGTATGTATGTATGTAGGTAGGTAGGTAGGTAGGTAGGTAGGTAGGTAGGTAGGTAGGTAAGTAGGTAGGTAGGTAGGTAGGTAGGTAGGTAGGTAGGTATGTATGTATGTATGTATGTATGTATGTATGTATGTATGTATGTATGATGTATGTATGTATGTATGTATGTACGAGGGCTCTTTCATAATTAACCGAAAAACGCCTGTAAAATCCGCGTTTTTTATGCCATCAACAAAATTCTTGCACGTGTTCATACCTTGACTCGTCCTTCATTTCTCTACGTAACAGCCAAGTCTGTCGACACACTTCTGCCAACGCCGCACCATGGAATAGATACCCTCTCGGAAGAAATTTCCGTCAAGGTTTTGTAGCCATTTCCGCACATGGTCAACAAGCTCTTCATCGACATCAAAGCGCTTTCCTGCCAGCTCACGTTTCAGTGGCCCAAAGAGGTGATAATCAGATGGTGCGAGGTCTGGACTGTGTGGTGGGTGTGGCAAAATCTCCCATCCATATTTCTTAGCCAACCTTGCGTCACTCGTGCTGTGTGGGGTGTAGCGTTGTCGTGTTGCAAAATGACCCCGTTGGTCAACTGCCCTGGGCGCTTTCTGCGAATGGCCTCCCTAAGCTTGTCAAGAGTTTGGCATACCTTGCAGCATTTATTGTTTCTCCAGGTTGTAAGGTTTCGAACAGAATAACACCACGACTGTCCCGAAAACAGTTCTCATTATTTTCCTTGCTGACCGCATGACTTTGAATTTCTTCGCGACAGGTGAGGATGGATGTTTCCATGTCATCGAATCTTGCTTTGTTTCTGGGGTGCAATGGTGCAACCAAGTCTCATCACCGGTGACTATGCTGTCAAGAAAAGTCACATCGTACCCTAGAAAGTCTCCGCCGGCGTTGGCAGTATGCCCGTGAACCCTGCGTGAGCTCTTGCTTCTTCTCAAAAGTTCCCCGCAGATTTCCAATCTTTGTTCTTTATGATTGTCTGTCAATTGCTTAGGAACCCATCTTGCGCTGACTTTTTCTGTAGCCAAGTTCATCAATTACAATTCTATGGGCAGAAGTTTCCGAAATTTCAAGACTGCTTGCGATTTTATGAAGTTTCAACCTCCTGTCTTGACGAATAAGCTCATCAACTCGCTTCACATTGTCTTCTGACGTCGCAGTTATCGAACGCCCTCTCCCTTCCCTGTCTGTCAAGTCGGAATGGCCGGCTTCAAACAAATTACACCAGTGATAGACTTGTGTACGGCTTTATAACATGCTCACCATATACACTCTGAAGTTCTTTATGAATTTCGGTAGGATTCAGACTTTTGGCGTTCAAAAAACGTATGACAGCTCTGATTTCCTCCTTTGACCAAGTTTCAAGGTGGGCCGCCATCTTTAAAATCGTCTACAAATTCATTGTGCAAAATGATGCACTTCATAATTTCTGGGAATATCCGTAAGGAAATAAGGAATATCATGTCGTTTACAGAATTAAAAAATCTCCACTGGTTGCTGAGCAATGGGCACTTTTCGGTTATTTCTGAAAGAGCCCTCGTATGTATGTATGTATGTATGTGTGTGTATGTATGTATGTATGTATGTATGTATGTATGTATGTATGTATGTATGTATGTATGTATGTATGTATGTATGTATGTATGTATGTATGTATGTATGTATGTATGTATGTATGTGTATGTATGTATGTATGCATGTATGTAAGTATGTATGTATGTGCGTCTGCATATATGCATGGCTGAATGTATGTATATTTGTTTGTATGTATCTAAGTATAGATTTGTATGTACTTGTCTGAGTGTGTTGCAGGGAGGAGGGGGTTGATGGGTTAGTATCGACTTGCACTTATCTGCAGGTCTGATAAACTAATTTATTACCGGCCCATTAACAATGAGCCGAGGGACGTCAATTTCGTACTTTATATAAGTTTACAAAGGCTAGGTCTACGATCAGAACGTTATATTATAGCATATGTGACCCATCGTCTTAAAACGGTATTGCGTGGGGATGTACCAGATGCTGATAAATCAAAATCGATGCTAAACTAATGAAAATATAACTTTTTGGTATTTAACACTCTAAAAATCATATCCATTCTCCTAAAAAAAAGTATATTATATGTAACCCAAGTCTGATATTTCTAGTTATTAATTCAATTTTCAGAATCTTAAACATCACGACATAATACCGTTTTAACTCTCATTGTAAGTAAGAGAATGCGTTTTGTCTTTAAAACTTCAATAAATAAGAATAGATAAATATATAGATAGGCTAAGTAAGTTACTTTCCTATTTCTCATTATTTGTGATTTATCTTTCCATGAGCTTGCTACCCAACCATGGTTTGCGTGACAAGTTCGAGTTTTATATTATAGAGTTCAGAATACCGATATTTGAATAATCAATGTTTCCAATCTCATAGCCCCCCCCCCCCCCCTTCCCCCCCCCGCCCTTTCCGAGAAAAAAAAAAAAACAAAGAAAAGAACAAAACGGTAAAACAAAAGCAATCTTTAAAAATAAAAGGAATCAAAATAGATTACAAAGCCAAAATTAAAAAAAAAAACAAATAAAAGAGCAAAACAAAAACAAAACAACAAAACTAAACAAACAAATAAAAGTAGGTAAACAAAAACAAAACACCAAATTGATCAAAACCAATGTGCACTTCGTTGAATATATGTACCTACACGTCGATCAAAACCAATGTGTAATTGTTTGAAAATATCAAATTAATGTGTAATAGTAGTACGTCTGATCGGTATTCAGAAGGTCTGAGGTTTGATCCCCTGTCGAGGTCTAGACAATTTTTTGGGGATGTTTTTGTTTTGTTTTTTTTTCTTGTATTTTTCTTTCTTGTCTGGCAGCTTTCATACACACTTGTTCAGATCTTAGTATTAGTTTGCAAATATTACGGGCTAGTAGATCAAAATAAATAAAATGAAAAGAAAAAAAGAAAGAAAAAGATTCTATCGAACAAACAAGGGAAGAAAAATCAACAATGAAATAAATGACAGACAGACAGACAGGCAAACAAACAAATAAATTAAGAAATCAATAGACAGAAAGACAGTCAATAAAATGGCATTGTTATTTTATAATTACCTGTCCCTCATTATCATGTTCAATTCCAGATACGTTTTGTGTGAATAATAAGTTTTTTAAATGTCACTTTGCTTTCCAATCAAGAAAGTTTATGATTATCTTGTTAATTATTTTCTTGACAGTCTAGAAATATATATTTTCGTTTACACCACTATCTACAACAATCATATCCATTTGGTAATGCGTACGTCACAAACACTGCCTTGTTTTGTTAAGAAAACAAATAAACACAGGCGAAGACACAGCAGGCCTTCGTAAAACTCCGAAATTCTAAACACAGTAAATGTTGACAAAAACAATTGTGATGATGGTTATAATAATATATTATTAATATACAACTAATACACGTCACAGAGAGTCACACATCATTAGACGCTGAACTGCCAACCCTTGGTAAATTACCGTATAACACACCTTTTGAACAAGCAATGTACTAAAAACTATATATATATATATATATATATATATATATATATATATATATATATATATATATATATATATATATATATATATATTTATATATATATATATATATATATTTATATATATATATATATATATATATATATATAACAGGTTCAAAAAAGTACAAAATGTCAAACACGGACCGTTTCGGAATCAAAACCCTTCTTCAGTCAATGACAAAAAAGAGGGTGAAAAAAAAAACAGAAATACATCACTTTAATTCCAGACAGAAGACTGGACGTGTCTATTCGTCTGTCTGGATTTGAAGTGATGTATTAACGTTTATACTAATTTTTTTGTAAATAGCTAAAGAAGGATTTTAAGCCCGAAACGTTCTGTGTTTGATCTATTATTATTATTATTATTATTATTATTATTATTATTATTATTATTAGTAGTAGTAGTAGTAGTAGTAGTAGTAGTAGTAGTAGTAGTAGTAGTAGTAGTAGTAGTAGTATTTTGAAGCTGTTACATCCATTTTTGTACATTATTTTTTTACAGTCCACTGCTTCTAGCCGCTTAGTATTCACTTTAATACTCCTTTTTTTCCACAAATGTATAATAACTATGGGCTGAATTATATGAAACAATAATAAGATTAAATATCAAGTGAATGGTCCCCCACCCCCCTCTCCCCACATCTCATCCTCTTCAAAGGAGAATCGTGAGCTATACAACAATACTCCCCTTCGACAGGTGTAGTTGATTGATTTTTCAAACCATACGAGTCGATGTTGTAAAATGATTCCGGTGGTGACGGATGGGACTGCTATTTACGAGATGGATGTAGTCCGATTAAATGAAACATCGGATTATCGGGACACCCGGCTAACCGCTGTCAAAGATTACAACAGTCTTAACAAATAATTAGGGAGTAGGCACTAGTAAAAAAAATCCTTCAGAGCCATTAGGCTCATGGATCCAAAATTTATCCCGATTTCCGACCCGTGAAACGGACAATAGCAATTAATTGCTACCCTTTAGATAGGACGTTAGTCTATCGCAAAGTACTGGTAATAAGAAAAAAAATATAGTAAAGTGTGTTTGAAATATTGCCAGGCAATGCAGACAAACACAATAAATAATAAATCGTCTATAAAACTGCTGGGTGATATTTTTTCTGCTTCGTCTGGTCCTGTTTCATACACACCTTTTTGGATTTTTGTCTTACCACAATCTGTTTGGTTGGAATGTAAGAGGTAAGCGTTCCGTGTGGTGGTCGTTTAGGGGCGCTTGCTTTACTTTCGAATGTATTAAAGTTTCAACCAATCTGAAAGCTGATTGAGAATTGTTTTGAAAATCACCGCATTATGATAGCGAGTTAAAACGTTTCAATTTGTTGTTTTGTATATATATATACATAATCTCACCTTTAACAAAAAAGAGATTATCGCCAACAAATCTGCTTCAGCCGGTGCGATGACCGCCCCGAAGAAGCTTTTTTTTTTCTTTAAGGTGAGATAATATATATATAATATATATATATATATATATATATATATATATATATATATATATATATATATATATTTATCTCTTTCTCTCTCCCTCTCTCCCTCTTTATTTTTTTAATAGGAGAGCGTATCTAATCGTAACAATCTGCCTGATTGTTCGTGTATTGAAGAGAACAAGATTTCCGACTGATAAAAAATACGTTACAACTTGGCTTTGTCTGATTTATCACATTTTGCCACAGTTACGTAGTGGTTGAATTGGAGGCTTAATATGACGATGATGATGATGGTGATGATGATGATGATGATGATGATGATGATGATGATGATGATGATGATGATGATAAGATGATGATGATGGAAATGCGCAATAAAAATTACACACACATAAATCACTTGAAATGCCAAGAGAATATTATGATTATTTTGTAAAAGAATTTTGCATTAAGTTAAACTTAAGTTCAACTTTTATATTCTTTAGTTAATTATAAAAATATACACTTTATTCATTAATCTACTATTTAGTTATTTATCTATATGATATTCATTTATCTATCTTCTTATTTATTCATTTATATTTTAATCAATTTATTTGTTTATATATATATATATATATATATATATATATATATATATATATATATATATATATATATATATATATATATAAACAAAGAAATTTTTTTAAAAAATAAAATAATATAATAATAATAATAATAATAATAATAATAATATAATAATAATAATAATAATAATAATAATAATCATAGTCATAATAATCATAATAATAATAATAATGAAAACTTATATTATAGAGCTATAACTCCGAGACACCAGACTCTAAGCACTAAAATTACAAATTACTTTGGCTGAAACATACTCATTCACTCATACAAGCATACACACACACACACAAACACACACACACACACACACACAGCACACAACAAAAACCAGACAGACCTCTCTTGCTTATCATACCATCTACTAATGACGAAACAGATATATTTCAAGCGAACGTTTAAAAATAGACAAAGATTCTTTTTCACGAATGCGTTGTGGTAAGGCGTTCCAAACAGAGGGTCTGAAATGAGAAAAGGATCTCATTCCAGCATTTTTCCTTATGCAAGGGACAACTAGTTTGGTGGAATCACTGGCCGAACGTAAGGGTGGGATTTTGAATATCTTTCAATTAGTTCCGAAATGTAGGAAGGGCAGTACCTTCAAGACAACGAGACACTAAAACACAAGCTTTGAATGTAATCTGAAGACGTCTCAGATTATATTGCGAAACGCCAAACAACAGAGCATTGCAATAGTCCAATTTCGATAGTACGAGGGACACAACCAGGTGTTTGGTCACATCCTTAGATATGAACCGTCTAATGTAAGCAATATTTTTTAGTTGGAAAAAGGGAGATCTAACCAAATTATTAACCTGATGCTCCATCGACAGTTCAGAGTCTAAGAATGTGCCAAGGTTTTTCACTGTGTCAAAAATTTGAATGGAGGCATACCCCAGCTTCAAATCTGTTTCACTTTTCAACTTTCTGTTCCCAACATACAGCACTTCTGTCTTTTCATCATTCAATTTCAGTCTGATCTCATTCATCCATTTCTTAACACTTTGGATACAATTCTTACTATCGGCTGATACTTCTTGTAAATTTCTCGTATTGGAAACGCAGTACAATTGCGTATCATCGGCGTATTGATGGTAAGACAGACCGAAACTTCTAATGATTTTAGACAGAGGTCCAACGTACAGAACAAAAAGAACGGGTCCAAGTACTGAACGCTGGGGAACCCCACAATCAAGAATGATTTCCTCAGATCTATATTCATCCACCGTAATAATCTATTTACTATTAAACAAATATGACCTAAACCAATCAAGCGCTGCACCAGACACGCCATAAGTAATTTCAAGACGTTTGAGGAGAAGATTGTGATCAATAGTATCAAAAGCAGACGATAGGTCAAGCAAATTCAACAAAGAACATGAACCATTGTCTATAACAAAGAGGAGATCATTAACAACCCTAACAAGTGCATTTCCATTTGCCTATAAGCCGACTGAAATTTTTCTTCAAGACAATTATTTTTAAGTGTGTGTGTGTGTGTGTGTGTGTTGTGTGTGTGTGTGTGTCTGTGTGTCTGTGTGTGTTTTGTGTGTGTCGTCCCAAGGGCAAACTTTCTAATTTCCGCCTACAAAATTATTATATTCGTTGAAATTCTTTTCCGTCTGATGCAAGACAACGAGATGTTTCCGATTTAGATCGATTTTACAATGGCTATTTAGAAATTTAAGATACATTTTCTCTTCGATCCCGGAGATAAACGGCACCATTTTATATCGGGAACTAGGATGCTGGGTACGTATATTTTTTTTCACCCTTGTCGAATTGTAGTGCACTTTATCGCGTCATGTTTCTTCATTGTTGTGTTTCTGTTATATTTCAGTTTATATCTATCTATTTATTATCATCTTTTTTTGAATACCTTAATGATTTGAAAGCCTTTTGAAGAGAGAGAGAGAGAGAGAGAGAGAGGGAGAGAGAGAGAGAGAGAGAGAGAGAGAGAGAGAGAGAGAGAGAGAGAGAGAGAGAGAGAGAGAGAGAGAGGGTGAGAAAGAAAGAAAGAAAGAAAGAAAGTGCGAGAGAGAGAGGAGAGAGAGAGAGAGAGAGAGAGAGAGAGAGAGAGAGAGAGGGGGGAGTCAGAGAGAGCGAAAGAAAGGAGGGAAAGAAAGAAAGCAAGATCGAGAGAGAGAGAGAGAGAGAGAGAGAGAGAGAGAGAGAGAGAGAGAGAGAGAGAGGTGTCAGTGTTAAGTTTACATCGAGGATGCATCAGGTTTACTGGTATTGTTAAAAACACACACTGCTGGATACCGGGACAAACATACTTTCACTGGTCCATCCCTATTAAGTGATTCTATCGTTATATATTATGATTAGTGATGTGTAATACAAGAGTGGTTGATGGCTGTCCATTTTACAAGTCGTGTGAAGGGCAAAGAGACACATCGATAATACAGCTTGAGCAAGCAATCTTACCTTATCACACTTTTCGGTGCTGATCCCGGGTTATTCCAGTCTTCCCTTGGCTGAATAAAATTTGGGGATTGATATAGAAAATGTATTTTTCCACAAAATTTCATTTATACGCTTTGGATTAGAAACTGAATGCGAATAAAACAAACCGGTGTATAAACGGGACAAAAGAATCGTTTCGAGTCCTTCCCCATTAAACGATTCCTATGTTAAATGATCAGTGATGTGTATTACATACAAGAATGACGGCTGACCATTTATTTATAACAAATCGTAGGAGAGGAAAAAAGGCAGATCGATAAATACATTGTATCAGTCGTGAAACGGTCATTGGGGAAACACGTCAGGGCCAGCAGTGAGTGGTCCTTGATTTCATGTGTAACTTACAGTCTCAAAACGGTTTTATGTGCCGCTAGTCAGTATTCCACCGCCGTGGGAAAATTAATTTTTAAAAAAATCCAATTTTATTTAACTTTCGATCATATATTATTATCTCACGTATTATAAATAGAAAGGTGGAATTTATTTTGTTGAGAGTTCGTTGCCGACCAAACCATCAAAGTGGCAGCAGCCTCTTCTGGTTTTCACACTACTATGTTATGACGATCGACCCAATCAGCAAAGTCTGGTCCGCATTCGTGCACCGTCGCAAACCCGCCGGGTAGCATCGTCAAAACACACCGTTCGACTTGATGCTCTGCCGTCTCAGGTTTTTACCCACAGAAGGTACATGTTGGACAGTAAGAAAGACCCCACCGATGAAGCGCACTGGCCGTGAGGCAGCTCCTCGACCGAAGCCGATTCGCAGTCACCCAGTGTCTCCTCTTACTCGTATCAAAGCCTGGCAACTCCTCACCAAGCTTAGAGGAGGTTACGTCCCCGCCCCCACAAGGGACTGAATTCGTCCAAACCGACTTCCATCTCGTATGTGCAGCTCTAGACGTAGTCAGGGATTCTGCGTACAAGTACAAATTCCTGTCTCGAAATGCTGCAGGTGGTGGTTATGCTGACTTGTGGTATGGCACTGGCTTTCAAACTGGTACGTCCAGGATTCCAGTCCCGCTCTGAGCGGCGTATAGTTAAGTCCTCAGAAAAGGCTCTTTACTCGTATTCCCTCACCGTACTCATGTCTAAAATGAGTACCTGGTCGTTAACCACGTGTCTCCTTCTGAAAAAAAAAAAACCCAAAAACCCTGTAATATTTCCAAACTGGCGTCATATTATCTCGTCCTATATTATAAGTCTTGTTGTTTGCTTGGGGCCCTCTTTAAAACGAGTTGAACAGGTTAAGTGGATACTGCGCTATATAAAAGTTCCAACATCTGACAACGGTGTTATGTCGGGATGAGTCGGTCCCGATAAGTGAAATTTAATTGTTATCAAAATGATAAGAGGTAAAAACTTACCCGTGGGTTGAACCAGTCGATGTCTTTTCTAACCCGACTGCTCACTCAGCAGAGATTGAGTTGTTGGGTGAGCTATATGAACCCCCCTTGTCTCAAAGCATTTAGACGCCAAGAAATTGATTTCATAATGCAAGATATGGTATTTTGGTTTGGGTGATTGTCTTTTTGAGTTCAAAACCGCCAGAATGTCTTCTTTCCGTTTGGGATCCTTTGAAAGGTGTTCATGTGAGATTTTTTGGTGACCTTTGACCTAGTTCATATAAATCTCTTTTTCAGACCTGCCTTCTATTAGATAAATTCGTAAAATTACGAAATTTTTGGCTTAAATTTCAGAACGTCATGAGCATCTCTAAGTCATAAAAATTTAATGAAAATGAAAGTTGATACCGGGCTACATAATTTTAAGGATTTTGATGTGTTATTTATTAACCCTCGTGAGTGTATATTGTTGTTTTTAAATGTAAACTAGAGCGACTACAATATTTATCTCCCAAAAAATACAAATTTTTAGATTTTTAGATTATCGAGTTGGCAAGTCTTGTTTTTTGTGCTCCCTCTTTCTTCTCACCCAATGGTAAAGAAGGCAACTAATCCTGAAATTTAGCAAACTCCCTGTTTGCATTGAATATTTCTTTATTGGTTTTGTTGTGTACTATTTCTTTTAAAAGGTCTGAAATGACCTCGAAGTGTCTCAAGCGCCGTTAAACGTTATTACCACTCTTCCTTTGGTCAACTCTCTCTCTCTCTCTCTCTCTCTCTCTCTCTCTCTCTCTCTCTCTCTCTCACACACACACACACACACACACACAAACACACACACACACACACACACATAGAGAGAGAGAGAGTGAGAGAGAGAGATCGAGGGAGAGAGAGAGAGGGAGGGAGAGAGAGAGAGAGAAAGAGAGAGAGAGAGAGAGAGAGAGAGAGAGAGAGAGAGAGAGAGAGAGAGAGATTTACTCTTTTAGATAATTATATATGATACGACGGGTATTTATGGAATATACATCTCACTCATAAAAGAATAACTCATTCTTATCGTGTGTTTTCGGTCTCCCGTCTCACAAATCTTTCCAGCCATGGCCTGGGCAAAACCATTCAGTTCCATTCCTGGACAAAGATAACAAGTAGTATGGTATTTTGCTTTGGGGAAGTGAAATTATTAAAGGTAAAATTTTAACTTAGACATAATCTAATATACCTTCGTATAGTTAACTAATAGATTATAAAACAAGAAGATGCTCAACGAGAGGCTTTTTTGCATGCAATACTGGAGACCATAAATTCCTCATACAGAAAGAGTTGTGGTCATGATGTAACTCTCAAGTAGGCCATGGTTGTGGTGCTTTAATTTTGACAGTGCGATAAAATGCTTCTTTCTTTTCTTATAATGACCGCTCTCTTACGTGCATGATATAGCATTACGCCAAAAGGCAGCGTTCAGATGTGAATCTTGTATCTATTTTTTTTAAAGAATATCTTGATCTGATGTACCGAGACAGGTTTGATACTTGGTAAAGACGTAAGGTTATCCAGCATACCTACATCATCATTTCATTTACCCAAATTATGTACTTCTTCTTTTCACTGCATGACAATTTTTACCTCCAATCCTACCTAGACTGGGATGAAGGAATGAACGGTAAGTAAACAACAAACAAACAAAAAAAGTACCACGTCAAGAAACAAATATAAAACTTATTTGAAACTTCTACCACCGTAAAGAGGGTCAAATTATAATTGTGTGGTTTGGTAAATGTTAAATAGAAATAATTAATAGGGAATGCTGACTATCTTGATAATGAGTGAATTGTATTTGACATTTGATTCATCTCCCGACCTGGTTAACCTGACTATGATTGAAACCATCATCGATCGATTTTTTTTCTCCTCTTAACAAAAACCAAACACATTCCTCTTCCTCTCATTTTTGTTATATTTATTCTTTAATTGAATCCATTCAGTTTTTTTAAAATAATGGGTGAGTCTGCTTTGAGACGAGCCAATTTTATCCGCCTCGTCTCGTAGATTTTAGTTTCTTACTTACTTTTAGATGAAGATAACTTGACTAGACGTCTATCTATAATTATAATTATAATAATAAAAGTAACCCTGCTTCTTAGTCTCAGTCTCAAGTCTCAACTCCTTTTTATAATATCTATCTATATCTAGATATTATTTTATAATCTTAATCTAGATTCAACAAGTGAGTGTAGGATAGTGATAGAGGGCTGATCATTGAGTTGAGGGCTCAAGTTCAGTGTTCAAGTTGAGTTCTAGAGCTCTTTTTACAGTACAGTATTCCACTTCTACTACCGTCGTGGGAAAATTAATAAAAACGTCCAATTTTATTTAACTTTCGATCATATATTATTATTATTATTATTATTATTATTATTATTATTATTATTATTATTATTATTATTATTATTATTTCAGGTATCAGAGATAGGTGGAATTTATTTTGTTGAGAGTTCGTTGCCGACCAAACCATCAAAGTGGCGGATGATACAGAGCAACTCATCATGGGCAGGAAGTTTATAAGTGGTAATGAGTCCAAGTACAAATTCCTGTCTCGAAATGCTGCAGGTGATGGTTATGCTGACTTGCAGGCAAGTCCCCTTTGCGTTTATTAATTCTATTCTTCTGCAACCATTGGCTAGGATAATGGAAGAAAAAACAAACAACCCTGTCAATCTCTGATACTGATGCGGATTGATAGTGATAACAGCAAGAAATCTCTGCCTTAGGATTACATATTAAAAAATGCTCATCTTTACCGTTTTGTGCTTTTTGCTATGCTCAATACAATACAGTGAGGATTTTTTATTCATTAGGCTATAACAACTTTTTTTAAATTTAAAAAATTACAAATTACCTGCAAGTTGTTCGTTTTATGTTAGAATTTCAAACTTGCCCATGCCATACCCAAGAGTACATAGCTGGGGTCAGATCGTTTCCAATCATTGTCACCCTCTTGATCACTATGAGCATCACTTGAATTTGTTGCAAGATGAGACTTTAGCACTCTTAATCTGATAATGATCACCCCTCTACTTAAACTGCCTGTTGAATAAGATAATCTAATCAACAAAACATTATTCCAATTTCCAAACTTTTTAATTATATTATATACCATTAACAGTTTGAGAGACCTCCCACCAAGGTGCCATACAAAGCTATCATGTTGGCAACAGCGCTTTTCGTTGGAGGAACCGTTCTCATCATCGTTGGAGCCTTGTTGCTGACTGGGTACATCGATGCCAAGGTAAAAACACTGAGGTTTTTAAAAATGTGTCGTTTTGAAAATAGCAAATTATGTTACTAAAATGTTTTGGGATTAACCCTTTCTTCAACTAAGCTTCTGTGTAATGCTTTTGTGTGAAATATTTTTGCGGATCACTGCGCCAAGCATAATAGTGTGGTAATTACTTTCATAGTATGAATATTCATTAAATCTTTCAAAAGTGGCCCAATAATCTCGATAAATTTTTTACTTATCATCATCATAAAACATTGTATAATATAGAAGTGGACCTACGACGTAAACCTTATTAGGTTTGATGGTTTATATCATTGAGAACATGCCCTGACCGTATCCCTGCAGGAAAGGCGTGCCCCTATTGTTAAATGCATGCTGCAAGAATATCATAATTAATGGTTAAGCACTGAGACCAATCTTTTTAAAAAAATGGTAATTGTCATTGCCACTACTGCAAATTAATTCCAAGGCTGATTGAGATTGAAAACAACAAAAAGAATGTTTCAGGCCCCTACACCTCTGTGGTTAAGGTCACCAGCCATAATGTTTATTATCATATTTCTTTCCTGCTAGTATTCCGACAGGACCTGGCCTGTGCTCATCCTGGGGTCCCTCATGTTCATCCCTGGCGTTTACCATGTCCGTATTGCCTATTATGCCTACAAAGGATATGAGGGTTACTCTTATGATGACATTCCCGAGTACGACTAAAGACACAGACAATCTTGGACACAGCACATCTTGACATGCCACAAGTGACCTGTTACCAGAATAACTTCCAGTTATTTTACATTCCATTCCTTCTTTGCCTGACAGAAATCTTCAGCCTCTTAGGTTTTGCTGAAAAAATTCTCTATTTCTTTTTTGTATGTAATGTATAAATATTTTTACACTCCTGACTTTAAGAGGAACAATTATTTGTTTTTGTTCTGCAATATCCCTGAATGAATATTTTGCTCTTTTGTTTATTTTTAAAAGAAATTTTCCCTGAAGTTAATTATACAACTTGGAAGTATGTAAAGCTTTTTTTATTCTTCTCAAAATCCGCTTTTCTACAGATTCTCTATTTCTGTAACCTCACTTCAGGCACTTTTGTTTTTCTTTTATTGGGCAAGATTATTAACATCCAATTTGTAAACTTTGGACAACAAGGTGATTGCTCCTGACATCAGATGTTTGTTTGATGGATTATCTCTATTCCTATATGCAAAACGATGCCACAGGCAAATGTGGGTTTTTTTGTTGTTTTTTTTCTTTTAAATGAAACTTAAATTTTGGACTAAGTAAATGTTTTATGTTTTGATATAGAAATACTCAGGCTCCTTTCATTCACCTCAAAGGGTCAAGGCCACAGCTATATGCTAGACACAAATTAAATAACAATTTATTACATTTCCTTTACGGCTTTGAACAATTTGGTCATACATGTGAAATTTCATTCCTTATTTATAAAATGTGCTTTGATGAATTGGGGGTGATTTCTATTTCTTTCATGAAGGCAGTTCCTTTTTGTTATCTCTGCTGATGTTGAATTTACATTTAATTCATAATTGGTTTTATTTGATATATTGTTTTCAAGGAAGTCTCGGGTTTGGTGGTTTTTGACAAGATTAGAGTCATTTTAATCGATCAATATTTGAAGGACTAGTTTTCTGTGGAAAATTTTAAGAATGTGTTTTTTTCAGAATACGGCAGCATAGAAAGCGGCATGTTAATGTTTATGCAAGACTGTAAAACTTTTGGTGACAGATATTTTACAGCTATTGTATCAGCTTGTTACTAAGGATCACATAACCAGTGCCCTTTTTATAATATGTTGGTGTAACATTTAAATGTAAGTTTTAAAGATTAAAGAATAAATATCACTTATATGATGTATAAATTTATAATCCAACTCCGCTTTCCCATCAGTTTTTTAATTAAGATTTAAAATCTTGACAAGTATTGCTCATCAGATAGTCGATTAATATTTTTCTATTTTTTTATAAAAAAATTTTTTTTTTGTTGGTTTTGTTGTGATTGAGGAAAAAAATCTAACAACCCACACATTTTTTTTTAGAATGTCTACAAGATGCAATAATGATAGGAAATGTACCATTACTGACAGACTGACAAATTAGAGAGCAGGCACTGGTTAAAGATAAGTATCTGAAAAGATTTGTATAATCCAGTGCCATACGAAGGAGAAAGAAAAATACAAGAAAAAAAATCAGCCTGCCTAACTGCGGATTGAACCTCAGACCTCCTGATTACCTTTGATTTTTGGGGATGGTTTTAATTCTCTTGAATACAGATGGGAAATCAAACAAATTTATTCAATTTTCACTGAAGGTGAACTCGGGAGAGTTAACTTGTATTTTTTTCTGTGTTGCCTGGCACTGGTTCATACTTTTTTTTCATTAATGTCAAATATTGTGAAAAGATTCAAACTAAAATCAGTGTTCCCAATGTGAGTAATTATTTTGGCATGTTTGCATGTTTTTTTATAATAGTATAAATTATATGTGATAGAGGTGGGCTCGCTATTTTTGACTCACCTTGTAGCATGTGACTCACTTCCTCAAAGCGGTGTTTTGTTTGGGTGATTTAAATGATGAAAATTTAAATCGAAGTAAAAAAAAAATGAGACTAAGGTTAAGTTGATATGTTTGATCAAGAGAAATGTATATAAGACTTAACATTTCACATTTCTAGTCATTTTAGATTAAAATCTCCTTTTGGCATCAAGACAGGTGTCACTCAAAAACATGGCTCATTAACCCTCTCCTTACCACCTACAGCAAAATCGTCACATTTGTTATGACACAATATACATTTTTCTCATTCGGATTTATTTTGTACATCACAAACTTTGAAGAATGATCTTTCTTTAATCAATAAGAACATAAAGTTGTTATGTAGAGAACTTTTTTGAGTTTTAAAAAATCAATATTTCTGCTCGGTAAGCCTGCCATTTTGGAAAAATACTGAAAATTATTTGTAAGGAAGGAGTTTTTAAAAAAGCAGGGAACCAATTTTCTCAGCTCACATCTGCACCAGATTATTTTCACATTGATATTTAGAAAAAGTACATTTTTTTTCCATCAATAAATCCATCCATTTTAGTCTTCTATTTGCTTTAAGAATTTGAAATTTTATGCAGACTTGACCCAGGGGTTGAGTTGCTTGGGGTTGCTTTTGCATGCCCCTCTTTGGTTGATCCTGTCATATTACCGGTTTGAGGGGGAGAGTCACATGTTGCCTATCCTTTGTACAGCTTTAAAAATGTGTGTTGTCTGTTGATCTGAATTTCTTGTCACTAACTACAAGTATATTGTTAAGTCAGTGCTGTCTGTCATTCGAAATAATTCTGCCAGTATCTTTGTACTCCATTTTATTGTTTGCTGATTTTTTTGTTTTATTGAATTGTTGTTATCCATTTGAAAATTTTGGCTTTTTCTTTTCTTATTTTTTTTTTTTTTTTTTTTTGGGTTGTCACAATTTCCTCTGCAACGAAAAATCTCAACACACAAGAGTGATGTGATCAAATACGTTATCATCAGGTTGAGGATGTCATTTTGCATTTTTTTTCTTTCTTTTTTTTTTTTTTTTATATTAAAAAAAAAATAATTTACAGACTGTGGTAGGTTATGGCATTTAGAAACGTTTACCACAGTTCAGTGATAAGTGATTTATTTAGTTATGAACTATGTCTGTTTTGTAAAAAATGTATTGAGTGCATATTTTGTTAGATAGTTTCTTGGCAAAACAAAGCAGATTATAATTTTTAAATGTTGAGGTTCCATGATCGTCAACAGATCTATAAACATCCTTGAATGTATTTGAGTTATCTCCCTTATTAATGTTTATATTAGCGGTTTACCATCACTATAACAATTACTATTATCATGATGATGATGATGATGATTATTATTATGATGATTATTATTATTATTATTATTATTATTATTATTATTATTATTATTATTATTATTATTATTGATATTATTTTTTTTGTTTTGTTTATTTCTTTCTTTCTTTATTTATTTATCGAGACTATATCTTGAATCCTTTCATCACAGTAAATCTTGTAAATCCAGACAATGTCGTATTGAATACTGTAATCCATTGTTATGTATCCATATGTATTTTGTATTTATCCTTTAAAAACCAATTTTTTTTTCTATCCTGCACATATTTACGGGGTTGTGGAATTTTATTACCTTGCATTTCATCTTTGGTCGCAATATAGACAAATTTTCTATATCCTATTTTTATGAGAATTTACTTTGAATTCCCACCACTATGACATTCTCTAATTTGATTTCTTTATAACCTAGTCACCTTTGTGTCCCATTGCCTCAAAACAGTAGCATGTCGGGAAGAACTTGAGCTTTAAAACAAACAGTTTTCAATATATATAAAGTGAAATATTCACTTAACATGCTCAAAGTGCTTTACTAGGGGTCCCTAGCGAACAGCAAAACTTAGCATGTAGGACAAGACATGATGCCGCATTTTTAACCATTTTTTTTTGTTTTCAACATATAACCCTGTTAACGGCCAGGCACACATTTTACACTTGAGTATGTTGAGAGAATGTGAGTAAAGAGCCGGTTTCTAGGATTCAACTGTGTGTCGCTCAGAATGTATTTCGAACCCATAACCTTCCGATCTGAATGCGAGTGTCATACCACAACCACATAAACCAGATTCCAGAAAGGTCATTTGAAGTCAAAATAAGCTAAACTGTAACAGTTTAGCTTTTGTCACTTTGAGAAATTGTATTCATTCTTCTCAACAAATATAAAGACATTACTGAAGTCCCATATTTTTTTCTACTATAAACTCAGTTTTTAATATCTAAACCACCATGACATAATACCGTTTAGAGGCGGTAGCTCACAGTTCATTCTTACTGTCTCTTTTGAGGCTAAATAAAGCCCTTCATTTATTATTGCTTTGAAAAGACAACAATAAGAATTAACTAGATTTCTAACCGATTCAGCACAGCCACAAACTGTTGGCAATGAAGTTGGGTTTTTTTTTTTTTGTCGTTTAAAAAAGAAAAAAAAATTATTTACACTCTTAAAAATCTGAAAGAACTAATCTTGTTACTTTTGTTAAGTCAAATCAAATGCCAAAACATAAAAGCTGTTTTTTTTTATATCCTTGAAATCTTTAACTCACTCACATTCAACTATTGCCAAATAATATTCAACTTAACCCTGACACAATCATGGTCCATAATTATGTGGTCTTTAGATCTTTGTGTTATAAGAAAGACAACTGTGATAGGATTTTGTTGAACTCTTGTCTTGATAATATCCCTTGGTCAAGTTTTGATATGTGTAAACCAACTGAATTGGCTCACTAAGTCATTTGTTAAAAAGAGAAAAAGAGAAAGGAAAGAAAGATGCCATTTTGCATATGTGAAGTTGGCAAAGCCAAAAACTGATATTGATAAATTGATTATACTTATTATTATTATTTCCATTTTCCTATTTTCATCATTGTTGAATTATTTTGATAGTCCAAATATATGGAAATCATCTGATCTCGCATGAATGAATGTGACTATTCTATCTTTACACATTAATCTATTATTTTTATTGAACCTTGGGGGTACTGATAGCTCAGTAGGTAGAGCACTCGCGAGATTGATCCGTGATGAAGTCAAGAATTTTATTTCTGATCCCCTTGTCCACCCAGCAGCGATTGGGTAGCTGGGTCTGTTAGATCTGGTGTCAAATAGGTACTTTGCAATAGACTGGTGTCCTATCTGAAGGGTAGCAAGCAATTCGCTATCATCCATTTCATGCTATAGAAACTGAGATAAACTTCAACTTCATGGGGCTAATGAACCTGAAGAACTTCCTATATTTTTTTTTATAACGCCTTAATTGTGTTTATTTAAAGTAGGTATGTGATGAAAGAGATGCACCTCAAAAAAGCAACGAACTATTTTTTTTCTTTTCAAGTCTGTGCCAGATTATTTTCACTGTGAGATTTTGAAAGAGGTCCCTATACCAATTCAAAATTGAAGGAAAGTCTTCTATTTAAAATATTTTTTTTTGAGATTTTAACTTTTACAAAGACCAGGGTTCAGTTGTCTTTGATGGTGGCACCTCTATAAATTAGATTTAATGAATTTAATCCATTCATATGTTTTTAGCTTTATTTCTTTGAAAAGCTAAAATAGTAAAGGTATCAAACTCAGTACGGTTATATACAAATGAGTGATAATAACAGTAACAAAAAAAAAAAACCCAAACAAACCCCAGAGTTGCCAGATGACTTTGGTATTGTTTGATGCCCTAGCCATTTGGCCATTTTGACACGTCCTGTGTGTGTGTGTGTGTGTGTGTGTGTGTGTGTGTGTGTGTGTGTGTGTGTGTGAAGGCACAAAACACACACACACAAACACTATATCCATAGATATAATTTTATACAAGGGTGATAGACAATTCTAGAGGGGGGTCACAGAATGTTGATTGAGGAATAGTTGCCGGTTCTGTGCTGATTTTTTTTCTTTGTAAAATATATCTTTTTCTTTTTTTTTTCTTTTTTTTTTTTACATTATTAATAATTTAATGTGGTGACTGTTTTAAGTATTGTAAATTTTTTATTGTTAAAAATTGTATTGAGCGGTGCTTGGGTCTGATTGGAACCATTGTGTGATTTCTCATTCTGAACGCAGACAGGGGATTACTCTTTCCTTTCTTTTTCTTATCTACCCTTTATGTAATCTTTTCATCTAACTTTTTTCAGTGATGGATAAATAATGTGACCTATTTTGTGTGTGCAAGCGCCGTTAAACTCTCAAAACAAAAAAACAAAAATAGATCTATTGTTTACAGCTGAAGAACAGTAACAGCAATTGGATTGAGTGAACTAGAGTTGTATGACATTTACTGCTCTACTTTCTCTCTACAACTGCCGTATCTGGTTTTTAAATAATGTATTTATGTTTTTATTTATTTATTTATTTTTTTTTTTTTTTGGCTGAAGAAGGGTTTGAGCACGAAAAGTTCCTTATTTAGTATTTTGTTCTTTTTGTAAAAAACTGTTTTATTCATTTTTGTATATTTTCTTATGCAGTGGAGTAAGAAGGTTGTCTTACCCATGTTCATTGGCAATAACCTTTTTTCGAAATTCCTGGGTGGGGTTCCTGACTTCCTATAGCGGGCATGGAGGCACTTACTGTGTCTTCAATCCCCCTATATCTGTTTTCCAACATGCTTTCTGGTTTTGTCTTGGAATGAGATTGTACTTGGATTTGTCCTGGCCCTGGCTGGAGAGAAACTGTTAAATACATAGTTATTGTTTTGGGAGATGATATTATTTTTTCCTTGTAAACAAAACTTTACTGCTCTCTTGATGAAAAGTTTGAGTCTGAAGTTATGTTCCGAAAAATATTGAGAGTTGTCATTATTTGATTATATGAGGCCATTATATAATGTCGTTTTTCTCATGACGTTATGTATAGAATTATCAACTGTTTTGCGCCATACCAACAACCCTTAGACTTAGAATACGACATGTGGATCATTTCTCCCAGAAAGTTTCCGTATTAATAACTGTGTATAAAAATACAAATTAATAGAAATTGTTTTGTTCTCAGATGGACGATATTGTTTTATTATTATGATTTTATTTATATTTCTATCATTATTTTTGTATTTCTTGTTTTTTTTTATGGGTGTGTGTTGAGAGGTGCACCGCAAAAAGACATTTCCCGATAAAGCAACAACTCGATTTCTTCTGCTCTCATCCGCGTAAGCTTATTTGATTATTTTTATATGATATTTTGAAAGAGAACTTCTTTGTTTTTTTAAATCAGGAAATCCATTAAAATTTTATATGGACTTGACCCCGGGGTTAAATTGTCGTTTAGGGCGCATTCACTGTCGTTTTGATTTTTGTATTTCATATAATATTATATGATATAATCTGTATTTTTGGTTATTTCTATCATTTGTTTTGATGTTGTTGATTTTTTTTTGATTTTTTTTTTTGGTCATTTTTTCTCCCAGAGTTTTTACAAAATTAATTGAGCCCCATTTTGTGATTATTTATTAATTTAATATGTTGTATTTGATTTTTCTTTTCTTTATTTTTTTGTCTTTGGATTGCGATGTGTATTAATATGGATTTGTTCTATGCACATGTACAGTAGATTTCTCATATTTTAAAATTAAATTGATTGTAATGTCTTTTTATCCTGCTGAGGGACGGAACAAATTAAACTATATAAATTATTCATATTATTGCTACTCACAATATTGTGTATTTGTTGTTTATTTAGCCTGTCTGGTGGATGGGTTATTTTTTTTTTACCTCCCATAGCGGACAGGAGGTCACTTGCTGTGTCTTCTATCCCCCTTTATCTGTTTTCGAAGTTTGCTTTTTATTTTTGTCTTGAAATGGGATTGCGTTGTTTTGTCGTGGCCGGAGACTTTGTATGGGACGGAAACAGTCAAATGTATTGTATTAGTGTATAATATTGATAATATTTCCTTTTTATCATCTCTTTGTTATTTACTGTTTCATTTTTTTATATTGAATGTATAATTGTTTGTAAACATTTGAGGATTGTTCCTTTTAGTGGGATCCTGAGCTCAGTCTGGATGAGACTTTTAGGTGACCTCAAACTAAGTACCCTACACTAATAGTTTGTTATTGGAATCCCATTTTCTCTATTTTTAATGGCGTTGAAATGACTAAACGTGTTGCAAGGACCGTAAAACCATTAAAAACAAACAAACAATAGCTTGATCTGTGCGGAAATTCGGTTAGCGACTCGTTGGTCCCCTTACCTCCCCGCCGTACCTACATCTGCTGTTCTGCATACTCCGAAAAACGAACAACACATATTTAAAATATTGGCCAGAAAACTCGTTCTTCAAATATCGATCGGCTAGCACGACCCTCATCTTGCCAAAAACTTTCAAACCTGGGACTTCACGGAACTCCCATGTTTGAAAGTTTTTGGCAAAGTGAGGGTCATTTTAATCGATCGATATTTGAAGGACGAGTTTTCTGGCCAAAATTTTTAAAACATTTTTTTCTCTGAGTACTGCAATGTTGTTCCTACTTTCTATGTGCTTTTCTGACCTTTTTCTGTTGGTGGCAAATCCTTCCTGGATGGGATCTTTCGACCTACCATGGTGCTATGGAAGGGCACTGATGCTGTCTTCTATCCCCCTTGGTTGCATTCTGTTCCTCGTCTTGGAATGAAATACAACTTTGTTTTGTCCTGGCCCTGGCCAGAGTCTTGGCAGAAGTGGGAACAATTTAATATATAGTATTGGTTTTAGGAGTTGATATTTTTTTACCTTGTAAAATCTCTGTTATCTAATGTTTTAGTTTTTTTTATTTTGATATTTTTTGTAAACATCCGAGTGTATTCCTCTAGGGGGGGGGGGGGGGGGGGTGGTTGTCCTGTGCTTGTGTCTTGAAGAGATTTAGACTTCTGCGGCTTGGTGGTCTGTTTTGTTTTTGTTTTAAGGGTTTTACAGCACTTGCAACCATTAAGGTCATATCAGTGCCAGTAAAAAGGAAGAGAATAGGAAAGTAAAAAGTTCTAGAATTACAAAGTACAAAGAAAGGCTTTTTTTTTTTTTAATTTACTTTTTTTTTCCTCATAGATTATCTCTTTGAGTGAGTATAGTATAAGACACGTCTTAAGTATCAGTCTTCTAGTTGGGCCCAGCGATAACTATGTGTAATCTGTGGCCCCTATCTGTTTTTATGAAGGAATAACTCAGACTCGGGTGTGAATACCTGGCTATATAGCAGTAACGGATGGGGTAAGATTATTAGCACAATAATGACGCCTAACAGGCAACTGGTAATGTTTGGAATAAATATATAGTTCCATGTGGCATTCATGTGGGAATATATAACATCGTGAAGCGCATTGAGCATTGGTAATTCCGCGGAATTGGGTTATGTGGATCAGTGGTTTTCAAAGTGGGCGCTATTGCCTTCTGGGAGGCGATAAGGTACCCTATGGGAAAGAGGCGGGGGGGGGGGGGGGGGGGGGGGGGGGCGATGAAAGCAAAATTTGAATTTAGGGGGCGACGAAGTCTCGCAAGGGGGTGCGATGACCAGGAACCACAAAGGATGGATTATAGAAGGAGCTATTTTGATTTTTAAGCGCCATTTGCCCCAGCCATACGGAAGGTTATAAAGACTGCTTTACACAAAGATCCTGAACTAGTAACGAAGGCATTATCCTGAAGTAACAGCATAATTCATAGGCGAACTGATGAAATGGCGGGAGAAGCTGAGGTCAATTGATTCAGCTTTTGAAAGTGACCAAATTCAGCCTTCAATTTGACGAGTCGACTCTCAGCAACGATGATGCCATACTGCTGACCTACGATCGTTTTATATAAGGCAATCACGTTTGCCAAGAACATCTCTTCGCACGCACTTTAACGACAGACACCAAGAAGGCAACACTGTACAAAACTGTTCGCGTTTTTTTCGAAGATAAGAAAATTCAATCACAAACGTAACTTGTGCCACAGATGGGACAGCTGCTGCTACCATGGTAGGGCACTATCATGGCATTACAGCATTTTTTAAAGAGGCTGTGCCAATCATTTTATCAGCACATTGTATGATTCACAGACAACACCTTGTGGCTAAAAATCTTACCAACCATTGCATGAATCGCTGTACATCGCCATCGCGGCAGTGAACAGATAAAAGCGCAAGTGCTCAATACGCGCTCTTTCAAACAGCTTTGCGTGGAGAAGGATGAGTTCAATATATTACTTCTCCACACAAAGGTTCGATGACTTTTTAACTCCGTTGTCGAGTTTTTACAGTCAATCAATTCTCCAATCACCGACAAGCTCAACGAAATCAAAGACAAAGTAACTTAGCTGTCTGATGTCTACGAAATATTCAACAAACTGAAGCTACAGTTGCAAGGTAATGACTGTCAATATGACCAAGAGAAATCTGCTATATCCAATTTCATAGCAAATCTTCCTATTTACAGGAGAGACCTCACTAAATATCCAACCCTCAAAGACATTGCGGGGCATATCTCTGACTACAATATTCGGATCTTCAGAGATCACATTAAAAAAAATTGATGTCGATATGAGAATCACTTCCAGGAGCTTCTTTATCTCGATGTGCCAGCATGGGTCCTGAGTCTATAGGATTTGATATTGACGATTTGCCTGGATCTACTACCCAAGATAAGCTGATTGAACTTCAAAATGATTTCGAGTTAAAGCCCCTGTTCAAGCCGGAAATGTATCAATATTTCTGGTTGAGAGCAGTATTTTGTTGTAAATTTCCTGCACTTTGGAAAGATGATAAATTGTTGATCGAGAGGGGTTTCAGCATTCTTTCAATGTCCCGAAAGCGTCTCAACGTTGTATATAGAGGGGATCTGCGACTATGGCTGACATCCATGACCCTAAATATTGACAACCTCATGGACGCACACCATATTCATCACATTAAATGGGATGGACACCAAGTCGATGCATTGGTGCATTCCTTTTAGTGCCATTTATGTGTGTGAGTGAGACAGTATTAGAGAGAGAGAGAGAGAGAGAGAGAGAGAGAGAGAGAGAGAGAGAGAGAGAGAGAGATTTGCACAATAATATGGCACAAAAATATCTTTTTGCCATTGTCTGCCTTAGTCATTTTGTGTTGATGGTGAAAAAGCGCGCGCGGGGGGGGGGGGGGGGGGGGCTGGGTCACCCAGCCTTAGGGGCTGAAGTAGATCTTCATATTCATTTTATTTTATTTATAAACCAGTTCCCCGGAAATTATATTCAAAGTTAGACGATCGGAAATATGGAAATTATAGTTTTCCCTCAATAAAACATAAACTAAATTCAAGTCTCACGTCCTTTACGATGGATTCAATTTTCAGCATCGCCTAGTCATAATACCGCTATGAGGCTTAGGGCGTTATTAATTCTTTCTATTACTCATTAAGGGGCGGTTTGTGTCCATACTTTAAAAAACAAACCAACTCAATATTGGGCGGCTTTAATCATTCTGAATCTTTATTATAGGATTAAGAAAATAACATTTTGGTGAAAGAAATACATTATCTGTGTTGTAGCCGTTTTACGTCCTGATTCGGGAGTCTGATATCAAAAAGTATATCAATCTTGAGACAAAAACTAATGAAGAAATAACCTCCATATTATAGCCTCTTATCAACATTGTATGTAGCATTTTGTGTCAGCAGAGAGAGAGATTTTACAGCTTTAGCTTATGGGATTTGTATTAGAACATTACAAAGTTGAGAATCCAAATATTATGACGAAATTGATGTTAAATATTTACAATTTGGATTATAAGTCAAAATACACATACAATTTCTCTATGGTGACATAATACATTTTTCTGTGATAACTGTGGGAATTTTCAGACAATTTCATGGAATAGTTCTGATAAATATTTGATACAGTATCCCATACCCCTAGAAAAATAACATATCGAGAAAAAAGCAAACCAGCTTTCCGTTTTTCACACTTTTCTTTCTTATACCCTTTTCGACCGTGTTTTTGTGCTTTATATTTTGAGAAATTGCACTGCAATAATATTATTTTTAATATAATAAATTATCGTTTTCCACAAAAATCTCAAAATAATTATCATATTATTTTCCAAATAATTAGACCTAAACCACCTCTTAATTTAATTCATTCAGCCATCTATCCGTCACTCCATCTATTCGTTTATTCATTTATCCATTGCCTCATACATACATACATACATACATACATACATACATACATACATACATACATACATACATACATACATACATACATACATACATCCGCTCAAACATCAATCCACCCATCAATCGATCTCTCATTTCATCAATCCATCCATCTATTCCTCCATTCACACACTCAAACCATCTATCCATCAACCCACCCACCCACCTTTCTATACATCCATCCTCCAATCCATATATTCATTCATTCATCCATTCATCCGTCCATCAACCCATCCATCCATCTATTCATTCACCCATCCATCTATCCTTCCACCTCTATCAAATCATCCCTCCATCCATTCACATATACACACATCCAGCAACCCACCTATTCATCCTTACATTCATCCACTTATCTATTCATCCGTCCATCCATGCTTCCATCCATCCATTCACACATACACACATCCAGCCACACACCCATTCATCCATACATCCACCTATCTATTCATCCGTCCATCCATGCTTCCATCCATCCATTCACACATACACACATCCAGCAACACACCCATTCATCCATACATTCATCCACCTATCTATTCATCCGTCCATCCATGCTTCCATCCATCCATTCACATATACACACATCCAGCAACACACCCATTCATCCATACATTCATCCACCTATCTATTCATCCGTCCATCCATGCTTCCATCCATCCATTCACACATACACACATCCAGCCACACACCCATTCATCCATACATCCACTTATCTATTCATCCGTCCATCCATGCTTCCATCAATCCATTCACACATACACACATCCAGCCACACACCCATTCATCCATACATCCACTTATCTATTCATCCGTCCATCCATGCTTCCATCCATCCATTCATTCAAAGGGTGGCTATTGCATAGCCAAATCTTCCTGTAATAAGACATTAAATCCAATCGTAATCAAAACAACTACAGTGTATGCCAACCTTTGGGTCAAGTAACCACACAACGTTATCACGTGATCGATGTCTATACACTCGGACACAGGCAAATAGTCCATCATATCGATATTAAATATTATGTGTATTTGTGTATTATGGGCTTTTGTGTTATTGTGTGTATGAAGGGCGTGTGTGTATATATATATATATATGTGTGTGTGTGTGTGTGTGTGTGTGTGTGTTTTGTGTGATGATGTTTTTTTCTTTTTGGTGGAGAGGGGGGAGGAGGGGGGGGGGGGGGGGAGTAAATTTCTGTATGTGAGAGGGTGTGTGTTTAGGATGCGAGTACTATCAACCGTGATATTATATTATTGAATGTTCTACATAATTCTAGACACCGTGGATAATGTTAGTGTCGGGGAGTGTTGGTATTATTACTATAGTTTGATAATTCAATCCACCCCCCCCCCCTCTCTCTCTCCCTCTCTCCCTCTCTCTCTCTCTCTCTCTCTCTCTCTCTCTCTCTCTATCTCTTTGTGTGTGAGTGTGTGTGTGTGTGTGTGTGTGTGTGTATGTAATTATAATATATATGTATATCTATTTTTTATTAAATTATGGGTTGGGGGATAACATTATTCCGTGCAGTCAATGTTAAATTTTTGCCAACAAGCACAGAATTATTTGGAAATCTAAATATTATACAACTAATTTTTACAGATTGAAGTATGAGTAACTTGCAAACCTTTTTTTTTTTGTTTTTGATAAGAGTGAATCTATCATACGTTGACTCAAATTATTATTTAGAATATTATCTGCTAGGCCACAATGATCGGGTCTTAATTTGACCTTGGCCTTGGTAATTGCCTTGCCTGAGCATTTCGATCGATCATTTAATGGATTGTGCAGATTGTCTTTTGCCAATTAACTGGCAGCTTGGCCTTTAACTGCAACAGCAACATAAAAGTATAGATAGTATGCGCTCAGAAGCTCATAACATTGCCATCCGGAAGTATAACGGACCAACACACAAAACTGTGTCTATCCATGAACGTGCGTTTATAAACAGGCTAATACAGTTCAGTGAGCATTACTCATAAACGCGGAT
>NC_088361.1:83122028-83132028 GCF_034508935.2 Berghia stephanieae | reverse complement strand
TTTGAAAAATAGAAATGTATTTTTTACAGATAGATAAACAGATAACTTGATTTCCTTTTATAATTTAAAGTCAGTTTGAAAGTTCGTTAAGTCAAACAGATATCATAAAAAAATTACCGAAGACACTAACACCTCATGACCACACCCTCAACTCTATCTGTCCAGTAGAGTCCTTACCTCCATTGTGTTGATTTAGCGGTGATCAGTGTTATGTAGTATTGTGTGTGTGTTCTCATTGCGTGGATGTTTATGTGTGTGTGTGTGTGTGTGTGTGGTGTATACATATGTGTGTGTGTGTTTTGGAATGTGGTTGCGTGGAAGAAAAAAAAAGCGGGGGGGGGGGGGGGGGGTGTCCATCAAGTAGAGAAATTCCTGAGCAAAGGGGGGGGGGGGATAGGGGGGGGGGGTGTGTTTGCTAGGAACTGTCAGATTGGCAATTTTCAGCAAATCGTGGCATTCATAGTGATATAATTCACTTGATCACATGACGGTATTCGGATTTACAGAAATTTTAAACAAGTTTCACCGATTAACAACATCAACGAATATTACTGCTGATATTACTGTCGTTTTTATGCCAGCGATGTGATAATTATTGCCCTGGGAAATATTTAGTTAAACGTCGTCGGCAAACTGTCAATTGGATCTGTCTAGCTTCTAGCCCGAACAAACCAAAAGTAGACAGATTCGGGGACATGATATTTTTCGCGTCCGCTTCAGATTTTCATTTGACCTCACATAAGTTAAGTAAAGGGGAGACATTCCGAAAGCTTCTACATCCCCAGTATTCATTCAATTTGTATTTTCACCGTTGATCATTTGTCAGGCGTTTATTTATTCAATTTGTAATCATATAAAAGCGTTTTAAAAACTCTAGAACAAACCTTGATAGATTTGTGAAAGTTTAAAGTGTCCTAATTTGACCATTGTTTTGATTCTCGGCCGCCATTTTAATTTGTGAAGTATTGAAGGTAGTGCAAAGCACTCCCAAGTAAAGTGTGGTAAAGACTTGCGACTTATTGATATTGATATCTACTGACTGATAAACTAAAATCATGCCGAATAAAGCATGGCACCGACGACAAGCACATCGATTAAAATGTGCATCTAATCGTAATCAAGCTAATCAAGAAAATGATTCTGGCAATATCGAATGAAAATAGTTCTTTCCCCTCGAAATTGCGGGCTTTTTACTAGTACTCTGAAAAATAAACAACACATTTATGAAATTGCGGTCAGAAAACTCGTCCTTCAATAAATATCGGTCTATTAAATTGGCCCTCATCTTGTCAAACACTCTCAAACCTGGGACTTCAGTAATGTTATAGTAGAGCATAGGTAATCCGAAAGGAAATAATCGAAATATTAGTGAGTAGATGCCACTGGCCGTAAAGGTGCTTTGTTTAATAGATAGTATGCTCTTGGCTAAGAAGCTCACAACATTGCCATCCGGAAGTATAATGGACCAACACACAAAACTCTGTGTAACCTTGAACTTTTTTAGTCTGGATAATACAGTTCAGTGAGAATTACTCATAAAAGTGGATGGCAAATAACAATAACAAAGACCTGAGTGACGTAAACGTATAAACGTTCAAGGTTACACAGATGTTTTTTTGTTGTTGTTGGTACGTTATATCCGAATGTTGTTAGTGTTTTACCTTGACGCATAGCATCAATAATAGTGTTCATAGTGTTGGACACAATTAAGACTATCTTAAATAGATTATCTGTTGACTTATTCTTATCAGCAACAAGCTGAGTCCTGGTTTTCAATCGAATCTTAATCTCGAAAAAACAAGATGTTTGTCTTGATAGCAGAAGAAATAATATCATGAATATATATATATATATATATATATATATATATATATATATATATATATATATATATATATATATACCATAAACTAAGTGTGTGTGTTTTGTTTTTTTAAGCAAAAAAAAAAAGATGTCGGTGTTCGTAAATAATATAAAAAAGACAGCAAAAAGAAACACACACAAAAAAATATTATGTCCTAAACACACTACTTTACGTCCAGACGTGTCTTGAAAAAAATTGGTTGCTATCTAATCAGTGCCTATTCAATCATCACGATTTCAATGTCGTCATAAAATAAATGTAACGACTCAGCTCAGACTCAATAATTTCAAATGCTATTTAATTTCAATAATACGGTACTTGTGAATAATCACTAGAGCGACTTAGCTCGGACGAAGATTTTTCTGTAACTAACTAAACACACAACAATGTAAATAGTGCTGCTCGAAACGTCCATTTTATCTGTTATATTACATCAAATTGAAGCTTACAACTTACATTCAATTTTCTTACGGTGTTTCTAATAAGAGACAAAAATTGTCAAAATGTTCGCACATCCAACATTCTTACTCACAATGCACAACACAATATGCGTGCCTCGAAATTTCATCACATTCACAGACAGCCAAACAAATACATCATACAATGAATCCAACCTTAGAATAAAATTGAAGGCTAGAATGTTGTGCTTTTAAATTTAAATTGAGTTTTATATAGCGCAATATCCACTAAATGTGCTCAAAGCGCTTTACAAGGGGTCCCTGGTCAACAGCAAGATTTAACATGTAGGACGGGACATGACGCCTGTTAGGCAATATTACAATTTTTCGGACAAAGACAACGCTGTTAACTGCCAGGTACTCATTTTACACCTGACTACGGTGAGAGAATGTGAGTCAAAAGTCTTTTCCACGGACTCAACTATGCGCCCGAACCCAGGACCTTCCGATCCGAAAGAGAGTATCATACCACTAGACCACATAGCCGCTTGTAGGTGAATAATAATTTATTACTGCGAACAAAAACGTCAACGTTATTATAGCCGTATTTACAAAACACATTACTAAAAGTTTTGCCAGAAAGCTAGTCCTTCAAATTTAAATCAATTATAATGACTTCCTTGAGCATTTCTTGACGTCTTAAGTTTGGGAGTTTTTGACAGAATGAGAAACATTTTACTTGATCAATATCTGTATGGACGATATTTCTGACCAATTCTTTGAAAAACATTCTATTTCCGAGCCGAATACGACAGAATTGTGTTCACGGCGTTGAACATAGCTTAGGAACTCTTTGTGACTTGTGCGGCTATGGGGTCTAATGGTATGACACTCGCTTTCGGATCGGAAGTTCCTGGGTTCGAGCCTGGCTCAGCGCATAGTTGAGTCCTTGGAAAAGGCTCTTTACTCACATTCTTTCACCGTACTTAGGTGTAAAATGAGTACCTAGCCGTTAACAGCGTTGCCTCTGTCCGAAAAAGAAGTGTAATATCGCCTCACAAGTGTCATGTCCCGTCCTACATGTTAAGTGTTGCTGTTGTCCAAGGACCCCTTGTAAAGCGCTTTGAGCACGTTTACTGGATATTGCTCTATATAAAGCTCAATTTTTTTAAAAAGTTGATATATATATATATATATATATATATATATATATATATATATATATATATATATATATATATATATATATATATATATTCTGATTCCCCATCAGTGTTTGGTAACTGCATCTGATAGATATGGCGGAAAGATAGTTTGCGATATAATTGCGTCCTATCCAAAGGATAGCAAGCAACTGTTATTGTCCGTTTCACGCTATAGAAACCGGGATAAACTTAGGGTCAACAACCTAAGAGCTCTGAAGGACTACATGAGAAAATAGAATCAACATAATTATAACTAATCTCCAGGGTACTATTTGTAGTCGTGAGTCAATGTCATTGACCGCACGGTCGAATATAGCTCTCACGGTAGAGTCACGATCTCTCCGGCCAGGCGGAGTTGTCGTACCAGTAAGGTCGCGGGTTCGAGCCCCCATCGCCACCCGAAGTTTTTATTCTCTGTTGTCTTCTGGTATTTTCCTACTCACTTCATTTCTTGTTATGAACGCAATGTGCCATGCTATATGTTCGTGACATGGGAGTGTGGAAATTCTACAAAAAACTATAAACCACTTTCAGTGCATGTGTACTAGCTGGATCGAGTAACCTTTAAGTTTGTGACTAATGATCATATTTTTTTTGACACTGAACCGTATTTCTTATCATTTTAAAACGGAGCAATAATATAAAGCCAAAAATACTAGTTCCACATGAGGATTGGATACATTTATTGTGCAACTGATCTCTGCTTTAAGATAATAATAATATACAAAAAATATATGGTTTTTATATAGGGAATGAGATTAGCGGAAGAGTAGCGTCCCTTGATTGGAAGTCACGAGCGGAAAAGTTATTAGAGAGAGAACGTCATGTTGGTTGTGCGGCATGAGACACTTCACCGAAAGCGAGGACGATAGAGAGACGCATGCGCAAAACCATTTTGAAGTTCTCTCTGTAAGGTGACGCTACTCTTCCGCTAATCTCATTCCCTATAGCGCCTTACCCCGTATATCAACAAGCTCATAGGGCTTAACAGTAAAGTGGCTACTAGCACTCAACAACTCAACATACAACCACTCAAACATGCAATTTGAAACAAAGCAATATCATTCTACAGTGCTACATATCAAAACGAAACGTTTTAAGATGTTTAAAATAAAAAAAAAAGAAATTTGCATCATTACTGTCTCGGATATATCTTAAGAGTGATTGCATCTAATGTTCTAACCTAAATAAATACTGGTTGTCAATGAAGATCACTCGTCCTCACTCTTTTAGGTCCCGCAATCACAGGAATCTGCCCATACTCTCGCAACTAAAATGGTCATGCCACATTATGATTCAAAATACGTAACCTATCCATTATTTATTCAATGTCCGGAGGACTGGTTACACACTTCCCATGAGCTTTGGACCGGAAGGCAGAACAGTGTGATGTCACGACTTCTGCGTCTTATTTAGACTTCTGCATCTCTTACTGACACAGAAAAATTACAAACTGATTCAGAAATATTATTTTTTAGATTACTGGCATCATCACTGTCGTCAGTTGCTTCTATAATAATAATAATAATGATAATAATAATAATAATAATAATAATAATAATAATAATAATAATGATGATGATGATGATGATGATGATGATGATGATGATGATGATGATGATGATGACGACGACGACGACGACTACTACTACTACTACTACTACTACTACTACTACTACTACTAATAATAATAATAATAATAATAATAATAATAATAATAATAATAATAATAATAATAATAATGATAATAATAATAATAATAATAATAATAATAATAATAATAATAATAATAATAATAACAATGATGATGATGATGATGATGATGATGATGATGCTGATGATGATGATGATGATGATGATGATGATGATGATGATGATGATGATGATGATGATAAGAAGAAGAAGAACAATAATAATAATGATAATAATGATAATAATAATAATGATAATAATAATAATAATAATAATAATAATAATAATAATAAGAAGAAGAAGAAGAAGAAGAAGAAGAAGAAGAAGAAGAAGAAGAAGAAGAAGAAGAAGAAGAAGAAGAAGAAGAAGAAGAAGAAGAAGGAGGAAGAAGAGGAGGAGGAGGAGGAGGAGGAGGAGGAGGAGGAGGAAGAGGAGGAGGAGGAGGAGGAGGAGGAGGATGAGGAGGAGGAGGATAAAGAAGAATAACAACAACAACATCAATGATAATAATAGTAATAGTAATGATGATGATGATGATGATGATGATGATGATGATGATGATGATGATGATGATGATGATGGTGGTGGTTCTGGTGGTGGTAGTGGTGGTGGTGGTGCTGCTGCTGCTGCTGGTGGTGATTATGAATAGCAATGATGATTATAATAGAAATAATGTAGGCTACTTTTAAAAGTTTAAAAGCAGTAGTCGCTATGAAAACAACGGAACATAAACAAGCAAAGGGACGTAACCAACCAACCCTGATGGCGGCTGTTACAGATAGAGTTGAGACAGGGGACGATGAGAAGAAACACGACAAGGCAGACACAAAGGGTGAGTGGGGCCGTATTCTAGCACCAAGGGCTCACGTTCTCTCTTGTCTCTATCCATTTATTTTAAAAGTGACAGACATCTCTGTAATGACTACAAAAACTGATTCCATGATTTCATTACGGTTGCCATCACTTGTTTTTCTCTGAAATGTGCGTGTGTGTGTGTGTGTGTGTGTCGTGCTGGAATCTCTAGTGTTTTTGTCTAGATAGTGAAATAGGACCAGTTTGTGTCAGGGTAAAACAAATAAATTAGAGCGATGAACAATTATTGATTCGATGAACGTGAAATCTTTGGCCGTAGGTAGGGCGGTCTGAGGTTTGATTCTCAGCCGAGGAAGACGATTTTTAGGAGTGTTTTTATGTCTTCTTTGACTGGCGCATATCGATTTTTATTGATTCTATTCTATTTATATATTTATTCTAATTATATATATATATATATATATATATATATATATATATATATATATATATATATATATATGTATACATTGTCGCCATAGATTCTCAACTTTGTGTCTATACATTTTTATGCA
The DNA here is from genome assembly GCF_034508935.2 of Berghia stephanieae. Lineage (NCBI taxonomy): Eukaryota > Metazoa > Mollusca > Gastropoda > Nudibranchia > Aeolidiidae > Berghia > Berghia stephanieae. The sequence continues at coordinate 83,125,502 of NC_088361.1, read as the reverse complement.
TGCCACCTCTGTAAACGGATTTCCATTTTTTTTATGAATAAAGTATATAATATTATTCTAGTGCAATTGTGACGACGTGTACTTATTTACAGGTCTGATAACTCAAATTGTTATGTTCTCATTATTGTATTGGAAATATTATCAATCCAACGCAATATTTTATACATTACAACAATGTTAAAACAAGCCCATAATTGCGTTCAGTTATCAGACCTGCCTATAAGTGCAATTAGATTGTGACGCATCGTGTCAAAGCGGTATTATGTCGGAGTGAACTGGACCTACTTTGATATTCTATTTATAGACACAAATAGGAATTTCAGTATTAATTTCTACGCGTTCTTTTTTTAGAACCACAATGGCCGCCGCGAAATCAGACTATTGAATCCAATTTTGTGATTTAAACGTTATAAGTGATATGTGATTCGGTGTACGTTATATCAAGCTATATCATTCTCTCTTTTCCAAGTTGCAAAATGTAACCCATCACCTACACGCTGTGCTTTTTCGTGGTAGATCAGACATTTGATATTGTCACGCACCGTCTAAAACCAGTATAATGTAGGGGTGAAACAGCTAGATGCTGAAAAGTGAAATTAAAACCAGAATGACCAGAAATATGAAATTCTAGTTTTTGTCACGTTCAGAAACTCTAACTGTTAATACCAACTTAACCCAACTTACTTGACACTAACATCTCTATCTGTTGCCCTCAATAAAACGCACGCTTTACATAACGTGCTTATTTCAGCTCCTCCACCTCCTCATCATCATCATCATCATCATCATTCTTCTTCTTCTTCTTCTTCTTCTTCTTCTTCTTCTTCTTCTTCTTCTTCTTCTTCTTCTTCTTCTTCTTCTTCTTCTTCTAGTTCTTCTTGTTCTTCTTGTTCTTGTTCTTCTTTTTCTTGTTGTTCTTGTTGTTCTTGTTGTTCTTGTTCTTGTTGTTGTTGTTGTTGTTGTTGTTGTTTTCTTCTTCTTCTTCTTCTTCTTCTTCTTCTTCTTCTTCTTCTTCTTCTTCTTCTTCTTCTTCTTCTTCTTCTTCTTCTTCCTTCTTCTACTTCTTCTTCTTCTTCTTCTTCTTCTTCTTCTTCTTCTTCTTCTTCTTCTTCTTCTTCTTCTTCTTCTTCTTCTTCTTCTTCTTCTTCTTCTTCTTCTTCTTCGTCTTCTTCTTCTTCTTCTTCCTTGTCCACTCTTTCTCCCTCCCCCCCCCCTCTCTCTCTCTCTCTCTCTCTCTCTCTCTCTCTCTCTCTCTCTCTCTCTTTCACATACGCACACAACCATTCTATATACGTGCGAATGGCCACAATATTCAATATTTTTATACAAGATTCTTTGTAATTTAATTATAAACAGATACATTAATGACCCTCTGTCTCAATGCGGTGTTATGTCGGCGTCAAATATTGATTTTGAAGTTGAAATCACATAAGTTGATTTGAAGTGATTTGGCCCGATATAGAGAATGGATGTAGTTTATTATTTTTTAGATAATTTACTTTAGGCTCGAGGGTCGCGAAAGCTCATTTGGTAGAGCACTCGTTTCACACGAAAAGGGACCGGGATCGATCCCAGGTGCAGTCGAATTATTTTTCCTGTCCACCCAGCAGTGATTGGGTAGCTGGGTCTGTTGGACCTGGCGGAAATTACATTGTGATAGACTAGAGTCCTATCCAAAGGATAGCAAGTAATTACAATTGTCCGTTTTACACTATAAAAAACCAGGATAAACTCCGGTTTCATGGGCCGATTGGCTCTGAAGGACTACTTTAGGCTCAGGTTTTGTTTTTCCTGTCGTAGGTTTTTCCTTTAAATTCAATTTTGGAACTTGCTTCATTCTTTTATAACGCCGAATAGAGACAGTGGTTAACATTTACAGATATGCATTGAGAAAAAGAAATTCTAATAGCTTTGAACATCCCCTTCATTAGATGTGCACTTGTGTAGAAATTGTGTTTTAGTCAGTTTTTGAATAGATTCGAGACTGAAATGCAAAACACATGACATAGATCGAACAGAAAAGGTATTTTGAACAAAAGGATACTTAGTTTTAACAAATTACAAGTTTCCAAATCTCAAAACTACCGTCTTTCCTGGAGAGTGTCGAAATTAGGGCCACGCCTTAAATTTTTTTACAAAATCACGGGTGTTGAATTAGATTTTGTGAACCGTAAGTTTACGCATGAAAAAGCAAAATTTTCTATTCGTTTTTAATATCGGAAAGTAGGTGAAGCAGAAAGAAAATTTATCGGCGGTTAAGATGACATCAATGTTTTTATGTCCGAAAACATAAATTTAGGCGAAAAACGGGCTTGAAAGCAGGCCATCAAAGAATGTCGACTTTACGACCAGTGTCGAAATCCGGGTAACCTACCTTATAAATCACTTGTATATCTTTGACATCACACTAATCCCTGCCACCACAATCATTCAATCCTCTTGGTGCTCTTGTGTATGCAGAAAACATGTTGAAATGATTTTGAATCTCGATTTCTAATATGTCCTGTGGTCATTTGTTCAATTTGCGTATTTTCAGTAGTGAATACGGAATTGCTGAATGGGCCGTTGTTTTGCGTAAGTAATAATTCTGAAAATGCGAAATGGTCGGCAGCTATGTTGAACAACGTTTAACGGGTATTGCCCTATGTTGTAATGGTATGTATATATATATATATATATATATATATATATATATATTATATATATATATATATATATATAAAGCATTACAAAATATACCCCGACATATTACCATTATGAGGCGATTTTGTCATTTGTAGAATGTCAAGTGTCAAGGCCTTGTCATTCCAAGATGCTGATTGTCGATTGGATTCAAAATGGCGGTCAGGCCTCAGACGATGGTGTGGTGGTAGTAGTAGTGGTGATATGATTGCGTTGGGGGGGGGGGGGGGGTGAGTTAATGACGTGATTAAATATGCGCATTTATATAACTCATTTCTACATTTTTACTTGCAGCACACGCTATCCACTGTGGATTGCATCCACCTCTACCAGACCGATAATAACCCGATGCAAATCATGAGCTTATTTATCATAATATAATATAGAATTGTAATGAATATGTGAGGCGCTCTAGGGAAATTGAGGTACTTTTGAGATATGACTGATAATATACGATTATTGGAAATGCGTGTTCCCAATCGCTGCACGAGCTCGAGGGTGCAGGTGCGCGCTGGGAACAAAGTTGGAATTCTAAAACGCAAGAGTGAAAGTAATCTTTAATTTCAACCTTGAATCAATTCCAATCTCGTCATCTTTGAATACAAAACACGTTATTTAAATGATACTTCTTTTTTAAAGAATATCATTATTAGTAAAAATTTAACGCTTGATGATCTGGGGCGGGGGGGGGGGGGGGTCCCGATAGCTCAAGGGGGGGGGGGGGGGGGGATAGCTCAGTTGGCAGAGCATTCTTTTCACACGCAAAGGAACCAAGGTCAATCCCAGGTGCAG
>NC_088361.1:83117028-83119528 GCF_034508935.2 Berghia stephanieae | reverse complement strand
TTACAGCCAATTACTTTAAACATGGACTTATAATACATTAATGCTTTACATTTTGTTTGCCATTATCTTCTACACAATGGGCCTCAATTTCGTTGCCATGGCTACTCATAAACAAATTCAACCTATTTTTGAAACCTTCCCGTGTGTTTTGTAGCTTTTGCGACATGATGATGGATTTAATTACAGCTTTTATTTCATAGTAAGGGTGCCAACATTTGGTATGGGAGCTGAATAAACAATGTCTCTAATGTAGGGCCATAGGAAAAAGTCATTCGGATAAATATTCAGTGACCCAGGAGGCCAGGCAATCGAGTCCGTCTCTCCCAATTCATCTGTCTGAAAAGGTGTCGTTTAGAAATTCGTGAAAACCATGTCTCCAATGAGGACGAACATCATCTTGCTGAAAAAAAACTATTTCCAATATTCATAAGATGGGATGCTGCACAAAACGCTGGCATATCTAATTAGACATTTACAGTTTTCACAATAAAGAGAGATGGGCATATAATTCTTTTGTGCATTTGCTAATACCAAACATTTACTTTGTATCTCAGCGAGTTTTGAATACATATACGTTTCTTTGTTTTTTGGGGGTTTTTTAAACATCGTTTTCATGTATTGCATTGGTCTGCCAAAATGGCGATATCGTTTCATGCAATCACATTACTCAAAGGCTTGTGATTCCGAAATAGAAGGATTGAAAAATGGAGTCTTTTATGTTCAGGTCATTTTGCAACGAAAATTGATAGATGAAAGGCATAACTGTATGACTTTTTTTTATAGAAAATCTCGAAAACCAGATGCAAACATTTATTGTAGTTTTAGAATAACAAGGCTTTGGAATCAGGAAATACTTCATGGACACCCTGTACAATATAAAATATTTTTTATAGTCGAAATGGAAACTAAATAGGTTTAGTTAGTGTAGGACAAAGTTGCATATATGTGTTTAATGGTTTTAGAATAAAAAGGCTTTGAAATCATGGGAAGACTATATAGACACGGTGTAATGTAAATTTTTATAGCCAAAATGGAAAATAAATAGGTTTCATTAATGTGTGATAAAATCGCCTCTCTATCAGGAGGGATGGGGGGAAGGGAGGGTGGGGGTGTATGGAGATAGGAAGTCGTAAGAGTAGAAAAGGTTAAAAGCCACAAATAGCATCGCCATTTTTTTCTGACTCTGATCCACGATCGATACTTCCTGATACGTGGTTCTCTCCCCTTGTTTTGTATTATCTCAGCAAACACGACCCATGATGGCGGTATTGAAAAGTTCTTCTTACTTTCTGTCGTCACGTCATTGGTATTACCAGTGAATTAGTCCAACCCATTCCAGGATCCATAAAACAATAACAAACAAGTTAACCCTTATCACACGGAATTAGGTTGTATTAAGAATTTTCAAACCTAACAACCGGTCAAAAGGTTTTCACCAACTGGACAACAATGAAGAATGAAGAGACTAATGACTATATTAAAGCTTCAATAAGATCGACTTGCGATAAATACAATGCCATAATCTGAAAAAAAATCTTTTAAAAAAAAAAAGTTTTTAAAAGTTCGGCCAGAAAACTCGTAATTCAAATATCGATCGATTAAAATGGCCCTAATCTTGTCAAAAACTCATTTTAACCGATCGATACAAGAAGTCCCAGGTTTGAGAGTTTTTGACAAGATGAGGGTCTTCTAATCGATCGGTGTTTCAAGAACTAGTTTTCTTGCAAAAAAAAATAATAATTAAAACGCACTATTCCGGAGTAGGGCAGCACTGTTCTTGTCTTCAAGAAAAAAATAGTTCGTAATATCTGCAATTAGAGAGACTTTTCACATCAGGCTGGAGGATTATAGGAAACAAAATTGTAATGTCAACAACAAAAACTGGTTCCATTCTGATTAGAAGCTTAAAACCATTCTTCCGGAGTTGGGTACATACTTTGTGCAATTGATCTCTGTAATCAGTGTGATGGCATCTTCCTTTCTAGTCTAAACATATGCTGGTCGTCAATAAAGGTCCTTCATCCTCACTCTTCTATGTCCCGTAATCTTTTTTTTTTAAACCTGCCTATACATTCTGCTACTAAAATAGTTATGCCACCTTATGATTCATTAAGAAACAAATTCGTTATTAGTCCTCAGAAGGACTGGATACAGATACACTTCCAGAGAATTTGAAACTGAAAGAGTAGAAAGAGTGTAACTTCACGATTTCTCGGCCCTATTGTTAATGCTGCTATAAAGAGACAATCTAGTCATTTAGCTTGTATACCGATCACAACCTTTGGCTACTTTATTTATTGTGTTGATTATCCTAGTGAGGCCTATGCCTCCTATACAATCTCTAAAGAATCAGCTTGACATACATCAAGGATCTGTGATGCAATCCTTCTGAGGACGTTACCGAAGTACTTAGTATCGAAAACGTTGACTTTAGTCAGCTGGTCAAAGTGAGAAATATTATTTTGTAAGTGTGGCAAATCGTTCAAATTATATCAATGAA
>NC_088361.1:83082028-83107028 GCF_034508935.2 Berghia stephanieae | reverse complement strand
GTCATTGCACGAGGCTACAATTGTATTCTTTGCACATGGAATGGAATCTCTCTGTCCTTACATCGTCTTTACAAGGTCTTTAAAGGTCTTTACAATGTCTTTACAAAGTCTTTACAATGTCTTTACACAAGTGCCTGGTCTAGACGGCCAATTTTGACAGGCATAAAACCCGTAAATCTTCTATTTTGTGTATCCTAGCAACGGTGAAAAAGCAAGATACGAAAATAGAAAAAAGTTCGTTCGTGGGCCTTACACAAAATACGCCATGGCTCATTTTTTCTTTTTAATTCTGGGGGGGGGGGGTCTTTTTTAGTTAGCAAGACGTCCAACTCACCTCGATTTCAACATCAGGTGTATACGTTCAAACCCCAATGAAGTGCATAAACCTAACGTTTCAAATTTCAAATGATTTTAACTTTATTTTCACATTGTGGCATCCGCCTCACTTCAATATAATACCGTTTTTAGAAGGTGGACCACAATTAATTTCAGCAGCAATGAACTGTTTTAAAATCTCAAGAGTCCAGAGTCCAACTAGATAATCATCCTTACTAACCAGTGAACTGGCTTACTCTGGAAATACACGCATTTAACAATTTTGCCAGAAAACTCGTCCTTTAAATATCGATTGATTCAAATTACTCTCGGCTTGGCAAAAACTCTCAAACGTGGAATGACTATGAAAACTTCGCGAGGTCCCAAGTTTTAGAGCTTTTGACGAAACGAGAGTCATTTAAATCGATCGATATTTGAAGGACGTGTTTTCTGTACAAATTTTTAATTACGTGCTTTTCCAGAGTGCGACAGTTAACTGGTTAATTAGACTGTTACTTCAATAAATTCAAGAGGGCGACACCGTCAGTCCCATTTGTACAGAGTGGCCGCAGTTAGGACCTGTCTTTGACAGAGAAAGAATTTTTTTCTATGCATATCTATCCTCCATCCTGCGGTTGATTGATAGAGAATCCTAATTTCCCTTTGTCTCGACCAACTGTGTGCGTATTTGTCTGTTAAAAATTTCCGCCGGACCTGAGTTCGAGTCCCATGTGGGCTTCTCCTTTTTTCCTTTAGCAAGATATTTTTTAAAAATAAAAAATAAAATTCCCTTTATTCATCCTATTGGGGAATTTTGTCGTTAGGATCTATTCCAAGGGAAGTCTGGAATAACCCAGGCATCAGCCGCAGTGCAGCGCCACAAACTGAGCTAGGGCGAGGTGACTTGCTCAAGGCCACACAACACATTCGGGTATTCGAACTCGCTAACTTTCGAGAACGAACCAATGACCTTACCGCTGGCCACGCTGTCCATGCAAGAAACGTATCCCCAGTTGAACTTTTTTTGTTGTTGTGGCGTTGCACTGCGGTCGAAGTCTGAGTTATCTCGGTCTTTCCTTGAGTCAGACCCCAATGAAAGTCGAACCATGAGGATTATAAAGGGACTTTTATAATAATTCATTTTATTTATTCGTTTTCAAAATTCTTCAACGCTGAATTTTCTGATTGCCCATGTCTTCTTCTCTGGTTTATTGGATTCCGATCAGTCCCTGAAAGATGAGTCGAGAAATTCTCAACAAACTGATATATTCAAATAAATATAATGATCTTATCGGACGGATAATTTGATTTTATTTTCCGTTCAAAGAGAGGCAGAGATTTTTTTTATCAAATTGCCTTAAGGGGAAACTACTCTTGTTAACTTTTAAAAGCTTGTCTTTCTTTTGTTTTTGTGTTTTGCCAGCGGAGTGTTTTGTTTCATCATTGTACCCAGAATAAAATGGCCTCTCCGGTAGAATTTCTCCATCCCGTCCGATATCGTTATCGCACGCGAGACAAATAAAAGTCATTGATTTAATATTGTGTGGCTTTCACGTCTGCAGACTGCAAAATTATTGTATTCTATCCGCTTTTATTATTGAGTTATGGGGAGATGAGGGTTATTATTATCAACTGGGATGGCGAAAAGGAGGGAGGGGGGGGGGGGGGGGGGGGGGGGGGGTAGGGGTTGTTTTGGGATGGTTTGAGTGGTGCAAGGGTGGGTTAAGAGTTGAAAGGAGGGGGGGGGGGGGTGAATTAAAAGCTGTACAAACTACATATTTAGCTACGCGTCGCCTGTTAATGCTTCAATTTTGCACTACCACTTTTACTAAATTGGTCATTGCCTCTAGCTAGATACTCATTCACGCCTGAGAACATTATAGCTCAAAATGCGTCGCTTTACTCGATCCCTTCCCATTAAAAGTTATGATATCAAGTTTTCAATAATAATATGTGGTGTCAGATTATCAAGCGTTAAATTAAACTTAAAATAGATCTTAAAAAGAAGTAGTATCAGTACTGATCATCCAGAGCCCATTGAGCCGGAGTTTATCCAGGTTTCTATAGCGTGAAACGGACAATAGTAATTGCTTGCTACCCTTTTGATAGGACGCTATAGACTATCGCCAAGTACTTTCCTCCAAATCTAATAGATCCAGCCCCACACACACACACACACAAACACAAAAGCATTTTTTTAAAAATCAAGAGTGTAAGAATCTTATATTTTTACACCCGACGTGTACTCATTTCCAGGTTTGATAATCCAATTTGTTATGGGCTTATTGTTGTACTTGTAGTACGTGCTCTTAAACCAACGCAAAATGGTGTCCATTTCGTCAATGAAAAAAAAGCAAACAAAAAACAAGTCCATAATTGCGTTCGGTTATCAGACCTGCAACTATGTGCACGTAGGATCATGGCTCATTTGTTGCTAATGTTAAGAGTTAATTCCAGTCCCGCATAAAAGAGATAATGGCCGGGCTGGATATATCTGTAAAGAAATATCTTATCAGTTTTATGATGTCTGATAATATTCAGAATAAACAGAATTTTTTTTAATATTTTTTTTCTCATTGCGAGACAACGCCTAGAGCTCCTTATGTATATATATATATATATATATATATATATATATATATATATATATATATATATATATATATATATATATATATATATATATATATATATATAGCCAAGCTCAACATTAATCATTGATTCGAGAATTGGGTATTTTTTGTTTGGTTTTAATGTTTTACTTGGATGGGGAGGGGAGATTGATATTGGGGAATGAGTGGGATTTTATTAAATAATACAGGATTCTTTCACCGGTTTGGATTTATTAAATGATTTATCTTTATCGCTCCAAGCTCATGAGTTATTCCGCGATAAAAAAAACAAACGAATTTGATAAATCCAAACCCGTGAAAGAATACCTTTATTCCACCCCTTAAAGTAATTTTCTTAGAAATTTCATAGCCGTTAGGTTGTAAAAGCATAATTTGCAATTAATGTACGCTATCTGTAGTGATCATCACTTAAAATTCCCCTTTTTTCCCCTTTTTGCCGACCCCTCAATCGACCGACCCCTACAAGATATCAATATCACGGAATCAAAACATTGCTTATTATTAAGACAATTGGATTCAATAGTCTGATGTCACGTCGCCCAGCAACGGTGGCCATCGTGGTTCTAAACAAAGAAAATCGGTACTTATTATTCTTCATGCTGGCTAGAACTTTTCATATGTCTTGTGATCAGAATGTGTAAAAGTCAAAACATGATCAGATTTTTAATGGGTTTTTTTTCCTCTGGATACGCTTTTACGCTCGTCGGATAAATATTTCATAAGGGCGTCCGCCATTTCTCCGATAGTTTAGAGCCAGTTACTGTTGAAGCGTATTGGATTCGTTTGTCAACAGAAAGAAGAAATAATTTTCACATAAAAAGGAGTTATGCGTTTCCTTTGATGAATCAAATTCAACTTTTAATTTAGAATTGAAAGACTCCAACAGTAAACGCAGATTCCTTTTGAAGTAGGTCAAATATGACAGTTCAGGGTGACACATCTCTGCACTGCAGGTGTGTTGTTGCATGTAAGCCGGTTTCCTTGTTGCTGTGTTTATTCGTTGGATTTTGTTGATTTTCGATTGCTTTCGAAACCGTGAATGATTGATAACATTCAAGAAAAAGTAAAGGTACAGTTATGAAAAGTTGAGCCTTGAAACATTCGTTCTAGATAATATTTTGAAGCTGTGTCCGACTGTGATTGTACGGTTGTCATCATTGGGGCTTGGACCTGACATGATGGTAAGCTGGTATTTGAATTCCCGCATAGAATAGAACTTATGGTGGTATGTTTCTGCAAATCAATTTGATTATCACAGTGTTGAAGACTTGATGCGCTTTTGTGGTCGGTAGTTTTTATTAACTGGGGGGGGGGGGGGGGGGGGCAGCAGAAGATACAGGGGCTGACGAATTTCTTGAACAGCTACTGGATCGATTGACTCAACGCGTCTGTTTTCGTTCTGATTTGAGAATATTTTTGGCCTTACTGTTCTATAATCTGGTTTTGCAGTATTTTCCCCCATACAAAAATTACTCAAAATATCCTCAATGTCGATCCCTTCCAAATGATTCGCCATTTTCAAATAGGTTTTTTCTTCGTCTGCTAGTACCAGTATGAAACTTTTGACCCAAATAAATACAATTTGTATTCGTACGCACTAAAAGATTTTTAAAATAACCAATCAGCTGTCTTTTAAACCTTATTTTAAGCCTATAAATTTCGCGAAAATATTCTGGAATCGTTGAATAAACTTTTAATCAACGCATCAAAGCATTATTCAACCATTGCGTATTTAATTAATATAGGATATGGTTTTCCAACGGGAAGGGTGGAATAAAGGATATTCACTGTTTTGTGCTAGTATTTATATGAAATAGTTGGGGATAGGTATTTTGTATATACAATCTATTCTTTTTAAAAGTAGGGCTGAGGGCTCGTTCCTTACAGCCCACGTAGGCCTACTCGTGAGAGAACGTAGAAAGGCTTTCTATGTTTGCTAGGGCATTATGGTTGGCCATTTGACGTTGGGAATCGCGATCTGGCCGCCTTGTTGCCAGATTCATTTGCACGCAACTACAGACTTTATAACCGGACCGATGTTGATCGTTGATGGCTCTAAAGATTCGTCTCATTGTATGCTAATTTCTACAATACAATCTGTATGCTATACAACTCTTTCATCTCTTTGCATTTATTAAACGGTTTATTTTCATTGTGCTCAAATACACAACGAGCTTGCGAATATGTGGTATTGCAAGATAAAAACACAACGAGTCCAATTAAATACAAAGAAATGAAAGAATAAGTATTTTCCGCCCCTCCAAGTAAGATACTAGATATTTTGTGACCAAATAGTATGGTATTAGTACTTCTATTCACCATTTGAATGACAATTTGACCCCAAAACAAAATAGTTTGGTTTGTATTCATGCGCACTAAAGGACTATTTTTAATCTTCAATCAGCTGTATTTTACATCTTCTTTCACACCGATAAAAAGTCCGAAAATATTCTGCAATAGTTGAATAAATCTTTTATTCAACGCGTTCAATGCATTACTCAACGATTACGTATTTACTAAGAAATGATTGGGTTTTCCAACGAGAGGGGTGGAATAACATGTATAATAGACGAGTGCCTGTTCGTGCGACTATGTGGTCTAGTGTTATGACACTCGCTTTCGGATCGGATGGTCCTGAGTTCGAGCCTCGCGCTCGGTGCATAGTTGAGTCCTTGGAAAAGGCTCTTTACTCACATTCTCTCACCGTACTCAGGTGTAAAATGAGTACCGTTAACAGTGTTGTTTTTGTCCGAAAAATTGTAATATCGCCTAACAGGCGTCATGTCCCGTCCTACATGTTAAATGTTGCTGTTGACCAGGGACCTCTTGTAAAGCGCTTTGAGCACATTTAGTGGATATTGCGCCCAGAGCCCTCCTGATGAAGGGATGTTTGGCGCACTATAAATTTATACCATTATTATTATTATCATTACTATTATTATAATTATTATTATTATTATTATTATTATTATTATTATTATTATTATTATTATTATTATTATTATTATTATTATTATTATTATTATTATTATAATATAAAGCTCAATTTTAAAAAAATGTTAAATAGACTCCGCAAATATTGCGGGTTGTCCTTTAGTTAATTGAAAATAACTAATCCCTCTTTAAGATTACCAACGAATCTCTCACCTCTCGACTTAAGTTCGAATTATTACGTGGCTATAGGCAGTGACACACAGAGAGTACACGAAGGTTGGGACAAAAAGAACCCCAAACAGGCGACTGGTACTTTATGGAATAGAAATATGGTTCCACATGGCCTGCAAGGGGAATAAATAAAAGAGTGTGGGACGCAATGAGCATTAAAAGTCCACGGAAATGCGCTGTGTAACTGTTTATTTTTTATTTTACTTATTTATGTTGATTTGACTTTGTGATATATAATATTTGCTTTTATTTCATACAAAGGTCGAGTTCTAATTATCATGCAATGTTAAATCGGCATTAGACAAAATTGATGAACTATCTCAGAAGTTATAACCAGATATCGAACGAAAGGAATCCTACTTTGAAAGATTTTACATTCTTGCCATAGAATGTTTAAATTATTCAAGGGTTGATTGATATTTTGACGCGTGGTCAATTTTGGAATAGTAAGACGGCTTGACTTGCGATGTCTAGATTGTAGTTTTCAGGTCCTCTGTGGACAATTAAAATGAGCCATGGAAAAATGCTCTTTACTCAATATTTATACTTCACTCAGGTGTAAAATGAGTACCTGGCCAGAATAGGAAATATGATAGTGCTACACGTCTCATCCTAGATGTTTTGTTTTGCTGGTGGCGTAGGACACCTTTAAGAACGCTCTAAGTATATTTAGTTGATATTGCCCTATATAAAACTATCCATTTTTCTTTTTCTTTTTTTTTTCTCATCGATATTATTTTATTTCCTGTCGCGACTTTTTTTTTTTCATTATATCAATAATTACAATTCGTAGAGATAACGATAAATGTGTGTCTAGTCTTGTCGATCATAGAACGCTCCAGAACGTGCCAAATTACACCGCCATTCATCTTGACTTAAGGTCTCCGGGGGCCAACAAACTGCCTAATGATGTCTAACCCCGTCAAAATCCGCGTCAGAAAAGAGTTTCGATTATAAATAAAGATGGAGATTAACCAGTTAACTGCCTTACTCTGGAGAATCACGTATTTTAAAATTTAGAATACTCGACCTTCAAATATGGATCGATTTAAATGACCCTCATTTTAGCAAAACCTCTCACAAACCTGACACCTTGCAAGACCCAGGATTGAGAGATTTTGCCAAGACGATAGTAATTTTAATCCCTCGATATTAGAAGGAAGAGTTTTCTGGCCAATTTTTTAAATACGTTTCTTTCCAGAGTAAAATTAACTATAAGAAATCGTCGACATCTCAGTCGTATCCATTGTGGTGGCTTGACAGCCCAGAAATCCCTCGAGGGTTATGGGTCTAATAGTTTTACAGTCCGCCATTTAGGGAAAGCCTTCTCCATTTCGGATATCCTGTTAGTTTTCGATATTTATGACCCACAGTCTCAAAACGCTATTATGTCGGGATGAATTTGACGCTCAAAATTGAGTTCAGAATTTAATTGATAAGAAATACAAATTCTGAGGGTAAAAAAAAAAAGTAAGAATTGTATCCATTCTCCAAGATATGAAATAGACATTAACTCCAAGTTCCATATTTATGGCTAAAGTTCAATTTCCAGTGACTAATTCATATAGAAACATTACCATTTTGAGATGTTTAGACAGATTTGTGTACCGTCGCCTTAAAACGGTTTTATGTCAAGCTGGAACCGGTTTTCGAAAATTAACTCTAACAGCAAGATTATCAGAAGTGTAAAATTTCGGTTTCCAGTTCTTTTAGAATCGAAACAAATCCTTGAGCATTTTGAGTAATTACTTACTTACTTATCCGAACTAATGACCAGCTGAGCTCTAGCCCTTCTGTCTTTTGCCGTGATGTAAAAGTTAGATGTCTTTAGTTGTTGTCCCAGGGGATTATAGTGAGTGTCACTGACATTTGAATTTGGTGGGAGGAATGTGTGTTTGAGATACTCAAGAGGATGAAACCCAAGCAAGTGGTTTGTTACACACAGTCCAATAAATCTACATATAGATGGTAGATGGATCAGGCTCAGCCTATTTTTACTAAAAAGTGACAAACCAACGGCTTTACAAAACTGAACAAAATATAATCAAAAAAATATTTTCTGAAAGATCACAAAGAGGATGTTCAGATAACCAAACACATCATTGGCTTGATTTAACAATTATGTACCGGTCAATATTCTGCGTTGGTTGAGAGAATTTTCATTACATGAACAAAAATAAGCTCATAATAATTTGGATCATCAGACCTTCAAATAAGTACACGCTTGTGCAATGCATTTTACACGAGTAACCATTTATCAAGCTACATTGTAACAAATGTAAAAAACAAAAATAAAATAATATTCCTTTTATTCATCCCGAAGAGGAAATTCATCTTTAGGGCCTATTCCAAGGGAAGACTGGAATAACTTATGCGTCAGCCGCAGTGCAGCACCGCAAAGTGAGCTAGGACGAGGTGACTTGCTCAAGGCCCAAAACCGCGAGGGGGGTGGGGGGGGGGGGGGGGGTGGGGGTGGTAGTTGAACTCCGTACTTTTCAGGTACGAAGCAAAGACCGTACTGTTGAGCCAAGCTGCTCGAAAAATGTATCACTTATGTGTAATATTATGCAAAACTTATATAACTTTATATAAGTAAAATTAAGTCAAGCAATTTTAAAGGTGGTAATGGTTTAATGGATGGGTGACAATAATCGTGGAAAATGCTGGTCCCGACGTTATGTCCTTGGGTAAGACACTTATCAAACAATACCTACCTCGACTCGGGTGTGAATGACTACTGCTATAGGCAGTGGCGAATATTATTGTAAAAAATGGTTCCGTGCGGCCTGCCCGGGAATGAATGAAATATTGTGAAGAGTTTTTCTGTTGGATATTACTGTATAGTTTTTTTTTTAATGAATATTGAGTTGTTTTGTTATACACTTTCTCCTTCTATAATCACCCCAAATCAGAATTATAACAAACGCAGTCACGTAATATGCATGTATTTTGGTGGATTGCCAACTTTCTATATGACAACACAGCATAGCTGTACTGTATCATGCAAACTTGTTACAAGTCTAAAAGATACGAAATTATCGGGGATATTTGAATTAATCCGTAAATAATCTGTTCACTCCAATGAAACCTATTGAAGTACCAATCTCTTGAAGGCCTTAGAAGACCCCCCCCCCCCCCCCGCCCCCCCCCCCCCCCCCCGGCCAAACATACAAACCAAATCCAAATATCTGTAAACAGTAAAAAAAAAAAAAAAACCTGCAATATCGCTAAACAGGCGTTATGTCTTGTTCTACATGTTACGATCCAAGAAAATGCAATTCACCTAAAATTCCTAAAATTGCATGCCAATCCCAACCCCCCCCCCCCCCCCACCCCCCCTCCCCCCCCCCCCAAAAAAAAAAAAAACAACAACAAAACAAA
Organism: Berghia stephanieae; assembly: GCF_034508935.2. Lineage (NCBI taxonomy): Eukaryota > Metazoa > Mollusca > Gastropoda > Nudibranchia > Aeolidiidae > Berghia > Berghia stephanieae. The sequence goes on along the minus strand of NC_088361.1, from coordinate 83,097,534 downwards.
GAAACAAAAAGAAACAAAAAAAAAAAAAAAAAAAAAAAAAAGAATTATTTAACACAATATCCAATAAACGTGTTTAGTTTCAGATTACCATAATAATAATATATCCAAATTCAGATAGTGACCCACAGTATATAATAGATAGAATGCGCTTGGCCAAGGAGTTCACAACATTGCCATCCGGAAGTATAACGGACCAACACACAAACTCTGTGTAACCATGAACTTTTATAGTCTGGTTAATACAGTTTACTGAGAACAACTCACAAACGCGGATGGCAAAAACAATAACAAAGACCTGAGTGACGTCATCTGCATACTATCTATAGTCAAGTTTTTTATTGATGCTATGCGTTTAAGATCAAAACTTACAATATCTGCCTGCCAGGTGAAACATGTATCACCTTGAACGTTTACAGCCTGATTTATACTTTTTAACGAGAACTAATCACCCAACTGGTGGTGTAATAACAGTACCAAAGAACTGAATGACATAAACGCATTCCTTCTACACATATTTTTTTAATCCCTGGAAAGAATCCAGACTATCGGGAAAATATATTGTATGTTGTTAGCTGTCAGCTGTTATCATCAATCAAATCACATAGCCGCCGTGCAGTTCATGTCATTTCGTGACTATGACATGGAACATTCACACCCACACACACACACACACACACACACACACACACACACACTGTCTTATATGCTTAGACTTAGAGCAGATTATATTGTAAATGTTATGGTTTGAACAATTGTTTTGCTGCGTACTATGCACCTCATCAGCCAACGATGATTCAAATGGGAAAGTATCCAACAGCCGCCAAGCACAGCTACGGACACACACGCAAATACACACACACACAGACACACACACACACACACACACACACACACACATATATATATATATATATATATATATATATATATATATATATATATATATAATGAATGAAGATCACCTCACTCAGCACTTTGCTGTCGACTCTAGACCAGCAATAAAGTATTCATTTCCCTCTAAATTCTCTAGAAATAATCCTCATTGGAAATGACAATTTTGTGTCTAACCTTGATGTTTAACAAAACTTCCCACCCACCCCCTTCCCCCTTCCCCCTTCCTATCTCTTCATTAATTCACAGAGGCCTAGTTACATTTTATTAAATCATTGCTGATAGGAACATTAACAATAATCTCCGAAAGTTCAGAAACCTCTCCTCCCCCCAACCCTCACCCATAACCCTATTCCATCTCATGTGTATGTGTATAGATCTTGTTGGGTGTGTAGGTGAGTTATAGGGAGGCGTGTTTTGTTGAAGGGCTTACGATAATAAAATAAAACCATTGGTTGTTGTTGTTGTTGTCGTTGTCGTCGTATTTATTGTTGTTCTGCTGTGTTACACGGAAGCATAGAGCGGGCCCATCAATGGATGTCAGCAAGCAAGAAGCATGCCATTATCTTGTGATGGGATATTAAAACCAATGAGAACCAATCAGCCCCGTCTCAATGGAGCAGGGGTCGGGGTGGTAGATTATCTAGTTAACTGCCGTAAACGGGAAAACAATGTATTTAAAAATCTGGCCAGAAAACTCGTCATTCAAATATCGATCGATTTAACCCTCTCCTTTCCAACCACAGAAAAATCGTCACATTCGTTACGATTCAACCAACAATGTTCTCATTCTGATTTTTTTCTACATCACATAGCTATACAAACTTAACATGTCCCGTCCACATGTTAAATGTTGCTGTTGACCAGGGACCCCTGTAAAGCGCTTTGAGCACATTTAGTTGATAGTGCGCTATATAAAGCTCAATTAGAATTAGAACAGTGTCTTGTAGAGTGTATTATGCTGAAGAATATTATATATGGAATGTGTTTTTTGCTTCTCTGTTTGAATAAATAGGGTGGGTATAAAATTCTGAAAAAGTATGGTAAGATTAAACGACCATCATTTTGGCAAAACTCTCAAACCTGCGGTCTCGCGATTGCTTGTCTCTTACAAATTTAAATATAATTACATGTATTATTTTGATAGTGTCCAGAATTGTCCTTTTATGTGACCACTCATACTCCTTTATGGATAGACTCTCTCTCTCTCTCTCTCTCTCTCTCTCTCTCTCTCTCTCTCCATCTCTCCAGCTATCTATCTATCTATCTTTCTATCTTTCTATTGATCTATCTGCGTTGCTCAGCGGTACGGTATTTGCTTCGTACCCGAAAAGTACCGAGTTCGACCACCCACCGCTGCGCTGTGTGGTCTTGAGCAAGTCACCTCGCCTCAACTCAATTTGCAACAACGTTGTCCCTGTCCGAAAAAAATGTAAATTCGCCTAACAGGCGTTATGTCACGTCCTACGTGTTAGATGTTGCTGTTGGCCAGGGATGTTGTAAAGCGCCTTGAGCACGTTTAGTGGAACTTGCGCTATATAAAAGCTCATTTTAAAAGAAATAGGATATTGTACCGATTATTTTGGACTATGGATTGATAATAAACATGTTGCAAAGTCATTACCGCCGATTTAACAAACCCAGCTACTGTTGGTCGGATAGGAGGATCAGATTTTTTAAAAAAAAGATAATCTCGACTGCTACGGAGATCCATCTTTATCTTTCTCCTTACAGTGCGGCTTGAGGTATGACACTCGCTTTCGGATAGGAAGGTCCTGGGTTCGAGCCTCGCTCAGCGCATTGTTGAGTCCTAGGAAAATGCTCTTTACTCAAAATCTCTCATCGTACTCAGGTGTAAAATGAGCACCAGGCCGCTAACAGCGTTGTCTCTGTCGGAAAAAAAATTGTAATATCGTCTAACAGGCGCCATGTCTCGTTCTATGTGCTACGTGTTGCTGTTGGTCAGGGACCTTGTGTAAAGCTCTTTGAGCACGTTTTGTGGATTTTGCGCTATATAAAAAAGCTCAAAAAAGAAAGAAAAAAACTTACTGACTAATTTCAGGATTATTGCCGAAATGTTATACATATTCAACACAAATTTTTTTTTAAAAAAAAGCTCAATTTGAAAGTAGTAGGTACATTCTATTCATAAATTCTTCAATAAGACGAGCTTTACAAAGCACCATTTCAAATGTTGTGACGTACGAAACAAATCTGAATAAAAGTAACGTTCATTGTATCGTGCCTGTAGTCGGTAACCCTTTTCGTGTGACGCGAGTGCTCTGGCAACTAAGCAATCGTCCCGCCCCCCTCCCCCTCCCCCCTCCCCCCCCCCCAAAAGCACTCTGACTAAACACATTTTTTCATTTTGTCCAGAAAACGTTTACGCCAAATATCGATGGATTAAAATTTAAATAACGTGAGCTTTTATAATATAGCGCAATATCCACTAAACGCGTTCAAAGCGCTTTTTAACAAGCGCTTTAAATTAACACACTGCTCCTCATAAAGTTTGACTGAAAATTAAAAGATCTGTGATGTTTTGAGACTATAATAATATGGACTCGTGGTATGGCACTCGCCTTCGAACCGGAGGGTCCTGGGTTCGAGTCCCGCTCTGGGCCTGTTAGACCTGGCAGAAAGTACTCTGAGAGAGACTAGCATCCTTCCAAAGGATATGGTTCGTTTCACGCTATAGAAACCGGGATACACACCGATTCCGTGGGCCTAATGTCTCTGGTGGACTACTTTTAATGTCAATATTCAGTTTCGAGCTCACCCGGACAAAATACCCTAATGAGACCGAGACCGCGAGTTACTTATTTGAAGTGAACGTCTTTTGTTATTATTTTTCTTAGCTAAAAATACATAATATTGTGTTTTGACAAATTGCCGCGGTTTTGTCTAGCTATTCTGATGCAAATTGTCTTTAGTGTTCGTACGGGATGCCTAATGTGTCCTGATGGAACCTTTAACGCTAGTTGACCAGAGAATGGCAGTCGAGCGGCCTTGTTGTCCCCCTAAGGGGATGTGGCGATTTGCATCACTTCCGATTCAAATTGTGTCAACCGGATATAGCAGGAGATACTCCGGTCTTTTGTCTTTCTCTTTCCCTATTTTTCTTTCTATCTTCTTTCTCTCTCACTCTCTCTCTCTCTCTCTCTCTCTCTCTCTCTCTATATATATATATATATATATATATATATATATATATATATATTGCTTCCTCGTCAACATTCTCTCTACCTTTACCTATCCATCTATCTATCCATCCATTCATCTATCTATATGTCTATCTATCTATCTATCTATCTATCTATCTATCTATCCATCCATCTATCTATCTATCTATCCATCCATCCATCTCGTATCTATATGTCTATCTATCTATCTATCTATCTATTTATCTATCTATCCATCCATCCATCCATCCAGCTATCTATCTATCTATCTATTTATATAACTATCTATCTATCTATCTATCTATCTGTCTATCAATCTACCTGTGGATTTTTCTTTCTTTCTCTTTTTACCCTCACACAAACACACACACACACACACACAAATACACTAACTCACTCTCTCTCTCTCTCTCTCTCTCTCTCTCTCTCTCTCTCTCTCTCTCTCTCTCTCTATTTCCTAGACCCTCTCTTAACCCCCCCCCCCCCTCCTTGCCTTAAAATTAAAAACAAAACAAAACACAATCCATCAACCAGTCTATATTTTATATCTATTTATTGTCTGTCTCACTGTCTGTCCTTCCAAATGCATCCTATTCTATTCTCTCTTCGACACTTTTCTTGTATGTGATGGGTTTGTGTGTTTTGTGTGTGTGTGTGTTTGTGTGTGTGTGTGTGTGTGTGTCTGCCCATGTGTATGTGAATGTTTTTTTTCCTGTCATAACCCAAATTGTTTGAGCAATAATTTCATTACATGAATTGCCATGTGTTGGACAATAATTTTTTTTTTTTTTTTTTTTTTTTGTTGTTGTTGACTGGAAATGGTTTAAGCAGACGTGTATTTGTTTGCAGGTCTGATAAACTAATTCCTCATGGGTTCATTGTTGGACATATCAAAAAATGACGCAAAATATTGTCCATTATGATAATGTTAAACTAGGCCCATAAGCGAGTTCGGATTTCAGACCCACATATATGTTTAAGCCCAACATAATCATTATCTATTTCGTTTTCCTCTGCACGTTTCATTTCTCTAAAGTCCTTTAGAACCATTAGGCACATGGAGCCGGAGTTTATTCCGGTTTTTATAGCGTGAAATGGACAATAGCAATTCCTTGATGCCACCCTTTGGAGAAGACATTAGTCTATCGCAAAGTACTTTCCACCAGATCCAATAGACCTAGCTACACAATCACCGCTGGGTGAACAGTGGAGTCCGAAAAAAATCAACTGCACCCAGGATCTATCTTGAGTGCTCTACCAACTGAGCTATCGGGACCACTGCAATTTCTTTATTGTTGTTATAATCCTACCAATTTTCTTGTTTCTAATTTTAGACGTTTGCCGGTTTGTTCTGAATTTTTTTTTTTTTTTACTTCGAGACCAGTACTAAATCTTTGACATCCCTTAGGGTTTGTGTTTAATTTCCTCCAGTAAGCTGTAAGATTCTCGTCGTGTGCTGACAAAACACGTTTTATTTTTCATTTTGCCAAGAAGTTTTTTCAATGTCATTTCATTAAGACTCTATTCTAACTTGTCAAAATGTCTCAAATTTGAAAACAAAATTGAGCTTTATATAGCGCAATATCCACTAAACGTTCTCAAAGTGCTTTACAAAGGGGTCCCTGGCCAACAGCAACATTTAACTTTTAGACGGGACATGACGCCTGTTAGACGATATTACAATTATTTCGGACAGATACAATGCCGTTAACGCTAGGTACTCATTTCACACCTGAGTAACTAGGGTGAGACAATGTGAGCAAAGAGCCCTCTCCAAGGACTCAACTATGCGCTGAGCGAACCTCGAACCCATGACCTTCCGATCCGAAAGCGAGTGTCATACCATAAGACCCCATAGCCGCACATTTTAACTTTCATTTTGCCAAGAAGTTTTTTTCGTCATTTGATTGATTAAGACTATTCTAAATTGTCAAAATGTCTTCAACCCGAAATTTCCCTGAACTTTCAGGTTTGAGACTTAAAAGAAAAACAAATAGGATTCAATAGTCTGATGTCACGTCCGCCCAGCAACGAGCAGCTTGGTTCTAAACAAAGAAAACCGGTACTTTTTTTCTTCTTCATGCTGGCTATAACTTTTTCACATGTCATGAGATCAGAATGTATAAAAGTCAAAACATGATCAGATTTATGTTTTTATTCTCTGGATACACTTTTATGCTTGTCGGAGAAGTATTTCATAAGGGCGACCGCCATTGTTCCGATAGTTTAGAACCAGTTACTAAGTTACTATGCGTCATTACGAGGGAAATGACATCACGATTGTTGAATCCTATTGAGAATCATTTTAATCGACGTGCCATTATTTGCAGGTCTGATAACCCAATTCCGTATGAGCTCATCGTTGTTATGGAAATCTAAATAGGCCCATTAGGGAGTTCGGATGTCAGACCTGCATATATGTACACGCCGATTTTAAGCGATTTGTATCTGAAATAAAATATATTGAATTGTGCGGCTATATGTCCTATTATTATGACACGCCTTCTGATCGGAAGGTCCTGGGTTTGAGTCCTGCATTGATGAAAAGGGCTCTTTGCTATCCACATTCCATACAATACAATTCGCCTGTTAAGAGTCATTTTTGTATAACTCTTACAGTATCTGTCACTTGCCTATAGCCACAGTAGAGCAAGGCATAGTGTTTGTAAAGTGACTTACCGAAGCACACAACACAACGTCGAGATCGGAATTTCTCATGATAATTATCACCCATTCGACAGCTGATCACACTTAACATTGCTTGACTTTTGTGACGATACTAAGACACCGTACCGCCCACTAATACTGTGGAGTGATCCTCGACAATTGGAGGTTTCTACAAGAAGAAGAAGAAGAAGAAGAAGAAGAAGAAGAAGAAGAAGAAGAAGAAGAAGAAGAAGAAGAAGAAGAAGAAGAAGAAGGATACGTTTTGTGGTCTATAATTATTTGAAAAGTGTTTTGTCAAAGTGCGGGGTGATTAGTCCGTCCTTATAACAATTTCGAGTGTCAATTTTACGAGTCTTTCGGTACGTCCTATGAGACAGGAGTTGTCCCCCTTACATTAATAATGCATGGAAGAACCAAGCTGCCCCTTGGATGGAAACAAAAGAATTTCTAGAACTGTCGGGGAGATGGGACTTTCTTGACTTATTGCCTGCCTTCTGCCAGTCAGCAAGGTCGTCCGACTTTGCAGCTTCAGAATCCTTCAGAATATTGGGGATTCGAAATTGACGTCACTCGGCTTATTATTGTTTTTATCACTAAATTATATCAATCAGACAAAAACGCTTAATATATATATTATAAAACCCACACCCTCAAATCAGTATTATTTCAGTGGGAATCGGAAGCCTAAAAGTGAAAATGAATTTAAAATAATCAGAAATGTTAAATTTTATATCGATGCGCTTTTTAAAACTATTTATTCTAGTCAATAAAACATATAAGAATAAGTCAAGTCTCATGGCTGTGATTTTAAATTCAACTCAACTCAAATTAGTTACTTCTTTGAAGTTTGAGGAGAGCCCATCTCAATCTTTAGATAATATATATTAGGTGTTCTATGGAAATGGTCACGTGACGCATCTCAGGGAAGTTGAGCTATTGGTAAAACTCAGGTATTTATAATATAGAGCAATGTTCACTAAACGTGATCAAAGCGCTTTACAAAGGGCCCCAAGCCAAATGCAACACTTAACATACAGAACGAAGCATGACGCCTGTTGGGCGATATTACAATTTTATTCCTGAGTACGGTGAGAGAATGTGGGTAAAAAGCCTTTTTCCAAGGACTCACATAATGTATACGTCGCTCAGAGCGCGACCCCAACCCTGGATCTTCCGGTCCGAAAGCGAGTGCCATGGCAGTAGGCGATATTGCTGCGTGAAAGAGTAGACAACTTTCTACAGTTTGCTGTTTATTTTTAATGGAAAAAAGTTGTTTTTCTTAATTAGATGAGTCATTGGCGTTTGAAGTAGGCAGGCTGGAGAAAAGTGGTTTTGAGAAAAATGGCTTCAAAATTTAATAAACGCCATCCCAACTGTTAAAGTGCCATCGTAAAAAAAATTATATTAAAATGTTGGAAGTGCAAATTTTACTTTTTGATCTTGTGAAAGTATACATAAATTTAAAAAATAAAAAAAATATTATTGAAAATCTCATTTTCACCAAAAGATCTCATTACAATTTATTTATTAGATTTCTCAAACGTATTTTCAGCGACATGAGGATCAATTCTCTAGAAAAGTAGTCATTTAGTGCCTTTAAAGCCCATGGAGTCGAGTTTATCCCCGTTTCTGTAGCGTGAAACGGATAAAAGCAATTTATCGCTACCCTTGGATAGGACGCTAGTCTATCCCAGAGTACTTTTCGACAAATCTTGTAACAGAACCAACTACCTATATATCACTGGGTATGGAGTCCCGATTCCACACTCAAAGAAACCATGATTGATGCCGGGTGAAGTCGAAATTTTTTCTGACACCTCCTCCCCCCCCCCCCCAACCTCCCCACCCCCCTGACCCCAACCTCGTTCATTTCCCTTGAGTAAAAGGCTTCAACAGTCGTGACGTCACTTCCCTCGTAAGGAAACATTGTAACTTAGTAACTGGTTCTAAACTATCGGAACACTGGCGGATGCAGTTATGAAATACATCTCCGACGAGCATAAATGTGTATCCAGAAAATAAATCTGATCATGTTTTGACTTTTATACATTCTGATCACATGACATGTGAATTTCTTTGTTTAGAACCAAGCTGCTCGTTGCTGGGCAACGAATCCAACTGGAAGTTTTTTTTTGGACAAAATGAAATATTATGTGTAATGCATGGTAGATCTGTATAAAAATGTTTCCAAAGCTGGTCCTCCTTTTCTTTCTGACTACGGGATGGATCTCTAGACCTTAGTTGAAATAAAGCAAAGGCTGTAACTACTGCACCACACGAGAGAGCAGCAGCTTCTAAATAAATTATAGAGAAAATGTGATCCGCCGGCTTTTAACGGTATAATAACGGAGTGTAATGGATTCTGAAATGGAAAAATTAGAATAGTAAATTCAGAAGCAATGTGATTTATAAAAATACGATCTTTGAGTTGTTTGCAATGTAAGAAATTGTATATTTATTCTCTACCATAACATATTGGCCTCAAATTTCATATTTAGGTCTATAGTGCGACTGTGTGGTCTTGTGGTATGACTCGCATTCGGATCGAAAGGTCCGGGGTTCGAGCCTCGCTCGGCGCATTGTTGACTCTTTGGAATAGGCTCTTTACTCACATTCTCTCATCGTGTTCATGTGTAAAATGAGTACCTGGCCGTTAACAGCGTTGTCTCTGTCGGAAAAAATTGTAATATCGCCTAACATGTCTCGATCTTGTATAAAGCGCTTTTAGCACGTTTAGTGGATATTGCGCTTTTATAAAAGCTCAATTTGTTTTGTTTTTTACATTTGAAATTTCCAACACTTTGAGACAGTGGGCCACAATTGTACTAGCGTCCTACAGAAGTCGTGTCTGTCTTACTTGTCTAGATTTGCTGATGGCCGTGGACTCCATGTATAACGAACATTGAGCTATATTAATACAAGCCTGACTACTTAAAAAGTTGAAAATTCGTTATTTTAGGAGTTTGGCATTGTTGTTATAGTTAACTATATAAATAAATAGTTTAACCTCACAAGGATTATATAACACTTCGGAGTCTGGCATCAACCTTTGTTTTCCAACAAAATTATGACTAAGAGATGATCATCAAGTTCTGAAATCGGAGCCAAAATTTCATAATTCTACGAATTTTTCGGAATAGTAGGCAGATCTGTAAATATCAAGTTGCTTTGATCTTCTCTAATGGTTAACACTGCAATAATATGACTAACTACCTGTTCTGCAAATTCTTATCCACACAAAGAAACAGTTTGGATATTCTCCTCATGCCGCATCACAACATATCTAATATTCTAAGAGATGATCACCATCTTCCAAAAACGATTGCTTTGGAAAACACCGCTATTTCACGATTCGTAAGATAAACAAAATTTGCGCCCTCTCTCGGGTCATCATTAGATGGCGTCACCCAGCATTCCATGAATAAATGGTATAGAAACCCCATTAAACAAACGTCTGATGTCAAAAGGAATCACCCATGTTGTCCAAAGTGAGCTAATTGGGGGAATCTTGCCCAAGGAAAATAAATACGAAAGTGCCTAAAGCGGGACTCCCACTCGGGGCCTTCCGGGTTATTGTCTAATGCCTTAACCTCTCAGCCACCTTGCACTACATAAGCGGGGTAAATTGACAAGTGGATCTCGTTCCACACAATAGACGGCTCTTAAGGACAACATTTTTTGCCTCATTTTTTAAAACTTCAAATTTTCTCCGGTGATTCTCTAGAGTACAATCTATCAAAAGATAATTTTAACCCATTTCTTTATGCGTTCGACTTAACGGGTTTTAAAAGTTAAATCTTTATCTTTTCTGGTAAATTTATGATCTATTGTCAAATCCTGTCCTTCACAGTAATCATCAAGTCTTGTCCCAACGTGAGCAAAGTCCGTATTCAACTGACGACTCCTGGACAATTTCAGAAAGCGCCCCATTCTAATCCCAACAACATCAAGACTCGATGGAACCGGAGAAAGCTCCTCATCACCAAACCAAGACGTCGTCAGGTAGTATTGGTGTCACCTCAAGATGTTGGCATGGACACGAACGTCAAGCCAAGGTAAGTTCAACATAATACGCTTCAACAGTCGTGACGTCACTTCCCCCGTAATAACGCAGAGTAACTTAACTGGCTCTAAACTATGGAAACAATGGCGGACACCCTCATGAAATACTTCTCCGAAGAGCATAAAAGTGTATCCAGAGGAGAAAAACATTATAAATATGATCATGTTTTGAATTTTATACATTCTGATCACATGACATGTGAAAAAGTTTTAGCCAGCATGTAGAATAAAAAGTACCGATTTTCTTTGTTGAGAACCAAGCTGCTCGTTGCTAGGCGACTTGACATCAGACTATTGAATCCTATTTGCTGTTTCGTGCGGCTATGTGTTTTAGTGGTATGACACTCGCTTTCGGATCGGAAGATCCTGGGTTCGAGCCTTGCTTGGCGCATAGTTGAGTCCTTGGAGAAGGCTATTTACTCACGTTCTCTCACCGTACTCAGGTGTAAAATGAGTACCTGGCCGTTAACAGCGTTGTCTCTATCCGAAGAATTGTAATATCGCCTGACAGGCGTCATGTACCGTTCTACATATTAAATGTTGCTTTTGACCAGGGACCCCTTGTAAAGCGCTCTGAGCTCGTTTAGTGGATTTTGCCCTATATAAAAGCTCAATTTTAAATATTACCAGACGTCTCAAAACTGAAATTTATGGTTGACTATATACTTTGGCTTAGAAATAAGTTCTGTAATGACAAGAGTGTGTTTTGTTTCTTAACCTTTTTTACTTAAAATGTTGACCCGCCGTCGCACGATATGAGGATGAACTAGGAATGGAAATTGAATTTATAAACACAAACATGAAACTTGATGTGGCGGGTTTTTTAATTTTTTTTGTGCTTGGTGTGGGTTCGTATCCAATATGTGCGCTATGGTCTATCGTTGCCATCTGCGCTACTCAATCTACACCACAACCACTCAGGTCTAATCTAGTGGTGATTAAGAATAACCTTAATGTCCCATATAACTAAGTGTAAAAATAGTAGGGCTAAGTGAGTCAAGGCTATAGAAAAACATAATACAATAATAGCAATGCTATAAAAAAGTTTCATTAGACTTTAACATGAAAAGATAAGTGGGTAGAATGAAGAATATGGATGATGTATAATTTACACTTTAACTATTTATCTTGCATTTACTTAAGCCCAGAAAGAATGGCTCTAATTGAGCGGATCTGATTTATTTGTTATTTGGTTATTTATTTACTTATTTATTTTAATTATGTGTGTCACTGGGTTTGCCATTTGAAAATAGTATAAGCCCGATTGTCTTATCTTTCGTCCAGCGGCGATGTGATACTCAGCTATGGTTGCCGAGGTATTTCAGATCTGGGCTTGAGTGTTTGTGGATGGTAACTTTCTTGACAGGGAACTGGCGTCTTGTGCACTATCAACAAGTTCAAGGATTGATTCTGGTTCGTCGCGGATCTTCCTTTATATAAAGGGCTGTTTCTGGTTAGGCTAGGACTGTTTCTTGCGTGGCAAGGACCTGCAGCCGAGAGAAAGTTAGACTTTTTTAATAGTTTCAAATTTGAGAACTGGTTCTTCTAGGGGAGTTTTAGCGTGTGACCGTTAATTCTGAGAGAGATTGAATTTTGTCAAAATTGGTATCACCATATTGGGTTTTTATATACAATATCCACTAAACGTGCTCAAAGCGCTTTACAAGGGGTCCCTGGCCAACAACAACATTTAACATGTAGGACGGGACATGACGCCTGTTAGACGATATTACAATTTTTGTCGGACAGAGACAAAGCTGTTATCGGCCAGGTACTCATTTTACACCTGAGTATGGTGAGAAAGCCAATAGCCAATCAGAATTGAGGAACTCTCTCAATTTGCCAATGAGGGTCCAGGTATTTTGATTGACAATCCTGGGATAGAGCTCAAATTTTGCTTGAAAGGCGAGAATAGTAGATGACTCTTAATTACTATTTACCTGTATATTGTAGAGGCCCTGGTATAACGTACCTGGACTTATGTTAAGATATGAGAAAAGAATAAAATTTGCAGAAAGTATGCAGACAATTGTACAGGTTGGTATAGAGTAGGTGGATGGAGATACGTAGGAAATAGCGTTCCCTTAACATTGGGTAAGTTCGCGATATCTTGACCACTTCATGCTAAAGCAAAATTCAGAACGCGTTCGTGTTGACAGTTGGCTAAGAAACTGTCTTTGTTGAAGTGCCTTAATCCAAAGTGATATTCTATATCTCACTCTCAATCCTCTCTGGGCCTGTTGGCAGTTGATGCGCTGTAGCAGCTATTCTTGGGACCATCTGGAGGGACAGACCTCTCTGTTTAGGTCCCTTTCCACAGTACCTCTCCAGGTCTCCTTGGGACGGCCTCGCTTCTTTTTTCCTTGGTTTTTCCATCACAGGACCTTCCTTGTCAGTGTTTCATCATCAGGTCTGCGACAGTCATGCCCCAACCATTGCCATCTTCTCCTTTTAATGAGACCCTCCAAAGACTCCACTTTCGCTCTAGCTCTCAGATTCTCGTGTGAGATTGTATTCGGCCAGAATATCTTGAAGATTCGTCGTAAACACTTGTTTTGGAATACCTTATATTTCTGGATATTTTCTGTGACCTTCTAACACCCTGATGCATAGATCAAAACGCTCAACACATTACTCTTAAAAATCTTGATTTTCGTGCTGGGATACCATCCCATTGCTCTCCAAATTTTGTTTAAGGGAAGCAAATGTATTGTTTGCCTTACTGATTCTGGTTTTGATCTCTTCGTTGTAGTCAACACTGTTGTCAGTTTACTGCCCAAGTACGTGAATTCTTGAATATCTTCCAGAGGATTTCCATCAATAGACACTGAATCTTTGTTTGATGTGTTGACTAAAGTGATTATTGTTTCTGCAAATATCGTTGTCCACTAATCAATAGAAGTATGTTTGAACTAGATGCTAGAGCGAGTGAAAATAGCTCGTAACTCTTGGGGTTAATCTATATTCATTATAGTGGAGTATGAATACATTTTCTTACATTGCAAAAACTCAAAAAAGTAGAGGGAGGAGAAGAAGAAGAAGAAGTAGAAGAAGAAGAAGAAGAAGAAGAAGAAGGAGGAGGAGGAGGAGGAGGAGGAGGAGGAGGAGGAGGAGATCACAAACTCTACCATTTCCACAATCACAATCATTACCAAGAACAAAGCAACAACACCAACGACGACAATGACAACGACGACGACAACAACAACAATAAGATATATATTTTTGTGACAATGTTTTCCTCCAGGGATTTATGGATGAAAAATAACGGGGTCTATATTGACCCGATCCGTTTCCCTTTGAGACACCAAAAACATATAGATTCTGGATCAGCCATCTCTGTTTGTTGTCAACTGTTTGCCAGCCAGCCAGACACTGTCGGAAAAGTCAATATTTTGATGACTCCAAATGTCCCCATACGCCGCCGATGAACACTGGTCATTGTGTCAACAGAGAAGCCACGAGTTACTTGACCGCTCTTCGTTTTTTATGTTATTGAAAGAAAGAACCTACAATAGCAGGAAAACGGTTAATTGGCATAAGAGAGCAATACTGCAACAAGTTTTAACCTTATTATACAAGTTAAATTGGCGGTTTCCTTTTAACTTTATTCTTGTTTTGAACCAAGTTGATACTGCGAACTACTTATGTAGCTAAGTCAGCAAGATGATTAAGTCAATAGAAGGAACGCAATTGACGTCATTCAGCTCTTTGTTATCGTTTTAAGAAATCCATTTTAATAACTAGTTCTCACTGAAGTCAATCAGACTAAAAACGTTTAAGGTTACAGATAGTTTTGTGTGTTGGTACGTTATATCCGGCTGTCGGATGTTGTGAACATATTGCCTAAACGCATGACATCAATAAGATATTTCACTATCATCTGGAGAATTTGTCTTCCAGCCCCGCTTTGCGCCGGTGCAATTCCAGGTACAAGCATAGATTGTTTTGGATTATTTTCTCGAAAATGGCCATGAAGAAAGAATTCTATCTGGAATTTGATCTATAACAGTGCTATATATATATATACCATTAACCAGTTAACGGTCGTACTTTGGAAAAACACGTATAAAAAATTTGGCCAGAAAACTCGTCCTTCAAATACCGATTGATTTCTTGGCAAAAACTTACAAACCTTGGACCTCTGATCGATATTTGAAGGTCACATTTTTAAATACGTGTTTTTCCTGAATAAGGCAGTTAACTAGTTTTTAGAAACTGAATAATGGAAAATGACATTAAGGTAAAAAAATGTTTAAATTGCGCATTTAAAATGGTTTTGCGATACGCAATGCGCTTCATCAAAGTAATGACGAAAAGGAAAAAAAATAGAAAGGCTTTGGATGGGAAGAGCACAAACACTGGACGTTTCTAGTGCAAAGCCTTTGTCAGCAAAACAATAAATAGAGGAAAAAATAAAACAAACAGATAAAATGTAGTGAAAACATTGTAGCACGTGTTGTCCTCGGTGGTTGGCTGAGCTGGGTATTACTCATATTATAATAGGATTCACTAGTCTGATGTCAGGTCCGCCCAGCAACGAGCAGCTTGGTTCTGAACAAAGAAAATCGGTACTTTTTGTTCTTCCTGCTGGCTAGAACTTTTTCACATATCATGTGATCAGAATGTATAAAAGTCAAAACATGATCAGATTTATAATGTTTTTCTCCTCTGGATACACTTTTATGCTCGTCGGAGAATTAT
>NC_088361.1:83067028-83077028 GCF_034508935.2 Berghia stephanieae | reverse complement strand
CAGATGTGTATGAAGAATGATTATGACTAAATGACAGGACTAGATAGAAATGAAGATAGAAATGTATATTTCATTTACATATTATATTAACATGTAGATGGATAAATAGATAGATAGATGAATGAATAGTGATAAGAAGGTAAGTATATGAATGGATAAATAAATAGATAGATAGATAGATATATAGATAGATAGATAGATAGATAGATAGATAGATAGATAGATAGATAGATAGATAGATAGATAGATAGATAGATAGACAGATAGATGAAAATGATTTTGACTTTCATAATAAAGATAATAATAATAATAATAATAATGATAATAATAATAATAATAATAATAATAATAATAATAATAATAATAATAATAATAATAATAATAATAATAATAATAATAATAATAATAATACTGGTAATGATTATAGAAATAAATAGATAGATAGATATGTAGATAGATAGATAGATAGATAGAGAGAGAGATAGATGGATATATATGTATATATATTATATATATATATATATATATATATATATATATATATATACATATATATATAAATATATATATATATATATATATATATAATATATATATATATATATATATATATAATATATATATATATATATATATATATATATATATATATATATATAAGTTTGCGTGTGAGAAACAATTAGAGGGAATTGTTGATAGAGAGAAATAGAGAGAGAAAAAGAGAGATAGAGAGAGAGAGAGAGAGAGAGAGAGAGAGAGAGAGAGAGAGAGAGAGAGAGAGAGAGAGAGATAGAAAGAAAGAAAGAAAAAAAGAAAGAAAGAGAGAGAGACGGACAGAGAGAGATGGAGAGAGCGAGCGAGCGAGAGAGAGAGAGAGAGAGAGAGAGAGAGAGAGAGAGAGAGAGAGAGAGAGAGAGAATCAGTGTACATGACTGATTTCAGGACATACAAATGATAGGCTGATAATGTCCATAATATAATCAGTGTTGATCCAAAAAATCCGTTCTTGTTTGGAAGAAGTTTTTTTTGTCGCTGTCACTTCGGTGAATGGTTGGTAATGAACGGATAATAATGGCCTCTCTCCCTGGGAGTCAGAATCCCATTAACGCTTTAACGGTCAGACTCCTCGTTTTTATCAGATCATCATTTCATCCCGTTGTTTTAGTCATTACATAGAGAAATTAGGAGCAGGAAAAAATATACAAAATATGGAAAAATACAAGAAGAAAATAGCTGTCCCCAAAAACGTGTCTTTTCCGAATAATACTGACTTTTTTTTATTCTTGTGATTTCAGGCACTGTTTTATACGCACTTTTTCAGATCTTTTGTTGTAACAATTTGATATTGAATCTGAGCTTTTATATATCGCAATACCCACTTTTGTGCTCAAAGCGCTTTAAAAGGGGTGAGACGTTCTAAGCCAAGAGTAAGTAACACTTTAACATAATATAATGTGACAAAGCATGAACGCCTCAAAATTTTGGTGGAGCTAGAATACAGAGCACCAGTTCATGTCACCCAGTGATGTTCCACGAGCGCTTTACTGATATGAACGAGAATACTAATAACCCGAGCACATCTCAAGCAGTTATATAGAACAATATCCACTAAACATGCTCAAAGCGTCCTTAGCTAACAGCAACACTTAACATGTAGGACGAGACATGGCGCCTATCATGCGATATCAATTATTTTTTTCGACAAAGACAAGGCTGTTACCGCCCAGATACTCGTTTTACACCTGAGTAAGATGAGAAATGTGAGTAAAGCGCCTTTTCCAAGGAGCCAACTATCAGCAGCTCAGAACGGGACTCGAACTCTTGACCTTTTGATCCGAAGGGGAGTTTTATACCACTAGACCACATAATCGCACTGAATATTGTATATTATACTACTATATTTATGTTTTTATCTATTTTTGAGTAATATACGTGTAAAAGGAATAAAGACAACGTTTGCGTCAATATTACCAAGCTTCATAAACCAATCAATCAAGTGAATAATTTGTTTGATTTCTCTCGCCAGAATGCATCAGCCCAAATAACTCAAGGGTCAAGAGGTCAAGCAAGAATGATGGTGAGATGTTTGTCCACGTTAGCAACATAAATTAATTAATATATCTTTTTCTGTAGTTTGATGGTGGCCAGTCATAATACAAGAGATTATGTATCGTTCTACTACTCGTAGATGCTGACAACTTGTTTTGCTTTTTTAACAAAATTTTGATGTTCCATGTGACCCATAAAAATGGAAACTCAAAGAAGAGACCTTCGTCGAATTTATTTTTCTTTGGGGGTGGTTGATTAGTGGGGGGGGGGGGGGGGGGGGGGTTCGTTCACTTGTTAATCATGTCAATATTTCAGAAGTTGTTTGAGGGTTTGAACGATCACTCCACTGAGGTTTGAATGGCGATCTTTTATTATTATCTTTGCAATGATCCGTGTGTCGAAACCATTGTTGACCATTTCCTACTGGTTGACTTTGTCGGAATAGCATCTTTGTCACGTGTGTCGGGGTTCAAGTGTTTAGCAAATAAGTCTTTGAAGTTTTTCTTATTTTTTTCTTTTCTTTTATTGATTTTGTTTCAGGATATGCGCTTACCTCGAAAACGCGCGCTCGTATACCAAATTGTTTAATTTCTCTTTTCTTCCTTGCATTTGGCATTTAACATGATTGTTTATATTTCACATTAATCTGGATACATCAGCAACATTAGTCCAAATTTGGTGCAAATTAAGTTGACAAACACCGGAACTATTAGCTGATCTTTGGGTTTACATTTTTATTTTTGGGTCTGTGAGTAGGTCTAAGTAATTACACGTGGATATAGATGAATTAGAAAAGATAATGGTCATCCGGACAAAATTTCTTTAAAACGAGACTTCTTTGTTCCCTTGTGTATAATAACGTGTGACCGGTAAATTAGTAAATTGGGGGTCATCTTAATTCTTCAATTTATGAGGTGATAAATCAGAGCCAAATCAAAATATACTGTGGACCAATGTGCACATAATATTATTTCAGGTCTGCCTTTCAATCGGATGAATCAGTCTTTTTTTTAAAACAAAGAAGTAATAATGTAGAGACTTAAAATAAAATGTTATGTTCAAAGATCCATTTGATGATGATGATGATGATGATGATGATGATGATGATGATGATGATGATGATGATGATGATGATGATGGTGGTGGTGGTGGTGATAGTAGTGGTTTTGTTGGTTTTTAATTTCTTATATAACCCCATCTAAACGTCAACGATTCAATAGGTAACAAAATCCCTATGAATGACCTCAAGAACTGTGGAACTGTACAAAGCTGTATTAGGTATGTCAACGCAACTTGATCTTTAATCAATAAACTGACGTACTCTGGATAAACTCGCATAACTTAAACATTTGGGCAGAATACTCGTCCTTCAAATATCCGTCGGTTGTAATGACCCTCATCTTGGAAAAAAACTTTCAAACCTGGGACCTCGCGAAAATTCGGGTTTGATAGTCTTAGCCGAGATGAGGGCCTATTACATCGTTTGATATTTGAAGGAAGAGTTTTCTAGTTACATTTTAAAATACGAGACCCTACAGAGTACGGCAGTTAACTGATTTCAAATTGACGCTTATTTTAATATATTAATTTATCTGACTGGGGGGGAGGGGGGGGGGGGGGTGGTCCCGATAGCTCAATTGATAGAGCACTCTCTTCACACGCAAGGGACCGAAGTCGATCCCGGATACAGTCAAGATATGACCCCCCCCCCCCCCCCCCCCCTGTCCACCCAGCAGTGATAGACTAACGCCCTGTCAAAAAGGTAGCAAACGGCTCTAAAGGACTACATTTAAAAAAAAATCTGACTGGTGTGATTTGTGTGTGTGTGTGTGTGTGTGTGTGTGTGTGTGTGTATGTGCGTGTGCTTGTGATGGGAGAATACGAACGTGTATGAGAGTGTAAAAGAATGAGAATGCTGAGAGAGAAATAAAAAAGAGTGTGAGAGAGAGAAGGCGGGGGGGGGGGGGGGAAGAGAGAGAGAGGGAGAGAGAGAGAAGGGGGGGGGGGTAAGAGAGGGAGAAAGAGAGCGAGAGAGAGAGAGATGGGGAGAGAGAGAGAAGGGGGGAGAGAGAGAGAGAGAGGGAGAGAGAGAGAGAGAGAGAGAGAGAGAGAGAGAGAGAGAGATTGAGAAAGAAAAAAGGGGAGAAATGTTCTTCTACATCCTAACGAACTGCTTGTCTCAAATCTCAATAGTTTTCTTTTTAGATTTGTGTATTTTGTGATTGCGTTTCTTTCTGGACTCAATGGCCTTATAATGATTTGATTGTTCAGTATTTGTATAAGTATCTAGTTCTTTTTGAGTTGTTTATACATAGATAGTATGCGCTTGGCTAAGAAACTCCCAACATTGCCATCCTGACCAACACATAAAACTATGTGTAACCTTAAACATGCATAGTCTGGTTAAAACAGTTTTTACTGAGAATTATTCATAAACGCGGAAGGCAAAAAAAAAAAAACAATAAAAAAGACCCGAGTGACGTCAACGTCATTCTATCTATATTTTCGTTGTATACCTACGCTTTGGTCCAAGTAAACCGACTTCTTCCTCTGCTGAACTTTTGAGCAATATTTTCAAATTTAACCACAGCTCTTCAGTTGTTTTAAAGCTGGTACGGGTACATTTTCTAAAAATGTTGACCTCTACAACTTTTTGGATATTATATATATATATATATATATATATATATATATATATATATATATATATATATATATATATATATATATATGTATTATGGCAACTTTCCATGCAGGTTTGGGACGAAAGACTGTCGGCACTTGGAATGTGAATACCTCTTGACATACAAAATCGTGAACCACACGATCTTACATTTGGAGATCAGCGGAAAGACGAATGGATGGGTGGCTTTGGGATTGTCCTCGGACAACAAAATGGTGGGACCATTGTGGTGGTATTTCAACAACATTAACAACAAAAGCAGCATCAACAACAACAACAACAACAACAACAGCATCAACAACAACAACAACAACAACAACTACTACTACTACTACTACTACTACTACTACTACTACTACTACTACTACTACTACTACTACTACTACTGCTACTACAACTACTACTGATATTACTATTTACAACAATTACTACTACTACTACTACTACTACTACTACTACTACTACTACTACTACTAATACTACTACTACTACTATTACTGCTATTACTACTACCACTACTACTATTATTATTACTACTACTACTGCTTCTACTACTTTTACTATTACTGCTACTACTATTACCACTAGTACTACTACTACTACTACTACTACTACTACTACTACTACTACTACTACTACTACTACTACAACTACTACTACTACTACTACTACTACTACTACTACTACTACTACTACTACCAACACAAATACTACTACTACTACTACTACTACTACTACTACTACTACTACTACTACCACTACCACTACTACTACTACTACTACTACTACTACTACTACTACTACTACTACTACAACTGCTACCACTACTACCCATGCTGTTGCTGCTGCATAAATGAAATTCTAACATTTACATTAAAATATAAAATTCATTTATTACCCGTTAACCATATGAAACCAGGAGTTTATTCCATACTGCAAAAAGTTATCTGTAATTTATCAGTTTTTATTCTTGGCTTTTTGTAACGTCCGTCCATCACTGCGTTAACTATTTAACAATCCCGAAGTGCGAAAATGTGTTACTTTGTCGATTTATACAATCATTGTCACCCAACCTATCATTGAGCTCTCTAAACATCGCCTTAGGAACCAGAGGCAATGGTTCGTATTCTTTGTTAAAGTTACTTGACCTATCTTCTGCATTTATACCATTGATCATTATGTTCTTCACAAACGTCTTGAAATTACATATGGCGCGCTGGTTCAGCGCTTGATTGTTTCAGTTCATATGTGGCTAATCATGGACAAACAATTATAGTGGATGAAATAGATCTGATGAAATTGCTCTTGATTGAGGAGTTCTAGAGGGTTCAGTACTTGGGCCGGTTCTTTATGAATTATGAGGTGTTGGTGCAATTCTGCCAGACCTCTGTGTCATGACCTGTACTGGCTGCCTGTTGAGAAAATGATTGAATATAAAGCTTGCGTATACGCTTACTGTTACCTTGGAAGAACCGCCTCTTCATACATTTCGGAACTGCTTTAAAGATATGCTAAACCCCGTCCCTCTCGTTCGGCCAGTGATTCCAAAGAACTAGCTCTTCCTCACATACATCACATACGTACAAACGCTGGAATGATCATCTTTTCTAATTTTGGTGTTCAGTGAGGAGAGCCTTGGAGGCAATCGTGAAAAAGAGTCTTTGCCTATTTTAATCGCCCGCTTAAGAACTGTTATGATTGTTGTAGATGTGGTATGAGAAGTGAATAGTTATGTGCATCTTATAATCAAGTAGTGGCGATCGCGCAATATTTGGGGAGAAATAAAGGCTATTACGAATGGGCACTCATCTGTTTTAATTATCATACTATGTACTGTATAATAGAAATTAACACCAATAGACAGGAATCTGTTCAGCCATCAACAATAAAATCGGTCCGGTAATAAAGAATGTTGGTTTGCGCAAATGAATCTGCAACAGGGTGGCCAGATTTCGATTCCCAAGGCCAAGGTCAAATTATGGACGGATAATTCTGCTTTAACGGATATTCTAAATAACCATTTGATTCAACGGGTGATAAAATTACCCTTGATTTAAGAATGATTTGCAAGTTTCTCGTATATCAATTTGTAAAACTATTTTTATGATTTTCAGATTTACCAGTAGGCCAGTTAATTGCTCGTTGACAAAAATGTAACATAGACTGTGCGGAACGATGTTAATCCTCGGCCCAATATTTATTTGTAATGGAAAAATATAGATGCAATTTGTAATTGAAGCACTAAGAGTCTGATGCCTCGGATCATCTTTTCTAAATCGAATGGAACATTACCCTTGAGTCCTTACTTTTTAAAAAATAATATTATATGAAGTATTGAGAAATGTATTGAAGATGGATTATAACTAAACATACTTATATAGATATACAAAATATTGTGTATCCCCCCCCCCCCCTCTTACCCAGGGCGGTGATGATGTCATCGCCTGCAAACTACGGAGTGTGATGAGTGACGAGCTGTTGGCTTTATCCATGGCCACAAAGGTGGCGCATTCCAAGCCACAAGCACACAAATTCAACGAACTCAATCTGGTGAATTTTAAGAAGGAAGGCGAGTTTATCTACTGTAAAATGACACGAATGCTCGGCAATGGTCACCCCACCGTGGATCTCACCAACAATTGGTTCCAGTTCTATGCCAGAGGGGACATCGATAGAAGTAAGCTACCAGATTACACAATAATATAATATTATATATATATATATATATATATATATATATATATATATATATATATATACACACACACATATGTGTGTGCGTGTGTGTGTGTGTGTGTGTGTGTTGGTGGGTACTTGAAGATACGAGCGTCTTGACGAAATACAATGCGAGTGTCCTTATTTATTTTGTTTGATAAATATATATTTGAAAAATCTCCTTAACGATGTAATGATATGTAACTCTCCCTAACCAAAAGGCACTGCGCTTGAACAAGTTAAGTAGATATTGCGCTGTTTAAATGCTTAAAAATGTTCAGGCCATAATGAATTTAGAAATGTGACCCCCCCCCCCCCCACGTTTGAGAGTCTTTACCAAAAATGAGGGTCGTTTAATCAATAGATCTGTGAAGGACGAGTTTTCTGGCCAAATTTTTAAATATAGTCTTCCATTGTCCAGTAGTTAACTGGATAACCCTCTCCTTACCAACTATATGAAAATCGTCACATTCGGATACAACCAACATTTTTTCTATTCAGATTTCTTTTGTACGTCATATAATTTAAAGAAAATGAACAGTGTGTTGTAGAGCATGTCATGCTAAAGAAATTATGCTTAGGAATAACTTTACTGCTATTGTTTTTGAGTGAGAAAAAATATGTTTTGTGTTATTTGGGTGTGATGTTTTGGGGAAAATCCTTAAACTGGCTGGTAAGGATAGAGTTGAATAGTTAATCTTAACATTTTTATTTTTGGTTCTTGACTCGCGTGTCTGAAGTACACCCTGACACCCGAAGATCAACAGGGTAATTTCTCTCCCTTGAGTAGTCTTGTATTACCCACCAAACATTATCACATTTCACGTCTCTCTGATGTTTATCCAAGAACGGTGTTTTGTAAGCTGGATTTGACAGTAATCAAGATATGGTTTGTGTCTGGCTATTTTCAGTTTTGTGACCTAGTGATCGGACACTATGTCTGTGACCTGAAGGTCAATTGTTTGAATCCGGCTGTGGGCGACACACATTTGATTCCTTTGAAAAGATTTTATATCATATCACTAACCAAACTCATTTGTAAATTGACTACCTGACCTAAATTAGGTTGTCTCTGTTGAAAAAAAATGATGTTGTTGCTATGCCTTTAGGTAAAATAATCACAAATTCTTTCCGTCAAAACAGTCGTAGCCAACTCACAGAACTATGCGTAACTTTTTTTTTTAATATTCGAAAGAATTGAATTCATAAGAACTAGTCAACTCTGTTGGTTTTAAAATGATAACGGAAAGCTGAATGACATCAGATCCTTCACTTTATAGCGCCTTACATGTTGGATGTTTCGTTCCGTATGCTCAGTGCTTAGTGCTGCTGTTGGATTGTGACTCCTTGTCTGATGACAATGAACGCACATAACGTTTTAATTGAATCGATTTTGCCCTATGCATAAGCTAACGTTTTAATTGAGTGGAATTGCGCATGCAAAATTTAACGGTTTATTGAATAAATATTGCGCTATGCAGAAGCTAATGTTTTAATTGAATAAATATTGTACTACGGGCACACAAACGTTTTAATTGTATGGATAATGTAATTTGCAAAAGCTCATGTCTTAATTGAATGGATATTGCGCTATGCGGAAGTTTACGTTTTAATTAAATATATGTTGCACGATGCAGATGGTAACATTTGAATTGAATGGATAATGTGCCATGAAGAGGCTTACGTCTGAATTAAATGAGTAGTGTCCCTGTGCTATGCAAAAGTTAGTGTTTTAATTGAATGGCTGTTTTGCTATGCAGAAACTAAGGTCTAAATTAAATTGAATGGATATTGTGTTTTACAGAAACCAACGTTTTTATTGAATGGATATTGTGCTATTCAGAAACATACCTTTTAATTGCCTGGATATTGTGCTATGCAGTAATTAACGTCTTAAGTCTGTTCCATGAGCAAAGCGGAGGGACGGGGTGATAAAGAAATAGCTTTTATGAAGGGAGCTATTCATATAATAATCTAAGTGTAATTGTATTCAATCTCAGAAGTTGAATAATATATATATATATATATATATATATATATATATATATATATATATATATATATATATATATATATATATATATATATATATATATGTATATATATATAAGAAAAATTACAATTAATATTTTTTAATCATTCCCGCCATAAAAGAGTTATTGGATTATTTACCTAATTACCATTGATCACTAACCATCCACTTTCAATCTTCTCGCATCCTACGAAATGGCCATCAGAGTTTTTCGAGAGAGGGAAAACGACAACGTGCTTATGACAATAAACTGTTTTCATGCATATCTGTTTAAAAATGTGTGGCGTGTCATTAATAATTTGATTCTATTTCATAATTTCCCAGATGGATTCATGTTGAAGCACACCAAGACACCGCCCACCTCTCTGGAGACCATCACGATGCTTCGTCCTATGTTGATAAGCAGTATCAGATACGACAAGCTTTCAAACTCAGCTGGCCCCTTGGTTATGAATTTCACAACTGGAATATTATTGATATTCTCGACTGCAGTCAGGATAATTTTCAAAATAACTTAGTCA
>NC_088361.1:83027028-83064528 GCF_034508935.2 Berghia stephanieae | reverse complement strand
TGTTTCATGTCTCTTTCGTCATCATCAGCACCTGGTAGTGGTAATCATTGATCTATATGGAAAATTATACCTAAAATAACAGGATCAATAAAAGAATGAAGCTTATACATGAAGGGGAAATACATAATCATCAAAAACCATACCGAGGCCACCCTAAACATGAAACATTAAATTTATTTTTTTCCCTGTTATATCGGGTAAAGCTCCTGACAACTTGACTGAAAGTAAGAATTATTTGTAGGTTTAAAGAAATAGGTATTAGGAGTAGTGGTAGATTATTGGCACGTTATAAAGGGATAGGTAGGTTCATAAGGTAAGTATTAATCCCCGTTGAAGAAGAAGTACTTAATATAAATCAACAGAATTTTCTCATACAATAACAAGTTAACACTTAATTAGCCAAAGAATAATGGTGCTGGTTTTAATTCATTAAAGTTAGGCTATGGGTATTTAACTTTCATCCCGTATCACAAACTATTCATTTTCTTTGTAATGGTGCTTATCTTAGGTGCGACAGGTGGCGGCGCTAAGGTTTCTTCTGTTAAATGGCGCAGGAGCCGTTCCCTTCCAGTTGTCTCAGTGGATCGCTTGCCAGATTCCACTCTGTATCACTTGTAGCCAAATAGTTGTTTACTTGTTCTCCAGATGCATGTTTGGTCGGTACCCTGATGCATGTTTGGTCAGTACCCCGATCTGTGAAAATACGGGAGCAAATCTTTGACTAGTGGCACAATTTTTATATTCCTTATGAATAGTGGTGTCGTGAGGGATTTCAATTAATACCCTTGACATCACTACTGGTCTAAAGTTGTATTAGTCAGTAATTTAATCAACAGGACACATGAAAGTTAGTGGGATGGGGAAAGATGAGTACCATGAGAGCATAATAATCAATACATATAAAAACTGAATAGAACTATCGTGTATTAGCGATAGCACATTAGTAAATGTAATTCGTGTAATGCAATTCATTCAGTTGGAAGGCATACATACCAGATATACAATAATATATACATATAAAATATATAGATAAAGTTAGTAAATTAATATTCTATAATAACACGAGTTATCAATTACTGTTAATAACATGAGTTATTGATTTCTGTTATTTTTGGTTGTCTCTACTTATGGCCAGGCGAAGCACGATATTAATTATCACTCCTACACTCACTAGTTTAATTGGCATTAATTAATGATAACACAATGTAAGTCCATCACCTACCCTTATTCACACATGTTTCTCGCTACGTAGAATTTTCGAGTTCCCTATAGGGGCAGTGAGTACTAAGCAGATTGAATGAGAGAAAGCGAGATGGATCACTGTTATTGTTTATATATATTTCTCACGGGAGTTGGCGTCCCACAAGGAACCAATAATATTCCAGGATTTGGCCTTGCCTGGTCTACCACTGGTGGTCCTCTTGAGACCAATCGTGTTCTGTATGCCATCGCTGCCAGCGTCCTGCAATCCCGTGAATTTCTAAATCGGTCGGTTATGTGTGCCCGTTAACAATGGCGGTTAAACCAGATGGCCTCATCTCGCCTAGCACCTACGTGTAAATTAAAGCAGTCTTAATGCAGTGTCAACCCCGTATCTATAACAGATGGCCTTCTTTAATTATGCCTAGGGCAATAACGATAACATATGGCGACGCTATGAGGGTATGTATTGAGAATATATATATATATATATATATATATATATATATATATATTATATATATATATATATTGATTTATTTACAATCCTGGGAAAGTTGAGAACGATTTGAAATATATCACTACACTACTTACTACTAATGTTATACAAGGTCTTGGTGATGACCAAAGAGGCGTGAAACATTAATGTAGGCTGACTACTAAATTGTATTAAATTCTTACTACTCTGCTCCATTGTTATTGTCAGTATGGTTGAGCACTCTTTGTTTCAAATTTATATTTTAACATAGTTAATATATATATATATATATATATATATATATATATATATATATATATATATATATAATATATATATAATTGTTTGTCTTGTATTTATCGTGACATTGATTAACACATACATTTGCACATTGCTTATTGTACTAATTTTAACCAAAGATTGAACGTGGCCAAAACAAATGTTTAACTGCCACAAACCTAGTCCGGCATTGTGTCCTCAGATAGGATATATGATACAAATTGGCTCACAAAAATTATTTGTGAGGGTGGATGTGTCGCCAAATTATATTGATCAAGTCCCGAACAAGATGCTTTGATACTACGCATATAATCAGTTGCATTGTGACAACGTAGGCTTTCAACAACAAGTCCCCGGGTTGAGAGTTTTGCCAAGATGATGGTCATTTAAATCGATTGATATTTGAAGGACGAATTTTCTGGCCACATTATTAAATATATGTTTTTCCAGAGTACGACAGGATGCGACACCACCTCACGACGCCGCGCGGATAAGCTTGCTTTAATAAATAATTATTTAGGGCTAAGACTAAGATCATTGTCATAACTCGAGTCGGAGAAAACTTATTACAATTTGATCTTAAGTTTGAGCTTTTATATAGCGTAATATCCACTAAACATGCTCTAATCGTTTTACAAAGGGTCCCTGACCAACAGTAACATGTAGAACGAGACATGACGCCTGTTAGGCGATATTACATTTTTTCCCGACAGAGATGAGGCTGTTAACGGCCATGTACTCATTTTACACCTGAGTGCAGTGAGAGAATGTGAGTAAAGAGCCTTTTCCAAGGACTCATTCATCTATGCCCGAGCGAGGCTCGAACCCAGGACCTTCCGATCGGAAAGCGAGTGTCATACCACAAGACCACATCGCTGCACATAGATCTTAACAATATTATACAACCCATCGCCTCAAAATGGTATTATGCCGGGATCGTTTAGATGCAGAAAACTGATTTTATAGACAAATAATACGATATTTGGGCTGAGGATACACGTGTTCTAACTCCACTTTTGGAATATTTTGACATATGACAAAGAATTACAATGAAATTTTTAATGAAATTTAAAGTAAAACGTATTTCACCTGACAAAAATCGCGAAATTGGTGGCTGACGTTTATATACAGCTATTATCAAAAATAAATATCAATGTTTCTCAATTTGGAGAAATGTAGAGACAGAAAAAGTTAACCCTCAGCCTACGAATACCTGGCTTAAGGTTTAATAAGAAGAAGAACATTTCTATTGCGCTTTATGCCAAGGCCTCAAATCGCTTTACATCAATTGTACAAAGATTTTAATATCTCACTGAGGAAGAGGCATATATCTACACGTAATATAATTCCTTAAACTGATGAAAATTAAAATTTCACATTTCTTGTAATTGCTTATTAATTTTTTTACAATCTCTTTTCACTTTTCTGCCTCTGATTGATCTCTGCACAACACCGTTTTGAGAAAATGAGTCACAAATAACATAATGTATTTGACTTTATGTTTCCAACATTATAACCCCCTCCACCTCTCCCCACCCAAATAAAACCCAACTTATTTGTCCAAGCCTCATATAAACCGAATCGTTTAAGATTCGCTTTACTTATTGTAATGAATGTAATATATTATGCCATATTTGTAAAATATAAACTCAATCCTTTTGTATTGATTGCATTCTTGAATGTTTTGATTTTCTCCTTAATTGTGTTGGTAAATTTCATTTATTTATATTTTATATCATGAATCGATTTATTGGTTCATTGTTATATCCCATACATATTATTATTATAAATTTGTAATAAATTTATAACAGTATGTATTCGTGTCTTGAGGTGTTTGTTTTTTCAACGCGGTTTTGAAGTCTTCAAACAAAATAGAGAGATGGATAGATAGATAAATAGATAGATAGATAGATAGATAGATAGATAGATAGATAGATAGATAGATAGATAGATAGATAGATAGACAGACAGACAGAGACAGACAGACAGACAGACAGACAGATAGATATATAAACAGATAAATGATATATATATATATATATATATATATATATGTGTGTGTGTGTGTGTGTGTGTGTGTGTGTGTAGAAGGAGATAGATAGATAGAAAGATAGATAGATAGATAGACAGATAAATAAATAGATGGACAGGCAGACATACAAATAGATAGATAGACAGAAAGATAGATAGATAGATAGATAGATAGATACATAGATATATAGATAGATAGATAGATAGATAGATAGATAGATAGATAGATAGATAGATAGATAGATAGATAGATAGATAGATAGATAGATAGATAGAGAGATAGATGCATAGATAGATGGATAGATAGATAGATAGATAGATAGATAGATAGATAGATAGATAGATAGATAGATAGATAGATAGGTGAGGGGAAGCTCTTAGCAAAAAATGTCTAGCTATTAACTTCTGGTGGAAAGTAATCAGTGCATACACGACAACCAGTATGTCCTTTTATTTTTTTTTATTTTTTTTTTAAAAGAAGCCCTTCACTGCATATTATCGAGATAATGGTTTCCGAAGTCCAATGACATGAAATAATGTAACGACAGGAAAATGTAATTTTTGGAAGTAATAAAACTGGGATTAGATCATACTAGACGATTGCCAGGGGCGTATATCGCCACCATCGCGGCATTGCAACCCCCCCCCCCCCCCTGCCTGAATCACGGGAGTCCATCTTGTCGATAATTTTAAGCTCAACGGAGTTCTCTCGGAGTTACTGTAAGGATTCCTCTGACACAAAATTAAATAGCAAATAAGCACTTACATGGGAACTGTGGAAAAAAGAAAATATCCACGGAATTGAATCTTTCAAACAGAAACTCTTGTAACTGTGCGGCTATGTTGTCTAGTGGTATGACAATCGCTTCTCGGATCGGAAGGTCCTGGGTTCGAGCCTCGCTCGGCGCATAGTTGAGTCTTTGGAGGAGGCTCTTTACTCACATTCTCTCACCGTACCCGGGTGTAAAATGAGTACCTGGCCGTTAACAGCGTTGTCTCTGTCCCAAAAAATTGTAATGTCGCCTGACAGGCGTCATGTCTCGTCCTACATGTTATGTGTTGCTGTTGGCCAGTGACCCTTTGTAAAGCGCTTTGAGCACGTTTAGTGGATATTGCGCAATATAAAAGCTCATTTTTCTAAACTTCAAGAGCGAAAAAGGGGGGCGATCGATAATGTACATTATCACTCTATTGTTTGCGGTGACCACGTGACAGGTGACCCAAATTGGGTTCAGGTTGGCCTGGGAGTTTATTGTATTTATTGTGTGCTTCATGTTATTAAGTCATTCAATTTCTTAAGACATCTACTTCACCAATCATAAAATTTCATATTGTTTTTAAACTTTTAATTCATCAACAACCAATCTTCTTTTAAACATTCACTTCATCAAAATATGGGCAAGAACTTTAATTTTAAACATAATTCCTTTGATTTGTTCTATTTTATTTTTTGAATATTTCCACTTTATTAGAATTGTTATATCAACAAACCAATACGTATTTTTAAAGCATCCACTTCATCAAGCACGGACATTCACTATCGTCATACACATTCACTTCACCAATCACCAAGTTCTCTTTGCTTTTAAACATTCAAGTCATTAACTACCGATATCCACATTTTGTTTTGAAACATTAGTTCATTAAGGAAAGGTTGGACTGGAACCCTCGGGGGGGAGGGGGGGGGGGAGGAAGTTGGGAAGCCAAAAAAAACACGGAGAAGGTCTTGTGTAGAGGAGACGAAGTTGGCTGGGATGTCCTGGGGAGAGATGAAGAAGAAGACAAACAACAAAATACGGTGGAAATGTACTGTTGGAGCCCTATGTTCCACAAGGAATGTAAAGGATTAAAAGAATAAATGTGACCCTCCGTCTCAAAACAGTATTATGTCGGGATGATTCAGACCCCAGAAAGTGAATTTAGAGATAGAATGAAGAGAAATTGGACCTTAGAAGATTTTGCAAAGCAAAAAATAGTATTTATACTCCAGCATGACGTAGAGAAATTAAACCTAAGTTTGATATTTGTGGCTATGAATTCAATTTCCCTAACCGAGTGCATCCCGACATAATACCGCTTTGACACGGCGGGTCACAAATGAAATAAAGCTAGGAAATTTGTTTTGTTTTCAAGCATTCACTTAATCAACATTAACTTATTTTTATAAACAGTTTCTCCACTAAGCACCTTTGTTTGTAAATATCACCTCATTAAACACCAGTAGTCATCTTGTTTTTAAACATTAGCTCCATTGAGCACCGACATATTCACTTTGTTTATAAACACTCACTTCATCTGGTACTGATATTCACATTTTTTATAAACATTCGTTCATCAAATAACATCACGTTCTTAAACATCGATGTCTACTTTGTTTTTAAACATTTACTTTATTAAGCAGTGATATTCAAATTGTTTTTAATAATTCACGTCACCTTCTTTGTTTATACATAGAACGAAGTTCACGTCACTCAGGTCTTTGATCTTGTTTTTTGCCATCCATGTTTATGAGTTATTCTCACTAAACTGTATTAACCAGACTATAAACGTTCAAGGTTACACATAGTTTTGTGTGTTGGTTCGTTATACTTCCGGGTAGTAATGTTGTGAGCTTCTTAGCCAAGCACATACTATCTATAAACATCACTTCATATAATACCGACATCACTTTGTTGTTAAATTTTCACTTCATCAAGCACTGATATTTACATTTAATTTGTTTAAAAACGTTCATTTCACCAAACATCAATATTCACTTTGTTTATAAACATAACTTTATCATCCCCCGATATTCACTTACTTTATAACTAGTCAATAAATAATTAAACATTGATAGTCACTTTGTTCGTGAAAATCCATTTCATCAATAACAAATATTCACTATGTTTTTAAATAGTCACTTCATTCAACATTGATATTCACTTAATTTATCAACATGCACCTCCTCAACAACGAATATTCACTTTGTTCATAGACATTCACTTCATTAAACCGCCGATGTTTACTTTATTTATAAATATCCACTCCCTCAACAAGCAATATTCACTTTGTTTTTAGTGTATTCACCAAATACTGATAGTCACGTTAGAATATTCACGTATCTCGTATCGTGTATCGATATTCAATTTATGATTTATCATTCAGAACAATGAGATTTTGGAACAATTTGGACAATGAAAAAGTGAGGGAAGAAGAAACTTGTGGAACGAGAAGAAGAAGGTGGAGGAGGAGGACGAGGATGAGGAGGAGAAAGAGGAGAAGAAGGAGGAGGAGGAGGAAGAAGAAATATAGGCAAGAGGATGTTGATGATGATGATGATGATGATGATGATGATGATGATGATGATGATGATGATGATGATGATGATGATGATGATGATGATGAGAAAGAGGGGGAGAAGGAGGATGTTGGTGAGAGTACAGATAAGTCCATTGGTCAAAGCGGATAGGAGGTTGAGGAAGACGAAACGATGGATTAGTTGTGGAGGAGAAGGGAGGGGGTGCCAATCAAGGGAGGCTATCCAATCAATAACTCTCATTCTTGAATCAGCAAGACAATTTGGCATCACGAATAGTATGACGAACAAGATGATAATGAGAGGTCAGCAGAACAGGGTCAAATGAGGTTAGAGTTCGATGTCAAAGAATATGATTTGAATTTTATTTATTGCTTAACTATTGGCGTTATTTGACTGTGTAAAATCCAAGTTACGTTGAAATTGGATGGTAACCTAATTGCTGAAAAGGACCAAAAACACAAAATATTTAGGCTGGCATATCTATCTATGTAAGTCACCATACACTCAACGATTTCTCTATCGACTCGGTTGTTAAAAAGTGTAAGGACACACTGAATGGTTTAATATACATCGTGTTCTATTTTTAGGGGTGGAAAAGGGGGGGGGGGTGTTTTGTTTTGAGTGTGTGTGTGTGTGTGTGTGTGTGTGTGTGTGTGTGTGTGCTTTTTATTTTTTTTTAATTATTTTTTTTTATAATGAATGTCAAAATAACGCTCTGTCATTATAAAATTGTTGCTCTCTGGATGGTGCAAATGAAAGTGTCATCGATCCCTCTGAATGGAACGGAAAGAGGAAGGGATGTTTGATTATTTTTGAAAGAGAGAGGGAGAGGAGATAGAGAGAGAGAGAAAGAGAGAGAGAGAGAGAGAGAGAGAGAGAGAGAGAGAGGGGGGGGGGGGGGAAGGGGAGAGAGGGAGAGGAAGGATCATTTTCTTGTTCATTATCACCGAGTGAATAATGGGGAATAAAAGTGTCATGTCAAAAACAAAAAAAAAAACGAAAAAAGAAAAAAAAATCACACACACATACGAAAAATAACACACACGCACACACACACACACACACACACACACACACACACACACACACACAAAACAACCCAACTGGTTCAATCCCATTGGAAGTGTAAAACCACTCTTCCAGAGGACTGAATACATACATTATGTAGTTGCTCTTTTGGTTTCAGAGTAATGGCATCTTATTTTCTAGTATAAATATTTGCTGGTCGTCAAAAAAGATCATCCATCCATTACGTCCCGTAATCCTTAGAATTTGCCTATACATCCTACTCCTAAAATAACTATGCCACATAATGATTCATATGTAGCTTATTCATTATTAGACCTCCGGATGACACACTTCCAAGTAGTTTGGAACCGGAAGAGTAGAAGGTGTAACGTCACGACTTCTCTGCCCTATTACTCGCACATAATTTTGTCACGGGAAATAATCGGTAAAATGACAAAAACCGTTTAATGCATGATGGTTTACCTCCCTTTGCACTGCGGTTTATGGCGGGAAATTATGGACCCCAAGAGGACAAGCGAGACAAGCGACAGTATCATCGTTTTCGATCCTTGTGGTATTGTAAAGCCCCCCCATAGACGCTGACATCCGCTGATCGCGGATCGGATGACCTATCGCTGTGACCCGATCCCTGCGTTTATCGCAGATGATTTTTGCCCACATACGGGGAGATATTTTTTTGAGGCGAACGGCGATCGGGGGCGTGGCAGTATAAAAAGTGGACAATATTTTTCGGATTTTCGCTGTTTTCACGTCGGATTCGTGATCAGCGTCAAATTTACAATAGGTTTGATACTAAGAACTGTGTGTTAACTCCAAAAATTGGTGAAATTAGAAATAAATTTTAATTAATAGTGAGGCTATGTGGCCGACAGAACCGATCCCAGTTACTGTCTGTTATTCTATCTTTCGTCTTGCGCACAATAGTGATTACTTCTCACTAAATTATATCAATTAGACTGTTGAAGGAACGAAATTGACATCATTCCACTCTTTGTTATTGTATTAAGGCAGTCATTTTGGTAATTAGTTCTCACTAAATTATATCAATCAGACATTTAACGTTCAAGGTTACTCGTAGTTTTGTGTGACGGTACGTTATTTCCGACTGGTGGATGTTGTGAGCATTTTACCTAAACTCATAGCATCAATAACCGTCCAAGATATTCGCATCATATGTAGCAATAGCTATAATAATCTAACATGTCGAGAGAGAGAGAGAGAGAGAGAGAGAGAGAGAGAGAGAGAGAGAGAGAGAGAGAGAGAGAGAGAAAGAGAAAGAGAGAAAAATTTAATTGCGCTATATATACCGCTATATTCAATAAAGGTGCTCAAATCACTTTATAAGGGTCTTTGGCCAACATAAAAACATGTTAGACGAGACATGACTGTTAAGCGATATTGCAATTGTTTCCCGACAGAGACGACGCTGTAAACAGCGAGGTACTCATTTTAACAGTGAACAAGGTGAGAGAATGCGAGTAAAGAGCCTTTTTCAAGGACTCAATTATGCGCCACTCAGAGCGGGACTCGAATCCAGTACCGTCCGATCCAAAGGCGAGTGTCATTTCACAAGATCACATGCATAGCCGCACAAAAAAGTGATGAGAGAATAGATTCATATGTATTGAAGGAGGAGAGAGCGGATGGAGTGAGTAAAGTTCTTGGATATTTATAGAAGGAACCAAATTGACGTCACTCATCTCATTGTTATTGTTTTTAGACACCCATTTTTATGATTAGTTCTCATTAAAATATATCAGACTATAACGTTCAAGGTTCCATGTAGATCTTTGGGCTGGAGTTATATTTCTGGCTGGCGGACTTTGTGAGTATTTTAATTTAACACAGAGCATCAATAGAAGGAATGAATTTGACGTTAGTCAACCCGTTGTTATTGCTTTTAGACAGCATTTTATAATTAACTTATCACTAAGTTATATCAATCAGACCATGAACGTTCGCGTTTGCAGTTTTGTGTGTTAATATGTTATACCCCGATGGAGATGTCGTGAGTATTTTTCCAATACGCGTAACATCAATACATTTGCAATCCGATTTAAGTTTAAAAGCAACGTAGACCACGGAAATTTTTCCATTTTGTGGACAATAAAGATTTTTTATCTATCGTCATTATTATTATTATTATTATTATTATTATTATTATTATTATTATTATTATTATTATTATTATTATTATTATTATTATTATTATTATTATTATTATTATTATTATTATTATTATTATTATTATTATTATTATCATTATTATTATCATTATTATTATTATTATTATTATTATTATTATTATTATTATTATTATTATTATTATTATTTATAAAACAAATCGACAGTGTTCCAGTGGCAGGTTAAACGGGTACTCCTCGGGACTACTCGCATTCGCACCCCCCCCCCCACCCCACCACCACCACCACCACCACACACACACGCACACAGCTCTTTTCTTTTTTTTTTTTTGGGGGGGGGGGGGGGGGGGGCGTTGTTTGTAGATTATAATTCAAGGTTACAATGCCCACCCCTGTCATCACGTAGTCAAGGCTTTTTGGCATCTGCCAATCCCAAATGTCTGTGTCAAGGTCGACCGTCATGTCGCGTCAACGGGTGAGGAAGAAAACAAAAATAAAAAGAACTGGCATATTATTATATCATTACATTGAAAATTATGAAAACTATTTTTTATTTTGTATGAAATCCTTTATAAGTTTTAAGATGAACAAGAACGAAACTTTTGCCATCTACCTCTTCCTGGCGCAACATTTATAAAAATGTAATTTAAAAAAAATAATAACCAGCATTTATTTGGCGCAATATCCACGTGCTCAAAGCGCTTTACAAGGGGTCCCAAGGCAACAGCAATATTAGACTTGAAAGACAAGACATGACGCCTGTCAGGCGATGTGACATTTTTTCCCAACAAAGACAACGAACGGCCATGTTCTCATTTTACACCTGAGTACGGTGAGAGAATGTGAGTAAAGAGCCTTTTCCAATGACTCAACTCTGCGCCACTCAGAGCGGGTCTCGAAACCTGAACCTTCCGATCCGAAAGCGAGAGTCATACCACTTGATCCATCACAAAACAGGGAGGGGCACTTTTCTGTCGGCCACATAGCCTCAATATTAATTAAAATTTATTTCTAATTTCATCAATTTTTTGAGTAAAAACATAGTTCTTGGTATCAAACCTATTGTAAATTCGACGCTGATCACGAATCTGACGTCAAAACAGCGAAAA
Source organism: Berghia stephanieae (assembly GCF_034508935.2). Lineage (NCBI taxonomy): Eukaryota > Metazoa > Mollusca > Gastropoda > Nudibranchia > Aeolidiidae > Berghia > Berghia stephanieae. The sequence goes on along the minus strand of NC_088361.1, from coordinate 83,052,960 downwards.
TCCGAAAAAAATTGTCCAATTTTTATACTGCCACGCCCCCGATCGCCGATCGCCTCGAAAAATATTAAGCAAAGCGGGCTTTGCCGGCGATCGACCGTACCTAGGTTTATCGGCCAGGTATTTGGCCACACACATTGCGTTTTCACCCCGGTTTGCCTGATCGTGGTTCGAACGCCTATCAAAACCGTGCGTGTATGGAGCCTTTAAAAGAGAGATGGTTTTCCCTTTATATAAACGCTACAGTGGTCTGGTTTCCCTAATATTTAAACGGAATAGTGGCCTTGTTTCTCCATTATCAAAACGTTACAGTGGTCTGGTTTCCCCATTATTTAAACGGTATAGTGGCCTTGTTTCTCCGTTATCAAAACGTTATAGTGGCCTGGTTTCTCTATTATCTAAACGGCACATTGGTCTGGTTTCCCCATTATCTAAGGCTACAGTGGTCTGGTTTCCCCATTATCTAAGGCTACAGTGGTCTGGTTTCCCCATTATCTAAGGCTACAGTGGTCTGATTTCCCCATTATCTAAGGCTACAGTGGTCTGGTTTCCCCATTATCTAAGGCTACAGTGGTCTGGTTTCCCTATTATCAAAACTGTACAGTGATCTGATTTTTCCATTATCAAAACATTTACAGTGGTCTGGTTTCCCCATTATCAAAACATTTACAGTGGTCTGGTTTCCCCATTATCAAAACGGTATAGTGGTCTACTTTCCCCAGTATCTAAAAGCTACAGTGGTATGTTTTCCTTGTTATCTCAGAGCACAGTGGTCTGGTTTCTTTATTATCTAAAGGCTACAGTGGTCTGGTTTCCCTATTATCAAAACTGTACAGTGATCTGATTGCTCCATTATCAAAACATTTACAGTAGTCTGGTTTCCCCATTATCAAAACGTTACAGTGGTCTGGTTTCTCCATTATCTAAAGGCTACAGTAGTATGTTTGTTTTCCCTGTTATCTAAACAGCACAGTGGTCAGGTTTCTCCATTATCAAAACTAATTGTGGTCTGGTTTCCCAGTTATCAAAACGGAACAGTTGTCTGCCCCCCCCCCCCCCCCCCCCCCCCCATTATCAAAAAGGTACAGCAATAATGACCAGAGTGACCTCTCCATTAACCTCGAGAGGTCAAAGACCGCGCCAAGAAGCGAGATAAACTAATTCCAAACCTGGAATATGTACCTATATATGTACTAGTAGTCTGACAAGCGAACGTAGGTAACACAATTCTATTAAATTGTTTGCATGTAAAATACAGATAGAGATGTCCTCTTCCTCTTACGGCAAAACGAAAAATTTCTTTGTAATTCATAACAAGATATCTAGTGATGTAAAACAAGCAAAAGAAAACAAAAACAAAAATAAATAAAAGAAACCAACTAAAAAAAAGAACAACAACAACAACAACAACAACAACAAAAACAAAACCAAAAATAAAACAAAAAAACAAAACAAAGAAAAACAAAACAAAAGAAACAGTACCAACAAAAAACAACAATAACAGCAACAAAGACAAAGCATAAACCATCAAACAAACAAACAAAACAGTCAGCAATATCCATCAGAAATTGATCAAAACGTTGAATCTGTTGATAAAAATTGGATTTAAAGTTAAATTTATAAAAGTTTGGTTTAATTTACTTTATTAAGCAAAGTGAAGGCATTTTCTTAAATGTAATTCTGATCATTTTGACATTAGATACACTCGATTTTCTTCTTCATCCCGACATTTCAAAGTGAAAGTTAGAGTACGCATCACATTTTATCATGCGGCTATGTGGTCTAGTGGTATGATACTCGCTTTCGGATAGGAAGGTCCAGGGTTCGAGTCACGCTCTGGACGGCGCATAAATTGAGTCCTAGGAAAAGGCTCTTTATTCAAATTCTCTCACTGTACTCAGGTGTAAAATGAGTACCTAGCAGTAAATAGCGTAGTCTCTGTCAGAAAAAAATGTAATAGCGCCTAACAGGCGTCAAGTCTCATCTTAAGTTAAGTGTTGCTGTTGGTTAGGTGACCTCTTGTAAAGCGATTTGAGTACCTTTAGTGGATATTGCACTTTATACAAGCTTAGTTTAAAATATTAAGGTAAGAAAAATGGTTAATTTGCACTCATTGTTGTCAATGTCATAACGGTCAGTGGACAATGACAACGGATTTTTCGCAATTAAGTTGATCAAAATTGTATTATCAATAACTAGTTTCATTATAATTATACATAGCTGGTTTTGTTATTTCCAAATAGAGTCTATAGGCTAATCATTTGTCAATACCGACCTACAAGAAAAGGATTTTGATATTAAATTACAGAAAGTTTAAATTAATGATTAAATCCTTCTGGCACTACAGATTCAGATATGCGTAATATGGATTTTCATATCTTGCAATAAAGAAAAAAAAAAAAAAAAAAAAAAAAAAAAAAAAAAAAAAAAAAAGGAAAAAGACAAGACACAGCCTTCATGCAAAGGAAAAGCGAAAGTGAAACTAGAGTAAATACATACAAGGGGAACAAACCCTTTAATTTGACTAATTTACTCGTAAGCAATATTTGCAGTTCATTGTAGAACAAAAAATTGATCTATTTATTAGTTTAAGACAACAAGCATATTTACCTTTCAGTAGAATATACAAAAATGAATAATTTGAATAGTATGTGATAAAAATATTTACTAATAACTACACATTTCATATTCGTGCCTGCTACATTTTCCTTTCGATATTTCCTTTCGTTCGCTCATTTCTCAGGTCGCCGACGTGTTGTGTTGGAAAGTAGCAGGAAGTTTTTTCCTTTTATGATTCAATCTGGGCCATAGGCTGATGAAATCGCATTTGCGGCTTCTGTACAAAACTGCCATCGTTTCTGTACAACCAAAGGCTTTTGTTCGGCTATTGTGCCCGGCGGTCAACGTAAATTTTGACCACCGTCGTGTTCAGTCATCGTCCAACTGGGGTACGAAGAGAAAAAGGATTTTGAAACAGCAGACAACACGAAATTTAGCCATGTCGGATCCGGTCATCGAAGCTCAGCTTGCACCTTTTAGACAAGCTGTCAAGGAACAGGTTTGTAGTTTATTGAAGTTAAGTTAGTAGAAGTTAGTTTATCTTCTGTTAAAAATCAACTTACTAATTATACGAATAAGTGATTAAGCCTTCATGATTCATTCAACTAGAGACTAGAGGCAGAGGTGCCGGCCCACAGACTATAGGAGTCCTGTAATCTGGTGCATGCCTAAGCCTAAATGATGGAGAGAAAGATAAAGTGAGTAAATGTGACTCATAGGAGAACAACACAAAACAAACTACGTTTCGGTCTTTGGCCTTCTTCAGGTAACGACGAAATATTTTTTATGTATACATTGTCATATATCTAGGTAAAGATGTGCTTCTTATTATGTGTGTGCGTGCAAGGGAATTAAAATTAAAGGAGAGGGAAGGCGAAGGAGAGAGAGAGAGAGAGAGAGAGAGAGAGAGAGAGAGAGAGAGAGAGAGAGAGAGAGAGAGAGATGAAGTTATGAGATGAAATGTAAACCAATGTAAATGTAAACTTCATCTCATTCTCTCTCTCTCTCTCTCTCTCTCTCTCTCTCTCTCTCTCTCTCTCTCTCTCTCTCTCTCTCTCTCTCTCTCTCTCTCTCTCTCTTTTTTCTCTCTTTTTTTTTCGCTCTTTTTCATTCCCTTGCACGCACACACATACACACACATTTTTACCTAATGTTTTAACTATTATGACAATGTAATATATATATATATATATAACATTAAGATATTTCGTGTTTATCTGAAGAAGGCCAAAAGATGAAACGTCGTTTGTTTTGCGTTGTATCCTTATATATGAGTCACGTTTATTCACTGTAACTTTATCTTTATCTCCATGATTCATTCATCATGTTGAGGCTGAAGAAGATAGATGAATTCAAGAGAACCGATTTTGAGTTTGAGTTTGCCTGCTGGACTGCTGGATACAATGCTTTAGTTGTGGCTCTTCCACTCACCACTGCCTCCTCAACTTTAAGAACTCTACTTTTCTCACTCATAGGGCCATGGACCATCCCCTTTTCGTATACTGATTGAGCCTTCATTTTTATCATTTTCGTTTTAACTTGATTGTTTCTGCTTCTTTTCTTTTCTTTTTTTCTATTTTTGTTGTTGGTATTTTCCTGTCAAAATTTCATTACTTTTCTATATCATTGTTTCCTATTTATTATTGTTATATATAGAGATATATGTGCCTCAAAAAGAGAGCTACTAAAAAAAGCAACGGATCAATTTTCCCAGCTTACCTGTGTCACATTATTTTATGTTTTGAAAAAGGACATTTTTTTCATCTAGAAATCCGCTCAAAATTGAAGGAAGGTTGTTTTTTTTTATTGAAAGTTTTAACGGATTTGACCCTGGGATGGGATTAAGTTGGCAATTGAAAGATGTACTAAGAAAAAAGAACCAAGTCGGGACATTGTCATTGTGGCACTGCATAATTGACTTTCCACTTCTTAAATCAATCAGGCAGTATTGATTTCAATGAATTTTATATCTTTACAGGGCGATCTTGTCAGGAAACTCAAAACAGAAAAGGCCACTGACATTGAAGTTCAAACAGCTGTGGCAGAGCTCAAACAAAGGAAGAAAGCCCTTGAAGACAAGGTAATGATTTTTGTTATGGAGGCACCAGTTTCTTTTCATAAAAGTTAGCTGTCCTGAATTGACAAAGTCTTTTTATTTGTCTCAACATTGAAATTTTGTGTGAGTTGCCCTCAACGGTATTTTTTTTTTTTCGTTTTCGTCATCTTTGTTATAGTGTTTCAGAGTGTCCTTCCATATCATCTTCAGATTTCATCTCCACTGGGTTCTAATCTGCTCTTTAATCTACTTCCCCTCCATGGGCACCTGTATTTTCTTCTGTATTTTCTATTGCTTTCGTTTTTACTGTTATGGAAATGAGTTGCTCGAGTTCCATAAAACATAAGAAAAAAAAGTAAAGCATAGTCATACTGTATCAAGTTTTACATTTTTGAGAGAATTAAAATGATAGTGCAGTGTGCCTCACAATGCTCAATGTTCAGTTAATTGCCCAAGCATGTATGCCTCAAAAAGAAGTTCTCTCTAAAAAAGCAACAAACCAATTTTTTTTATTATTATTATTGAGAGGTAATCATGTAATTAAAAAAAAAAATTCTTATGGATAAGATTTTATTTTCCGTAGGCGGAGGAAAGGGCATTATTCTTACATCCTTACAAAAACGGTCACTGCTGAACACCTGTTCTCATTCGAGTTAGAAGGGAGGTGTGTAAAGTATGTCAGAATTTGGTCTCCCATCCAGTCAGTGACCATACTTAACGTAATTTGATTTTGTTGCTAGATGAGACATCTTATTGATCAACTTCCAGCAGTGTATTCAATATATTTGACAGGAACTTGCTCTGGCACCCAAAGATGATTTTGACCGTGTCAAGATGGAAGATCTGCTGAAGCAGAGATTCTTTTATGACCAATCATTCGCTATTTATGGCGGTAAGTTTTTGTTTTGTTTTTTGTTTTCATTTCTTTTACATAAGAATCATCATCAATATCAGTGGTAGCTTGTGTTTGTAATCACATCTCTGAACACTTATTGATAAGATATTGTTGCGAATGCATTAAAAAAAGAAATGGGGTCTTGCGCATAACAATGACAAATAAAAGTTATGTGCATAACTACTGTGCCTCTACAAAACACGTTTATTTTGGTGTGTTTGTTTGTTTGTTTTTTTGGCTAGTAAACATTTACTTTTAATTTATCGATTGATTAAACTGACCTCCCATGTCAAAAAGAATCAGATCAGAGACTCCATTGACTCGCTGGATTTTAGCATGCTCTCTGGAAAAGCCAAAAAGTGTGTTAGCATCCGAACGTGCCATGGGAGGTAACAACTTATATAGATAAAACTCACTCACCCAGCTCCAAAATATCGTATTGCAGAACATGCTGGAATTTGGCATGCTAGAAGCAAGCGAGTACTGTGCGTAGAGCCATTAGAATCGATGTGTATACATTACTGAAGTAAAGCTTTCTGGCCAAAATGAAAAGAAAGTTAGATACAGCTGATGAGTACACAAGCTCATACATTGAATGCATTGGAAAATAAAATGATTAATAGACTTTGGCAAACAAATGTGCTGGTTCCGGCAGATGTTGTTACTCTGCAAGAAAATACCAACCCTGTATTGTTATCATGATTTTGTCATCACATACAACTCGTGTGTTGTTATCATTATTCAGTTGTTACATTTCATTCATAGTGCTAAAAATTAAACGCAAAGTTTTTTAGGTAAGTATTCTTGAATTGAATGTAAGTCAATTTATTTTTTAAAATTGTGTTGCTGTTTGATGTCTCAATCTGGTAACATGTCAAAGTGACCTAGATACTAAATTGACATATTGAATTTCAATTATGAAAGTCGTTTTTTTTTTTTAAACAGAAAAATAGAGAGAGGGAAAAAGGAAAAAGACATTTTATTAATAATTTTGAAAGTTCCCTTTTATGTTGTCTGTCTCAAGGGGACATAGACATAAACATGTTCACTTTGAATTGTAGTTTTAATGTTCTTGTTTCAGGCATCAACGGTCTGTATGATTTTGGTCCTATGGGCTGTGCAATGAAGGCTAATCTCCTTCTGGCATGGAGAAAACATTTTATCCTGGAAGAACAAATGTTGGAGGTAGACGCAGCTATGCTGACACCGGAACCAGTCCTCAAGTGAGGCTTGTTGGGATTTTTAAGATTTTGTGTTCATGTTTAACTGATTGGGTACTTGACTTACATAGGGAAAGATTTAGATCTGGGTTCAGTTGAGGTTTTGGGATTTTTTTTGTGCCCACTGTCCAAAAATATTTTAGCATGGAATAATAAATGTTGGAGAAAAAAAAGATTTCATTTTTAATGATTGTCAGAAGGGAGGTAAGTGGGAAAATTAATTGTCCCCCCTTCTATTGCCTAACACATGTGATCGTTTTGCCATAACACTGCCTTTATATTGGTGGGTAAGTTGGTGTTAATTTTGATTGGGGATTATCCATTGGTAACAAATTTATTATTTTCTGACGTTCTGATTCCACTTTTGGAATGTGAAGGGTTGGCAGGTCTAATTATTAATTTGGTGGTTGGGAAGAAAAGATATAATAAAAAGTACTATGCATTGGACAAATATCCTGTCAACAATTATCCAGCAATTATTACTGTCTTTTTAGTGTTACTGAAACAAATAAATTCTGACTCCAGGACTTTTAGCTTGACAGATTCCGTCAGCCGTGATTTTCTTTATATTATTCGTAGTATTCTAAAATAACTCAAAAGAAAGCCTTATAACATGATATTTCAGGAATAATTGAAACAACAAGGATGTAATAATTATAGAATTTAAGCTAAGACTAAAATAATGATTTTGTACCAAGGACTGAACAACTTATTACAAGTACAGAGGTTTCTTCTTTATGAGTTGTGTGTAATCCAGAAATTATTGATTTCTAATCCAAATATCTATCCAAAATGTGCATTATATAACCCGTGCCAAAAAAAAGGAACGTATGTGTTTAGAATGGGATGAGAATTCATCTGTACATTTAACAACTATGTTTGTATTCCCTTTACATTTTTCTGATTTCTCTCCTGATGCACTTATTGTTTTCTTTTTTGGGTCTTTGAAGCTCCAGTATAATAATTAATATTGATTTTGGGGGTTTTTTGGTGTTTTTTTTTGTTTGTTTCTTTTTGTTTTTTTATAAGATGAATTTGTACTGTACCCATATTAATATTTTGCAAAAGAATTGGATTAAAATTTATGATTTTTGTTTGTTTTAATATTTCCTGTGACAGAATCAATCAAATTGTGCCAGTCCAATCAATAATTGAAAATCAACTTTTAACTTTTCAGAGCCTCTGGTCACGTTGACCGATTTCAGGACTATATGGTAAAGGATGTCAAAAATGGGGAATGTTTTAGGGCTGATCATCTCATTGAAGGCAAGTTTCTCTCAATGGGGAGGGTAGCATTTTGTTTGTTTTGTTAATCTAGATCTTTTATCACAGATCCTATCTGTTCTTTGCTTAATCTGTTATTTTTCTTTTACTTCATGAAAAATTTTAAAGACTAGTTTTTCGAATGAGAAAGTAAGATTGATTGTAATCCAAAATTTCAAAAAAATTAACCATTTTTTTATTTTTTCAGATCGACGTAGTTTGTGATAGTTAAATTTCAGTTTTGAAATGAATTGTAATTTTCTATTCCTGTCTATCCCTACTTTACAGCAACTTTTGAGAAGATGCTGAAGGACAAAAATACAACAGAGGAGACAAAGGGAGAGATTCGTAGCATTTTGCCCACGGTTAGTTATAAGATTTTAATTCATCAAGAAAACTGTTTCTCCTTGTCATATTTTCCTTTGATGGCATCAGCAGAATCTTTTCAGTTCATCAAATATTTATCATCTAACAGTTGTATATCTTAGGAAGTTGGTAATTTGGTCGCTTTGATTTTTCTTCTTCTCCGGATTTAGATTTTTGTTGGCTAAAATTTTAGTGGAAAATTAATAATGTTTAGACCTGCAAATCCACATTGTGAGTTAAGTGCTCTATTCATTGAATTATTGTAATTTACTTTGATGGGAGTATATTAGTATATCTACAAGAAGTAATGAATTCTTTTTTAAAATTATTTTGAAAAGATTGATGGCATGAGCAAGGAGGAGATGGGTGAGACTCTGAGGAAATACAAGATGAAATCTCCAATGACCAACAATGACATCACAGATCCCATTGAATTCAATCTCATGTTTGCCACCAACATTGGACCTGCTGGTCAAATCAAAGGGTGAGCTGTAAATGTTTAGTGTTGTATTTTTTTGCATCGTTTGCTCAACGCAATGCTATCTTCTTATCTGATGGAAAAATGAATTAATGTTTAGCATTTTCAGTTACGGAATGGGTGGCTCTAGCATTGTTTTATTTGGTTTGGCTTTTTGCACATTGTCCAACTGGACTGCGGCATGAAGTATTTCCTATCCTTTGGCAATAATGTGTATTTTATGGGTGCTTACACAAGAAAGAAGTGTCAAACAGGTGACCTATGCTGTGTTCAATTCAACTATGTATGATTCCTTAAATGGTCTGTAGGTGGAGTAAACAAAGCATTGAGAATTGTGAAACCTCTAGGATGCATAATATAAATCTGAAGTTAATGATAATGTTATGAATTAGAAGCTTCGATTTGATTTACAAAGACAGATTTTGTAGAGTTTCGGGTTTCCCCTTTGTCAATATAACTCGATGGACGAGACATGAAAAATGAGAGGATGGTGTTGCTAAAGCAAAATTCGTCTTAACGTCATCCTCTCATTTGTCATTTGCCATATTTTGTTGGCAAAGGGAAACATCTGTCTTTGTAAATTGAATTCAAGCTTCTATTCCATTTTGTATATTGTGATTTATTTCTTTGGGGTTGAAGCAGCAACATTTGCAATATAAATGTAAAGATGTGATGCACCACCTAAGTCTGGTGTTATGTCAGGTGCTGAAAGTGACATTAAACTTAAATTGATTAATATTAGGAAGCTTGCATTTCACATAATTCAAATTTTATCGTCTCAAATTTTTTGAAAGAGCAGGGATAACATGCCGTAATGATCACATGTTCTATTTCAAATTTCCTCAATTAATTTACATATATATATTCGTTACATGCTGTACTCTGATAAAACACAGATTTTCTTTTGACTTGGAAATTTTATCTTCAAATATCGATTGATCAAATTATCCCCAACTTGTCACCCAAAACTAATGGCTTTGAGGGATTACTTGGTCTGAATTATGTCACAACACCGGCAAATATTGGCATGGAGGATGTTTTAAAAATTGAAAAAAGAATTCAGTTCCGACATTTAAAAAAAAAAAATTGTTACATTTATGAAACTGCTTCTTGTTTTTTAGATTTCTCCGTCCTGAAACATCCCAAGGCATCTTTGTGAATTTCAAAAGACTGTTGGAATTCAACCAAGGCAAGCTTCCGTTTGCTGCAGCTCAAATTGGCAACTCTTTCAGGAATGAGATTTCACCCAGGTCTGGGTTGATTCGTGTGAGGTAAGATGACATAACGGTTCATTCCTATTAGTTGTGCATTTTTATTTGGGGGGAATGGCTTTATTTTATTTTTTAGATTTTCTTATCTCTTTTGGCCAGTTTGAACGTTGGTGTTGTAGTTCTGTAGACTGAAAAGGGGTCTTAGTTCCAAAAACTCATTGTCTCGTGATTTGATGCCTTTTTGAGTTAATTGATTTAATTTCTTTTTCATTTCGTTGTTGTTGAATAGATTCAGTTTTTTTGGTGTTTTTCTTTTTATGGAATAGACTCAATCTGAAATTGACATGTTTATCATTCCATGGAGTCATTGTTGTTGATCTTTGAACAACTATAAAGCTTTTGAGTTTTAGATGATTGATATTATTATCATGATATCCAGCCTTGTCCCCATATATATATCTTAATTTCTGATTGACTTTTTGTTATATTTTTTAAAAATTGATTAAAAATTATTTTTTTTCTCTTAAATCTTTTTTTATTGTCCCAACTACTTTGAGTACACTTTTGATGATAACAAAAGTTTAAATCAAACCAAGATGTTCAAATTTTATTTTGATTCTGTCCCATTTTTTATAGATTATTCCTCATGTGTTGAATTATGTTCTCCTCCTCAGAGAATTCACCATGGCTGAGATTGAACATTTCTGCGATCCCAGGAACAAAGACCACTCCAAGTTTGCAGACGTAGCCAATCAGGAAGTCAACTTTTACTCTGCCTGTAATCAAATGGATGGGAAATCCCCAATGATGATGACAATGGGAGAAGCTGTCAAAAGTGTAAGGGACTTATAGTGATAAAGATTTGAAAAAAGTATATACATGAAACAGTGCCAGACAAACAAGAAAGAAAAAATGCAAGAAAAAAATTATCCCAAAAAAGCAGTCTTCCTTAACTGGGGATCGAGCCTCAACTTCCTGATTCCCGGCCAGACGTGCCGCTTCCATTACACCACAGAGGTTACCTGATAGTCGGGACAATTCTAATGCCTATATTCTTCACAAGAGTACACATTTTACGCTGTGAACCCTCACATGCCTCACACAACACAAACATTGAACACGAGAGGACAAGGATGAAGACAAAGTAGCTCCATTTAGATTTTTGAAAATTATCAAATTGAGAAATTAGGGAACAGGCACAGGTGTAAGATTAAGATCTGAAAAAGTGTATGAAACAGTTCCAAGCAAGAAAGAAAAAGACTGGGAAAAAGAACCCACCGGTTTTCCTTGCTAGATAAGTATTCATAATTGTTATTTATTTATTTAATCAGACTAGTTCAATAATAATTGTCACCATTGAATAACATGTCTTTCTTTGATTTACATTTTTTTTCTCCAGAAAATGGTGGCTAATGAAACCCTGGGTTACTTCATCGTCCGAATTCAACAGTTCTTGATCAAGGTCGGGGTGGACCCTAAGCGCCTGCGATTCAGACAGCATTTGTCCAATGAGATGGCCCATTATGCCTGTGACTGTTGGGATGCTGAATTGCAGACCTCTTACGTATGTGGCAACTCACTTTATTTTGACCTCAATTATCATTTATTATTTTTTTTTTTCAGGGGTGGCATTCATTCTCTAATCTGCAGAATTTGAATCTTGCTTCGGGTGATGCAAAGTAGAGCCTTTGGAAAAGACTTTGTACTCAGATCTTCTTACACTATTCAGGTGTAAAATGAGTACTTGGCTGGTAACAGTCAAAAAATTATTATAATAGCTCCTCACAAGCGTTGTGTCTAGTCCTACATATAGATATTGCTCTTTGCCTGGGATCTCTTGAGCACTAAACAATATTAATATACAGGCTGCCGTTGATTTGATCTAAAATGTAATGCATTAAGTAACCAATGCAAAAATGTTCAAGAAGAATATTGATATTCATGGCTGAATCATCTTTTTGGATTTCCTCAGGGCTGGATTGAATGCGTGGGCTGTGCAGACAGGTCTTGTTATGATTTGAATCAACACACTAAAGCAACTGGTGTCAAATTGGTGGCTGAGAAACCCTTACCTGAACCTATATCCTTTTTCAACAATTCACAGTCATGATGAGTCTTACAATTTTATTTAGTACACCAGTTAGAATCTCCAAATCATTTCAAGTCAAATTGTTTGTTTTTAATTAAATTACCTTTTTTATTTAGTATGTAATGTTGTAGTGTTCCATAGTAAAGCAATAATCTGTATCACAGGTCATAGTTATCACCAAATAAGTGATGGGAGATATTCAAGTTAGAAAAATAAATTAGTGTTTCTATCAAACGGTCAATTTGGGGTCACAGTAGCTCATTAAGTGGAGCACTCGTTTGACAAGCAAAGGGGGCTGGTATCAATCCCGGGTGCCAATGACATTTTATCTGATACCCGTTGTCCACACAACAGGGAAGCTATTGGATTTGGTGGAAAAAAACTTTTTGATTGATTAGTTACTTATCCAAAGAGTAGCATGCAATTGGTAGTCTTTTTAATACAACAGGAACTGGGATAAATTCCAGCCTCAGAGGTCTCTGAAGGACTATATTAAAGATTAAAGCAGGTAGAGATGTTTGGTATGGTTTGTTTGTTGATGTTTTGAGGCCTTAACTATAAACACAAAACCTTGGATATTGTGGAGGTTGTGGCCGAGAAAGGAGCTTTAGGCAAGGCATTTAGACAAGACGCTAAGGCTGTCACAGAACATTTGAACAACATGGCTGAGGATGATCTCAACGCACTGGAGAAAAGCATCAATGAAAATGGGTAGGTTGGTCCATTGTGAATGGGGGATGTGTTTGTATGTGTCTCATTGTACAGACTTCTTGACCAGTATGATTTTAAAATATTTTACTATGCTGTAAAGTCCAAAATATGCTATGGGAATTTTTACTAAAATATGCCGAATACAAAAATCTTACAGTTTGTAACATAAAGGTTCAAAATAAATTATAAAAGTGGAAGAGGTTGTTGTCTCCACTTAGTTGTGAACCTGAGTAGCCAGATAGATGAATGGCACAGGAATTTCTTGTTTTACTTTTCCTCTACTTGTTTGATAAGCCTCCATAAATTTAGCGAATGTTTAGTTTGAAATGTTGTTGCATTCGTTAGAAATACAATTGTTTTGAGGAAAGTATGAGAAAACTAGCCTAAAGTTTGGGTAAATTATGATGAATGTAAAATCTTCTTGTTGTGTTGTTATTGATATGTTTGAATTGTTGCAAGAACCTTTGTTGTACATTTTTTGGTGGTTAATATTATAATTTTTTAACCACTATTATTAGTATTACCATCTTGTTTTATTGGTTTTATTTACCATGTTTTTTTTCTCTTTCATATATGTTGCCATCGAATTTTGTAAATTATTGGAGAAAGCCTAAAAGTAAATAAACTTGAAATTTTTTTAATGATTAAGGTTGATTTTAGATCAAAGAGATCATGCATTACTCAACTTTTACAGGTGATGGAGGATTTTACCAAGTTAATTGATCGTGATCAATGCATTGATGTTGTTTATCTTGATTTCCGCAAGGCTTTTGATTCTATACCTCATGAGAGATTATTCATTAAACTAAAAACATATGGATTTAAAGGGAATATCTTTAACTGGATTAAAGACTTTCTTAATAATCGAATACAAAGGGTCATTGTCAATGGTGTGGGGTCGGATTTTAAGAATGTAATTAGCGGTGTACCCCAAGGAAGCGTATTGGGACCACTTTTATTTCTTTTATATATAAATGATTTACCATGTGGCATAAATTCAGCCTGCAAACTGTTTGCAGACGATACAAAGATCTATAGTACGACTGAACATCATAACATTCTACAAAATGATATATTTTCACTTTTCAAATGGTCTACAACATGGCATTTGGATTTTAATGTTTCGAAATGTAAAGTATTACATATAGGAAAAAATAATCCATGTCATAATTATTTTACCGATTCTTCTATGTCAAATCTACTTTCCGTTGTGCCTTATGAAAAGGATGTGGGAGTTACTTTTGATTCACATTTGAATTTTGATTTACATATTGATAATTGTGTAAGCCGTGCAAACAGAATGATGGGAATAATATATAGAACCTTTATAAGTCTTGATAAAACCACATTTTTATATTTGTATAAATCGCTCGTTCGACCAATTCTAGAATATGGAAATTGCATCTGGAGCCCATTATATAAAAGACAATCTATTAGTATTGAAAGTGTACAGAGGAGAGCTACCAAAAAAATTTATACAATACAGTATTTATCTTATAAGGAAAGGTTAGAATTTCTTGACTTACCCAGTTTGAAATATAGAAGAATTTGTGGGGATTTAATTCAGGTTTATAGATTGGTACATGGTCTGGATAGGATAGACTTTTCTGATTTTTTTTCATATTCTAATATTACTTTTACTAGAGGGGACAAGTTTAAGATTTTTGTCTCTAGATGCAAAACAAACATAAGACAAAACTGGTTCGGTATTCGTATTGTTCAGAAATGGAACAGTTTGAAATTTGAAACAAAGAATGCAAAATCTATGGATTATTTCAAGGTGTTAGTAGACAGGGAATTATATGATGGGAGATTTATATATGACGAATAATACTTGTTTGCTCTGCTGTTGACATGGCTTTCAATCTTGTATGTATATATTATGCATTATTATATTATTATGGTTATCTTCTATACGCGTGTGTATGTGTGTGTGTGTGTGTGTGTGTGTGTGTCTGTGTGTGTGGTTGTGTGTGCGCTTTGCATGTCACGGTTAAAGATATATGTTTGTACACCACATGAGTACATTTAAGTTGAAATACTATCTTTACCACGTGTATCGTTATTGTAATATTTAATCAATAGATTTATGGCATTACTAATTAATATTAAGGGCATTCAAAGGATCTTATCCTATTTTGTCCTATACCACATGTTATGTTATGTTATGATTGGCAAGTCTGACTGTAACAATATAGTTTTAAGTCACGTTGAATCAGATACTCAACCCAGATACATGGAGACATAGATTTTTTTGGAGATAAAGATTGAAAGTTTGTATGAAGCACAGCAAGAAAGAAGAATACAATTTAAAAAATCCATATAAATCAGTCTTCCTCAACTGGAGATCGAACCTCAGACCTCTTTGGTTAATCAGGAGGCTCGATCCCTAGTTGAGGAAGTCTGATTTTTGGGGATTTTATTTTCCTCTCATATTTTTCTTACTTACTGTTTCACACACACTTTCAGATCTTTATCTTACACCAGTGCCTGCTCCCTAATTTCTCAATTTAAGATTAATTTCGGGACCTATTTCTGCTCTCTGGTTATTCCATTTGCCTCATTGTTACTTCTCTGTGTTTTTAAGTACAGATTTACAGTCTCATTTTCTTCCTTCTTACTGTTGTGGGTTGGCAATGAATGATTATATACGAAACATTTGTAAAAAAAAAAGAATACAATTAGGCTATCTTTATTTCAAGTTTTATTTGAAATCTTTTCCTCATGCACATTAATTTTGTATTTAACCCAGTTCCTGTGATATTTGTGTGAACGGATCTACATTCAAGATTGAAAAGAACATGGTGAAAGTCAAGAGGTACCAGAAAACAGTTCATGGTAAGTTGCACTAACCTTTGAGCATTTGTGTGTGCATGTCTTTTGTGTAATGAGGTTTTTGGCTTCACCATGTTCTTAGAGCTGATTTATCAAATTGGATTTGGAAGCGAATCTCTCTTTATTCTAATTCACCAACATAGCATTTTGTTTTCTTGGTTGATTGGGGACATTGTCTTTCCAAATCTTACCAAGCATCGACATATTAAAGCAGGGAATTCTGAGAGAAATCATCAATAATTTGTTTCCTCTTTGTTCCACCCTGAATAATTAAATGATGAAAATATCAAATTAAATACAAATGATGAAGTTAACTTTAGCTCTATCAAATCTAAAATAATGTAAATATATGATGAGATGAAAACAATACTCATGTTCCAGGCCACCCTGTACAGTTGAATTTCCCATGTTAATATTGCCAAATACTTCTTTTGTTTATTTCAGTGGAGGAGATTGTCCCGTCTGTGGTGGAACCATCATTCGGAATTGGCCGTGTCATGTATGCCATATTTGAACACAATTTCAAGGTCAGAGAGGGCGATGAACAAAGAACTGTAAGTATGTCCAGTTATTTGCCTGAAAAGGAGCTAGAATGAATTGATGAATAGATTGTTAATTTTAAGGTCTTCAATGAAAAGGATTGTTACTTTTCATTATAGATGAAATGTATAGGTTGAAAAAGAATATGTGTGACCCACCATCTCAAAATGGTATTATGTTGGGATGAAATTTGTGTGCTGAAAAATAGGGCACAACTCGCAGGTGCCATTCGTCAGAAATCACATTTTTAGCTACTTACTCATTTTCTACTTTTGGGATATACTGACTTTCATTAGCAATATCTCAACTTTTAGTCATGATAAAATTGCTTCAAATAAAATGCTAAATACCCAGGAAAGACTGTAGATGTAGAAAATGTATAAACATCTCAAACTGAAAAATAGTTCTTTTGACTGATTTCCCTTGCTGCCACACATTTGTGTTGAAAATTAACATTTCTTTTTTTTTTAAATGGTTTTGATTTTTTGAGTCAATTTTTCTCTCTCTGTTTCATACACATCTTTTCGCATTGTATCTGACACCAGTAGCTGCTCCGTTTTTGTCCCTTTGACATTTTCTAAATTTCAGTCAAATGGGTTTTTAAAGAAGAAAATAGATAAATATATAGCTTTCCAAATTGTGTATGTTTGATAAATTGGAGTTTGAATTCAATTTCATCATCTGATTCAATCCGACATTCCGTATTTGAGAATCAGAGAAAGGTCATAAAGATCTAATATTTATCTATTTACTCTTATTTCGTATTTGCTATTACTGCTTTGCTCTCTGAGTAATATGCAGAATATTTCCGACAATAAAGAAATTTTAAAAATTGAATTGAGTCTTATTTAGTTTACATTGATCTTTAAGGAGTGCATTTCACAAATGTTTTACAATCTGTAATCAGGACAGGAACAATGAGTAAAGCAAGATGTACTGGTCCCCGCGAGTCTTAAATTATATGTATCATCTTGTTTTTGTTTTTTTATGCTAACAATGCTTGCTAATTTGTTTGCCTTTTGATATTTCTCCAGTATCTGACCCTGCCTCCCATCATTGCTCCATACAAATGTTCTGTCTTACCCCTCAGTCAAAACAAGGACTTTTTGCCATTTGTACAAACTCTTTGTAAGTATTGATGCCATTGCCATGCATTTAAATAAAACAATTGCTTGCTCCGCATGCCATATCAATTATGCCAGATTACAAAACTTTGTGTAACTTTCAACGTTTATAGTCCATTGGAGGGTCTTAAGTGAAATCTAATTACCAACTGATGATCTGAAAAAATAACAAAAGAGCTACGTGACGTCATCTTATTCTATTCACACACCCAATTTGTTTATAGCATTCTCAATTGAAAGCTTGTTATTCAGTTCAATAACTTGTGGTTCTTACAAGGATGCACTGGTGTGTAGTGTTTATGGCTCCTATATTCTATTACCTTGAATTTGATGAGAACGATTCACTTCTCTGGCTAGCAAAATGATAAGAATTATTATTATTATTATTATTATTATTTTATTATTAAATGTTTATCTCCCAGCATCTGCCTTAACCGACCTGGACGTGTCCCACAAGGTTGACAATAGCAGTGGGTCCATTGGTCGGCGATATGCCAGGACTGACCAGATTGCTATCCCTTACGGCATCACCATTGATTTCGATACACTCAAAGAAGGAGAACACACAGCCACACTCAGGGAGAGGGAAACCATGAAGCAGATCAGAGCCAAGGTATTTGATTTAAAACTGCTGGTTTTAATATATGTTTTAGGCATGTGAGTTTATCAGGTTTTGACTGAGGGTATGGAGGCACAACATAAAGCACAACTTGACCTTGGAATCAAGTTAGTGTAAAGTTTCAAAATTGAAGACTTTCCTTTGATTTGAATGGATATATACATGAAAAAAATATGTCCTCTTTCATAATATCACAATGAAAATAATCTTACTCAGATTTGAGCTGAAAAAAAAATTGGTTCACTGCTTCTTTAGAGGAGGGGCCCATTGAGGGACACCTTTCTAGGTGTTTGAGTTTTTAAAATGTGATTGTGTATACTTTGGTCTCAAAAGAATCGTGGTGATGCTGTTGATAGTACACTAGCCTCATACACAAATGGGCCATGATTGAATCCTTATAGTTAGATGTGATTGGAAAGCTAGATCTAATTTAGATAAGGCAGAAAGTACTTTGAAATAGACCTGCATGCGTCCTATATTTATATTCATTTAAAAGCTTCAAAAAGCAAAAGAAACTCTAGCTCTATGGGTTTTGAAGCTGTAAAGGTATTTGCTACTGTTATTATGACGTAGAAAATAATACGTTTACCATCTTCTAAATAATTTTGTCTTACTCTATTTCTTTGGTGTTTTTATCTTCAGATCTACAACTTAACTCTATTATCTTCCTTTTCACTGGCACTCCAAATTGTACAAGCGCTGCAAAACCCCTAAAAAATCTAACAGTTATACATCTATCCTGTAAGGATAAACAGCTACTGTTTTTTTCCTCCTCATTTCTCATTATTTTTATATGGCGTTTCATGCAACACAGTTTTTTTAAAATGATATCTTGTACATTTTCCAGATAACAGAGATACCCCGGATAGTGAAGGATTTGACAGATGGAAGAAGAACATGGGAAGACGTGACCAATAACTACCCAGCCTTTGAACAACAAGAGTCCACAAAATGATTTCTGTATTCTCATTAAACATCTCGAGACAGCAAAGTTTTTCCGCTCAAAATTATTTCGTCTATCCTTTGAAATGACTAGGTGAAACAATTCTTCTCATTTCGTTTTGTAAGCCTTGACTTATCTTTGAAATGATGCAACTAACCTCTCGTATAATCGGCGTTTGAAATGCCAGACATAGTTTTTAAGTCTAGATAATTTATTCAAACCAAAATGTAACAGCATATAGACTTTCCACAGAGTTGTTATTTTGATGATTACCTTTGTCTTGTTATAATTGGACATGTGTTCAGTGTTCTGTGTTTCATTTGGGTTTGAACTAAATATAATAGAATAAAATTCTCTCTGGCATTTGCAGGATTAGGAGTAGATGCAAAGATGATATTAATGCTAGACTAATCTCACATTTGAATGTTTCCAAACCACAAAATATTAATAACTAACAGGGGTTTAGGATTTGAATTTTTTTTTTTCTCTTTATAATTTGTGCCATTAAGACTGAATGGTCGTTAATTAGATTGGTTACAAATGATCTAATTTGTAGACTTAACACTGTTTTACTCATGTTTTGCATGACGTATTGTGCTGTGGTTGTGACTACTTGTATAATGGAATGACTCATTCCACTGGCAAAAGGAATTTGTAAAAAAAATTCTGTGAAATTACGATATTGTTTTGTTGATCTTTGTGATGTGTGTTATTGTATCCTATGGAAGATCTGATTTCAATTGTGATCAAATTTTTACTTGGTGGTGGTTATCGATCTCCCACATTCGGTCAGGAAAGGTCATCTTAAATTGTCTATCCTATCTCTTTACTTTTTTTTTTTTTCTGTCTCCTTCCCTGGATTAAGTCTATTTGATTTGGTCTAGGTGTTCTTTGGAGATCAACTTTCCCTTCCTAATCTTTTTTGTCTTACTTTGTCTTTGGCGGTTGGCTTGTGATCCAAGCCTGCTTTAGACATTGAATTCTAAATCTTCACCGGGGGGGGGGGGCGGAATCTTTCTTTATGTTGTAGCTGTTTATTTGTTAGTTTGTTGGGGATTTTTTGTTGCTTTTTTTTTTTGATTTTTAAAAATTGTTTTTGGTCTTGCCGAATTAAGTTGGAAGATGAGTTGGAATCTCCAGAACAAGACTATTTTTTTTTAAATTTTATCAATTTTATTTTAAAAACTTTATATGTCATTTTGATAAAGTTTTTATTAATTAGGGAGCTTTATTAGTTATTAATTGGCCAGTTAGTGTGATGATATAGTCTTATGTTTGTGATAAGATATGTGATAATATAGTCTTATGTTTGTGATAGGATAATTTGTTTATTTGTCATCTCTTGTAAATTTTTTTAACATCGTATGTTACGAGGATCTAACTTTCCATCTTTGGCGCAATAGCAGCAGTTTATAGCATTTTACCCTCATAGATGCGTTTGATTGTATTCAAACCTGACATCATATCTGAGCATTTTCACCTCAAGAGCCCTTTCAAGGATGTGGCACTAGCTTTTTTGAAGCACAAGCGATATAGGTGAAAATGGTTAAATCTGTTGTTTTACTCTGGTGGATTGCCATGTGATAAAAAATGACTTGAAAGAGAGTAAGTTTCATTGTGAAAGCATCACGTTAATCCATTTCATATTGTAATTTGTTTGAATAAAAAGCTAAGAGTTTGTTTCCAGTTGTGCCTGAAATAGTCTGTCATAATTGAGGAGCATATCATTTATTTGGATTTGCTGTCTGGAAGAGAAAACCGTCACCGTCCATACTACTGTCCATTGATATTTTGTTACATAGTCATTATATGGCAGGGTAATCTATCATATATCATGGTCAATGTTCATTTTATATCGTTACAACAATGGAAGAGATACACTTTAATAGTCAGAACTTATCAAGAAACTATCTGTAGTTTTTTTTTTACTGTAGAGATGTGCCTTAAAGACAACTTAAGGCCAGGGCCAAGTCCTCATAAAATTTCAAATGTTAAAGATTTTGAAGACTTTCTTTCAATTTTCAATGGAATTATTGATGAAAAAAAAATGTCTTCTTTCAGAATATTATTACAGTGGGAAAAAATAAACTGGCTCAGATGTGAACTGACAAAATCTGTTCTTTCCTTGTTTGAGGGGTTGTCTTTTTTTAGGTGGACCTCTCTATAAATTCATTTTTACTGAATCAGAATGCTGATTTCAATTATTGCCCATTTAAAGTCTAAAAGAAAGAAAATGGCATTTTGATTGTACAAAAATGGAGAGAAAAAATATATCCCTTAAAGGATAACAACAAGCTACATAAGGAATCTTGATTTGTCGTGTATCACTCATATTGCATGTGCGACCTGCCAACTGGCATGTAGGACTGTGTGCATTTAGTTCTCCTAATGCTGATTAAATTGGTAATTTATAAAGCTACATAAAGTGACTCTTATTTATTTCCAACCCTGAAATAAGGAATTTGGGGGAAAAAATTCGTGTTGGCATGTCTGTACTTGACAATGCTATTTTTAGTCATTTCTTATTTCACTTCATTCTCCTTAGATGTAAAATTGCCTTTCTTTGTCATTTGTTATTATTTCATGCTTATCGATATGTTATGATTATGACTTAATAAATGACATTCTGATGACAATTTACTTTTGGGTCTGTTTCTTTATTTATATGATTTTTTTAAATATTTGAAATAATAATGCTGACAATAAAAAAAGATAATAATAAAACAAAAAGTTACTACTACTACTACTACTATTACTACTACTACTACTACTACTACTACTACTACTACTACTACTACTACTACTACTACTACTACTACTGCTGCTGCTGCTGATGATGATGATGATGATGACGACGACGATGAGAAGAAGAGCTTAAAAGCAAACTAGACTTTGTTTACAGAGAATAAACTAAATCTTCCGAGACCAAATCAACCAATATTAAAACAGTAAGTAATGGCAGTGCTTTTGGTTGTCAACCTAAAAAAAAATTTCCCATTTCTTTAGTGGAGGAATTTTTTTTCCACTCAAAATTGATAATTTATATTGTAAAGTGCCCAGAGCTTGTGTTTTACACGAGAATGAGCGCTGCATAAATGTGTATTATTATTATTATTATTATTATTATTATTATTATTATTATTATTATTGTTATTATTATTATTATTATTCCTTTTATGGCAGGGAAATGTGAGCGGTGGATTCCTCCATTCCCCTATGTTTATCCTTTCCATATGGCTTTAGTTGTAAGCATTTGGTTGTATACCTCTTAGTGGATGGGCATGGAAGTTGTTGTTTTTTTTGTCTTCTATCCCCCTATATTTCCTTCCAGGCTGCTTTCTCTCTTTGTCTTGGAATGAGATTACTGTGTTTGACTTGGTCCAAGCCGGAATCCTTGGCTGAGACCTGGGTGGGGATCCTGACCTCCCATAGCGGGCAGGGAGGTCCATACTGTGTCTTCTATCCCCTTATATCTGTTTTCCAACATGCTTTCTGTCTTTGTCTTGGAATGAGATTACTTGGTTTTTACCTCGCCCTGGCCGGAGTCCTAGCTGGGAGGGAAACAGTCAAATGCATAGCTATTGTTTTGGGAGATGATATTTTTTTCCTTGTAAATCATCTCTCTGTTAGTATATTTGTTATTTTGAATGTAAAATCTAAGCATTTGAGTGTATTCCTCTCTGTTGGATTTTGTGCTTGTGTCCGGATGAGACTTATAGGTGATCTCAAACTAAGTACATTGGTGGTATGCTCTTGGAATCTACATCTGATCCCTATTTGTTCCCAGTTCCCCTTTGTCTTACCTTTTCTTGGGTGCTTTAATTGTAATTCTAGAACTTTTTACTATCCATTTTCTTCCTTTTTACTGGCGCTGATATGACCTAAATGTGTTGCAAGCGGCGTAAAACCCTTTAAAACAAAACAAAAACAAACTTGGCTGAGAGGAAAACAGTTAAATGCTGGGTGGGGTCGTTGACCTCCCATGTTGGGCAGGAGGTCACGCTGAATCTTATTATCCACTATATCCGTTTTCAGAGTTGCTTTCTGTCTTTGTTTTGGAATGCGATTAACTTAGTCTTGTCCTAGCTCTGGCTATAGTCCTTGACTGGGAGGGAGACAAGTCAAATGTATAATTATTGTTTTGGGAGATGTATTCTTTTCCTTGTAAATCATCTCTCTTTCATGTACTGTTATTTATTTATTATTATTATTTTTTTAAAAAATATATAATGGTTTGTAAACATTTGAGTGTATTCCTCTTGGGGACATGTGCTTGTGTTTGGATGAGATTTTTAGATGATCTTAAACTAAGTACACTGATAGTGTGCTCTTGAAATATTCATCTGTTCCTATTTGTCTTACTGTTTCTAATGTGCTTTCAATGGTAAATCTATAAATTTGACTATTCAATTTTCTTCCTTTTTTCTGGTGCTGAAATGGCTTACTTAAACGTATCGCAAGCGCTGTAAAACCTTAAAAAACAAACATTCGGTTTTGCCGAAGACCTTCATGGAGCCTTTGGTTGAGAGGGAAGCAGTCGGGAGGATTTATTTTTGAGTATTCTGGTAGCCATGTGTCAGTGTGGGACTTAGAGGTGATTTCAGCCTCGATACAAGGATATTTTACTCTTGGATCTGCTTGTGGTCTCGAACTAGTCTTGTTTTGTCTTAAGTCTTTAAAAAAAATTGTTTTTTTGTTTTGTTTTTTCAATTCTATGAGCTTCCATTTAACTGGCGCTGAAAGTGTCGCAAGAGCCGTAGAACAACAGAAAATGAAACAAATATTCCAATTACCTCACTTTTTACTAGCGCTAAAATGTTCTTTTAAAGTGACTTAACTCCCATTGTGGGCAGGGGAGGGGGGGGGGGGTACATACTGTGTCTTTTATCTTCTTATATCTGTTTTCCAACATGCTTTCTGTCTTTGTCTTGGAATGAGATTACTTGGTTTTGACCTCGCCCTGGCCGGAGTCCTAGCTGGGAGGGAAACAGTCAAATGCATAGCTATTGTTTTGGGAGATGATATTTTTTTCCTTGTAAATCATCTCTCTGTTAGTATATTTGTTATTTTGAATGTAAAATCTAAGCATTTGAGTGTATTCCTCTTTGTTGGATTTTGTGCTTGTGTCCGGATGAGACTTATAGGTGATCTCAAACTTAAGTACATTGGTGGTATGCTCTTGGAATCCACATCTGATCCCTATTTGTTCCCAGTTCCCCTATGTCTTACTTTTTCTTGGGTGCTTTAATTGTAATTCTAGAACTTTTTACTATCCCATTTTCTTCCTTTTTACTGGTGCTGATATAACCTAAATGTGTTGCAAGCGCCGTAAAACCCTTAAAAACAAACAAACAAAGTGACTTAACCCCATAACCCGTTGAAACAAAGGGGAAAGAAAACAACACAAACGATGTGCTTATGAGTGGATAACATTTAATTATTATAGGATATTGACATCAATTACTGAAATTACGTCATTGATGGATGTCATAGAACAAGTGGGTCTATTTTCTAAATGTGATCCATCACCTCAACCGGTATCATGTCGGGATGGACTAGATGTCAAATTGAAATAATAATGAAACGAAATTTGAAAATTTAGTTTTTGTCTATTTAAAAAAAAACTGCGTCCATTGTTCTCAGTAATAAACTTAAGTTACTTATGTTTTACTTAACCCTCTCCTTACCACCCATAGGAAATATCGCCACATTCGTTACAGTTTTCTTTTTCAGATTTAATTTTCTTATAGTATTAACATTTTGGAGAGCTCATTTTTCTGAACAAAATATAGAATATACTCGTTACTATTTTGTTTGAGAAATCTTTTTGTGTTGTGTGGGTATGAAGTTTCGGGTAAAATTCTGAAAATAGCTTGTAAGGAGAGAGTTAAGATTCAAATTGGAGCTTATAAGTCATCGCGACATAATACCGTTTTGAGGCGACAGGTCACATTTACAGCAAAAACCGGCTTAACTGTAATCCAAAGGAGCTGTTTCTACTCCTATATAATATAGCTACGATATCCATAGACAACAGACGCCAATGAAATCCAAGGGATACAACTCTTTCATTATCTTTGCAGTCGACAACTATTTTGAGTTGTCCCCTTTTATATATATTTGAGTCGGACCATAAATTGGTCGGAATTTAACGCATTGAGTTAACAGAAAAGAAAAACACATTACGTCCATTGGATCAAGCTGCGAGTCATCCCATGTGCTGTGTATGACGTCACGGATCTGCCAATCCATTGAAAAAGAAAAAAAGAAGAAAATCGTCTACGAGTAAAATGCAAATTAAAAGACAATATAAATGAAAATGATCGCTCTCGGATTTTTGATAAAGGAATTTTTTTTTAAACCATAATGTTGAATACTTTTCGGGTTTCAAAATTTATATCTCTGATGTTAGGATTGAATCGGTTTTCATTGTATAGCATATTCATGTTTAAAGCCATAATAATAATAATAATAATAATAATAATAATAATAATAATAATAATAATAATAATAATAATAATAATAATAATAATAATAATAATAATAATAACAACAATAGCAATAGTCTCTTATAGAGCGCAATGTATCCTCAACCATGAGGCTCTTGGCGCATCTTCATCTTTCCGACCAATTCATTCTACTCACACACACACACACTCTCTCTCTCTCCTCTCCCTCCCCTACCCCCCCCCTCTCTCTCTCTCTCTCTCTCTCTCTCTCTCTCTCTCTCTCTCTCTCTCTTATTCTGTATATCACACTCTCAAATGGACATAATATTTTAAACCTCCATATATTAAATGAAAAGAATCAATAATAAAATGGCACAGAAGAGACTTTAGATTGGCAATATGCAAAAAAAACGTAGTTTGTAAAATAACAAAAAAAAAAAAACCCTAAAAAACACACACCAAAAAAAAACAAAAACAAAAAAAAAACAAAACAACCAAGATAAAATGCCAAAAAAACAACAAAAAAATAAAAAACAACCAAAATAAAATGCCAAAAACCCCTCTAAAAAAAACAAAA
>NC_088361.1:83009528-83022028 GCF_034508935.2 Berghia stephanieae | reverse complement strand
AAACGTATTGTAATTGTCCTTTGCTTTCGGAATGTTTTGTGTTTTAACTGAGCTAGCTTCGGTTTTTGATCCAATTTGATAAGAATTATTTGTATAGGATGTTTTGCTTATATCTGAGTTTTCGGCTTGTTCTATTTGGGGCAACAACCCATCGTCCTGTTTGCTTTTATCGTCTGGCATTGTTTGTATTTCTGTTCGATTGATTATTTCCTCATTGGATTCAAACCTAACTCCACGGGTGTCAGGTGTTATATTGACCATATCTGACCGGTTTCTGACATCAGTGCGTAGATTGTTGTTGATGTTTTCAACATTTAAATTTGGGTCTGAGACGACTTCCTCAACTTTGTTTTTTGTTTCGGTTTGTTTGGAGGAAAATGGAACAATGTCATAATAAGTGGTTTTCTTCTTTTTGGGTTTAACTGTTATCTTGAACTGGCTGTTAAATGTCTTTAAAGAAGTATGAAACGTCTTTTTGGTGACTTTACTTTGAATGTTAGAGAATATTTCAGTTATACTCTCCGTTTTTGTTGACGGTGTTGTCAGTTTTTTCGTTCCAATCAAGGATTCAGTAGTTGATGTTATCTCCTTCATATTAGGGTTTAATAATTTGATTTCTTCAGAACTATTTATTGTACCTGTCGTGCTTCTTGAATTTTGAACTTTTCCAGAATTGCCGAAGTTGAGCTTCAGTTCATTTTTATGTCTAAGTCCCAAGTTTGTCGTCATTGTATGATTAAGAAGAAAATTTGATTTTACTCTTTTTCTTGTGACGTCTTCATAATTTAAGGTATTTTGGGGCTTCATTTCAATTAGATGAGAGCTTGGTGTAATAGAAACATATCTCCTCCCCGTTGATGAATCAACTGAGGGTGGGATGATATTCGTTAGGTCCTGCTGAAATTGTTTTGAGGCTGAAGGTTTGGTTGTGGATGTCTTCATGTTATTCCCTGCAACCGATTTTATATTTTGTTTTTTTTCACGGACAGGAATTTTTTCAACATTAGAATATCTTGTTGTATCTTGTTCTTGTTGTTTCTCAGATAATTTTTTATCATAATTACCAGAGACTCTACCATGATTCAAATGATTGATGAAATCTTTTGTCAATGAAATTTGTGGTGTGGTTGAAGTAAAGCCCCAATCTTGTTGAATGGATTTCGATACGTCTTCAATATCTTCTTTATACAATTGGGTCAACGTGATGTCGGTTTGAATTCTTTGTGGATTTCTATCTGGCCGCTGATTTTCCAATGTGAAATGATGGCCGTACGACGTACTGATAAGTGATGGATTTTTACTGGGCGAGGAGAACAACTTTGTCATCGGCTTAGTTCTATGGGAGTTGTCCTTAAAATAACGTGGCTGGTTTTGTTGGAAGGCTGAGTGACCGGTGACCACCCACTCTACAGGGGCTTGAGTCAAGTACTTTACAGCTTTCAGCTCCTTTATGGAATTGTACAACAGTTTTATATTATCAGGTCTCAATTTTTGCCAACTTGACGATATATGCGTTTTATTACCAATTTCTTGGTTAATAGTTTGGATATTACTTTTAGAATTTATCTCTTTTGTCTGCCAGGAGACGTCAATCTCAGGTACAATGTTACTTGTTTCATTGTTTTTAGCTGAACGTTCATGAGATTTATTTTGTGAATTCAATCTCTCAAGAGCGTTTTTGTCAAGGTTGTTTAAATTGTTTGTGGATTCCTTGATTATATTTGTTTTTCTCAAGAATGTATCTTTGGTCCTTGGAAATGATGGGATAGTTTCATTCCTGAAGTTGTCAGTTATATAATTTAGTTTTATTTTCGCCAAATTACGACCCATTTCAGTCATGTTGTTTTTGGATATGACAGGGTCTTTTATTATTTTTTGATGCGACTTTATAATTTTAGAATTGCGTCCATATTTTGTCTCAAAATCAGACTGTGGTGTTGTTATACTTTGGCGATTTTTAATAAATTGAGATTGTTTAAGACTACTGGTTGATCCAAATACAAATTGTCTCGATGGCTGAGTAAGTTTGATGCCGTTTTTCTTGACATACATTGAATTTAGCCGATTACTTTTTCCCCGAAGAATATTTTTAACCAGATTATCAAAACGATATTTACCTTTGTTGCCTCTTTTTGGCTTTTTAACGACCTGTGTGTCTACAGAAGTATCTTTTCCTCGTAGAGAACGAGAATAAGCTTGATTCTTAAGAACGTTTCTCATTGATAAATTGTGCATCTTACTATCATTTTGGGTTTTCTTGATATTTATGCTCAAATGTTGATTTCTGTCAGATGATTTCGTCAAACCTTTGTTCATACTGCTTGCAAAATATAACTTAAAGGTTTTTGGTTGATCTTGATTACTAAAAAATAACCGTTTAGTTGTTGGCAAATGCTCTGAAGAATTTGCTTTGGATAAAGGTTTTGACAGTTCTGAGGTATCGTCTGAAGACTTTGTCTGACGTCCTGTCAATGTAGTTGATGTTTTGGTCTGTTTGTTTTGTCTACGGTGTGAATATTTATTAGGATCACGATTGAGCATGGCGTCGTGGGACGGGCGTTGTGGAATCGATGGAAAATCAAAACTCTCTTTTCTATGGATTAATGTCTTCCAATTTGTAGAGTTCTTTTGATTTCCTTCCTCTTGGCGTTTGTCGACCTTTACCTTGATATTAATATTCTCTATATCCACCTCATAATTTACATTAAATTTGTTAGAAATAGTTATTTTGTCTTCAACACTTAAACCGGTCACATTCTTTCTATTTCCAGAAAATTTCTTGATAGAGCTTTTTCCATTATCTTTGTCTGTTATATTATGCACATCATTGGGGTTCACTCTATCTTTTCTGTAATCGTCAATTGCTTTGCCAGTGTATTTAATAAAATTTGAATATTTTTCATGTTTGGGTTTTGGCCTATCTGAATATTCCAGTTTTCTTGAAGATTTTGCTTGACCTCCAGAGACATTGGTAGACTGTGTTTCACCAATTCGATTGGACTTCACACCCGAGGCCGCAAGTTTGTTTGATTGTAAGCTATATCTTTGACCTTTACTGTTGAAGTCATTGGGTATTTCGTGTTGATTGTAAAACGCATAGGAAGGTTCTAGTTTATTGCTGAAGGCATCGGGTAGAGCCTGGTTACTATTAATGGCATCGGATACAGCATAGTTATTGTAAAACGTATCAGATGTTACACGTTTATTGTAGAGGGCATCATGTGTGACATGTTTCATTGGGAATTCACCAGATATTACACGTTTATCGTGGAAGACATTGTGTGTATCGTGTATATTGTTGACGGTATCCAGTGAGCTGTGTATATTTTGTGTTGGATAATACCACTGTCGTCTGGAATCACGGTAATTTTGATTGGATTTTATTTCTGTCATTTTATCCTTCAAACTTCCCATACCTTGTCTCTTCAAATTATGGAATTTCCTCCAACCATCAACTCTATTTTTGCTAACGGATTTTTTTCTGTGCGACACTCCACTCTCAGCGGATCCTTCCTGTTTTGATAAATGGTCTCCAGAATTTTGTGTGTTTACTGATAACCATTTTTTGTAATCCGCCTGCTTTCCTATGTTGACTTGTTTGAACCTTTCAAAAAAGGGCTTTTTTGTCGTGGATGTTTGAGGTCTGGAGGACGGTGCCTGGACGCATACAGTTCCATCCGTGCACAGAAATGACCAATCAAACACAAGCCTGAAATAAACCATAAAATGCAACATATTATTTATGGAGCGATTATAACTACGGGGTTATTACGTGGGCGGTGAAACCATCAACTCTTGGAGACAAAAGGAAATCTTTTTCACCAGTTAACTGCCGTACTCTGAAAAAAACATGTATTTAAAGATTTGGCCAGAAAACTTGTCTTTCAAATTTTGGATAGATTTAAATGACCCTGGTATTGAAAAAAAACAATCTGTCAAACCTGGGACTTCGCGGAAGTACCTGGTTTAAGAGTTTTAACCAATACGATTGAAAAGTGTTTAACATACTTGGTTTTATTGCGTTTTCTTTTGCCAATAGTTGTCTGGGAATGAATGTCCCCCGGTGAGTCCACTGTGCCGTCTTCAAGGTCAGTCACAAACCAATCCACCAAGGTCGTTGAGTGGTCCACAGTGTCGTAGTCATAGAAGAAAGCACTCATTTTGACTTTATCCTAGGAGATAAGTCAATATTATAGATTTATGTGAATTGATTCGGTCAACCAACGAATTTTTGTATGGACCTAAAAATGTCTTAAATCTCTCTTTAAAATGACTAAGAATTGTACGAAATAAGTTGTGAAATGCAATGCATTATATTTGGTGAAGACAAAAATTGTCAAAACATTAAGGGCTGTTTACTCCATTACACGACATCAAGGGAAAATGTATGAAATGAAAAAAAAAAGGTTTTAACAATTTTTCAAAGTTTTAGTGTAATCGTCCAAAAAAATCCCATAAAAGCAAGTTTGTTTTTTTGTTTTTTTTTTTTTTTTGTTATTTTGAATTTTTGTTTTGTTTTGTCTTTTTATTTTAGATTCACTAAAAAGGGGATATAATAATACACAAAGAACTTCGAATGTGTTTACAACTGTTATAAGACTTATTCTTGACCAGTATTTGGAGCCAATTCAATGTAAGACTATCGATACGTCTTGAAAATACCCAAAGACGAGAGACAAAACCGCTTCCTGGCCTTGAGAACAAATCATATAAATAGAGTTTAGCATTTCTTGGTATACCTAATCTCAAAAACAAAAGAGTAAGGGGAGATTTAATACAGTTGTTGAAGATATTTTACATCATAAACGACATAAATCCATCAATTTTGTTTACATTTTCCAAAATTGCATATATATCAGAGGAGACAATTAAAAGAATATAAACTCAGAAACCTAAAAAAAAAATAAAAAATTAAAATATACAGATTTAAAAGCATGAAGAAGACAAATTGAGATAAAAAACTAATCTTTAACCAAAAGTTTCTAATGGATTCACTTTATTTTGGATTTGATACTTCATTCATATTTCCTTCTCAATGCAATACGGGCAAAGAGTTCAAAGTTCATTTCTAACTGGGTTTAGCTTTATGTCAGTTGTTGCTTACATGTCTGGGCCATCGATCAAAGAGTACGGTGAGGATCATGTTGACGTCATTGTGGGGGAACGTGACGTCATTTCTGTTGTGGGTGAGTGGCCGATGGAATAAGAACACGTGGTCGTTGGCCCTCCATGTGGGAATATAATCGATACAATGATAGTGGTGGAGGGGGTGGAGGTGATGATTGTTATAAGGATAATAATAATGGTGATGGTGATGATGATATTGATGATGATGATGATGATGATGATGATGATGATGATGATGATGATGGTGAAGATGATGATGATGATGATGATGATGATGATGATGATGATGATGATGATGATGATGATGATGATGATGATGGTGGAGTTGATAAAATGGAAACGGATAAACGAATGAGACCATGTGTTAAGCAAATATTGTTTAACCTTCATTGTTAAATCTGTGATTACTACACCAGAGGTGGCTTGCAGCTTAAAGTTGCTCAGGGATACGATCTCTGGTCTCGTCACAAAAGTCAAGCGATATTAAGCGTGGTCAGTGAGCGGATAGAGTTTAGCACATCGTGGAAAAATCTGGTCCAGACATTGTACCCTCGGATAAGGCACTCAACACACATTAACCCACTCGACTCAGGTGTGAATAAACGGTACTTGGCTATATGCACTGAAAGATACTGTGACAGTGTTAGTACAAAAAGGACGGCTAACAGGCGACTGCTACTGTAAGAAAGGAAAATATGGTTTCATATGACCTGCTAGGCGATATATGAAACAGTGTATAGCGCATTGAACATGCTAAATCATTGAACTGCCCTTTATGAATGTTCATATATATAAAGACTAAATCATGTGAGTTCTCCTCAAAAGAAATAATATTATGACATTGACTCACTCAATCCTAGAGATTTTTGCTACTTTTCAAAATTGGAAAAAAATGTATTAAAACTGAGCATGTGCATAGGTAGTTTTATTCAACTACCACTAACAGGTAAAAACTAACAACATTAGCTTTGATACTACGCCTATAATTTTGTCTCATAAAAATGTAATAAATAGGCATGGGGTAAAAGTAACCCGGATATAGTCGGTGTTAGAGTTGAGTGAGTTGAACCAAATCTCATATTCTTTGGCTGAGAATTCAATTTTCAGCATGATGCTCAACCCGGTCTATTACTTCTTTGTGGTGATGTATCAGAAATTCCAACTTGCCTCATAATTCATTTCTAAGTGAAAAATTAGGGAGCAGGCACTGATATCAGATAAAGATCTCAAAAATTTGTATGAACCATTGGCAGACAAAGCAGAAAGAAAAATATAAGTTAAAAAAAAAAAACCATCCCCCAAAAAATCAGCCTGTCAGATTAATTTCTAATTTAATGCGATCTGGTCAATCGACGCGAAACAGTATTGTCGAGGGAAAGTTGATGCTGAAAACTGAATTAGTGACCCATCGTCTCAAGACGGTATTATGTCGGGATGAATAGCACTTCTAAGGGGGCAGTGTGGCTCAGCGGTACGGTCATTGCTTCGTACCCAAAAGGTACCGAGTTCGACTACCCGCCTCGTTGTGTGGCCTTGAGCAAGTCACCTAGCCCTAGCTCACGTTACGGCGCTGCACTGCGGCTGATGCCTGGGTTATTCCAGTATTCCCTTGGAATAGACCCTAGAGACAAATTTCCCCTGTGAGATGAATAATTGGAATTTATTTTGATAGTGAATTTGGAATCCGATGAATGAGAAATGGAAACTTTGAGTTGGTTTGCAATGTGATAAATGATCTTTACTCTCCTCCATAACAAATATAAATTATCCCCGCGTTTTATATTCGCAACTATGCATTCAATTTCCAGTGTGGTGTCCTTCTTCTTCTTCTTCTTCTTCTTCTTCTTCTTCTTCTTCTTCTTCTTCTTCTTCTTCTTCTTCTTCAGTCCTCATCCCACAGTGGGAATGGACCACCGATGAAACTTTTCCATCATCCTCTTCTGTCATTGGCCAGTCTTTCCATCTCCTGTCAGTGCATCCCAGACCTCTCCAGAAGGTCTCTCCTCCAGGTTGACCTAGGCCTTCCTTTTTTCCTCTTTCCGGATGGATTCCATTGCAGAGCTGTCCTTGTGATATTGTCCTTTGGTTTCCTCCACCCCGACATAATGCGGTTATGTGGTCTAGTGATTAGACCGAAGGGCTAGAGTTCAGGTGGTCGCTGGTTCGGATAAGTAAGTAAGTAAGTAAGTAAGTCTAGTGGTATGACACTCGCTTTCAGATCGCAAAGTACTGGGTTCGAGCAAGTTGAGTCCTTGGAGAAGGCTCTTTACTCACATTCTCTCACCATACTCAGGTGTAAAATGATTATCTGGCCGTTGACAGCGTTGTCTCTGTCGGAAAAAATTGTAATATCGCCAAACAGGCGTTATGTCTCGTTCTACATGTTACGTGATGCTGTTGGTCAGGGACACTTTCTAAAGCGCTTTGAGCACGTTTAGTGGATATTGGGCTATATAAAAGCTCATTTTAAAAATTACCGCTAAGAGACGGAGGGTCACATTTATAGATAAAATTTGAGACTTGTGTCAAATTTCTATGTTTTATTGAGGAGACTGAGATTCGTTTCTTAAGGACAATGGCTAAAATAATAACTCCATGCGTGACTATGTGGTCTTGTGGTATAACACTCGCGATCGGATCGGAAGGTCCAAGGTTTGAGTCCTGCTCTGATCTGCGCAAAGTTGAGTCTTTGGGGAAAAAAAAGGCTCTTAAATCACATCCTCTCACCATACTCAAGTGTAAAAAGAGTATCTAGTCGTTAACAGCGTGTGTCTGTCGGAAAAAAATGTAATATCGCCCTACTGGCGTTAAGTCATGACCTACATGATAAATTATGTTACTGTTAGTTAGTTATTCGCTTTGAGTACGTCTAGATCAAATTTCGTAATATAAATACTCAATTTTATTTTTAAAAATTCACTTTTCTGGTCATATTAACTTTAAAAGCCTCGGTTAAGCATCAGTTTCATCCTCATAATGCTAAAACCGTCTTGAGGCAATGGGTTGCATATGATGACACTGGAGGAAAAAAAACACAAACAAAAAACAAAACAAAACAAAAAAAACTAAAAAGGAAACAAAACAAGAAAAACAAAAAACAAAAAACAAAACAAACAAACAAAACAAAACCCAACAAAAATAAAACAACCCCCCCCCCCCACCCCCCTCCCCACAAAAAAAAAAATCCCCAACCCCCCAAAAAAAAAAAAAAACAAAAAAAAAAAAAAAAAAAAAAAAACAAATGAAAATCTTACCTCCCCAAGCCTGTGACGACAAGTCTCATGACGTAATCACATCCATCTCCACACTTTGTGTATACGTCTTCGGTTCGGCGATCTGCGTCACAGCACCGACCGTCGAACGTACGACCAGATGGGTTGTAAAACTCACGAAGCTTGATGGATAACACACCCCGACTTTCCCCTCTGCCTGCCTGAATGTTTTTAAGAATTGTAGAATTTGAATTTCTGGGACCCATAGCGTAGAAAATTGGAATATTATATCGATTTTTTACAGCATCACTGCTTTATTCGACCAAATAATATGATGAAAAATCTTTAGACTACGAATTCTGATTGGCGTTTTAGCTTGTTTTTTTGTTTTGTTATTTTGTTTGTTTGTTTGTTTGCTTTTTTGTTGTTTTCTTTTTGTTTTTGTTATTTTTTGGGTTTTGTTGTTGTTGTTGTTGTTGCTTTTGGGGGTAAACAAGGGATTTGATGCCTTGTTATCCGTGTTCATTATTATTATTATTATTATTATTATTATTATTATTATTATTATTATTATTATTATTATCATCATCATCATCATCATCATCATCATCATCATCATCATCATCATTATTATTATTATTATTATTATTATTATTATCATCATTATTATTATTACTATTATTATTATCATCATCATCATCGTCATCATCATCATCATCATCATCAGCGTCATTTTAATCCATTTTTGTTCAATGATTCAGAGCTTTTAGCAGTCATGTCTTCACGTATCTTTCAACCCAGGGCCGACAAATAACTAAGACTTGAGACATCAACAGTGTTATTCTAATAGCAAATAATTGGTCTATCTATACTTTGTTCTTAGCCATGAGTTCCAAAATCGATCCCGGTTTCTGCGGCATACAATGAGACGTAACAAAAAATTTAATAAAAATTGAGCTTTTATATAGAGCAATATCCACAAAAGTGCTCAAAGTGCTTTATAAAGCAACACGTAACATGTAGAACGAGACATGACGCCTGTTAGGCGATATTACAATTTTTTTTCCTACAGAAACAATGCTGTGTTAACGGCCAGGTACTCATTTTACACCTGAGTACGGTGAGAGAATATGAGGAAAAAGTCTTTTCAAAGGGCTCAACTATGCGCCCAGAGAGGGTCAAACCCAGGACCTTCCGATCCGAAAGCGAGTGTCATACCATTAGACTATATAGCCAAGCTTTTGTTTAAATAAAAATATATTTGCTGCAAAATATTAATGACAAATCTGAATTAAAGCTGCATCTATTACACAGATTAGAGAAATGGGATAAAAGGAGTTGAAAATAAAACATTTAAAGGTTTACCATAGTTGACTTCCACATTATGCAATCTTTTGAGCTTAAATGAGCAACATTAGATTAGCGTTTTATTCTCAGCAAAGCAAAGTTGGATCTGTTTTAAGCGACGTGCACTTATTTACAGGTCTGATAAACCAATCCATTAAGGGCTCATTGTTGTATTTAAAATCAAATTTTCATTTCATTAAACCTTTACATTCCTTGTGGAACATGGGGCTCCAACAGTCTCCACCGTATTCAGTTCTGTGTCTTCTTCTTCTTCTCTCCCCAGGACATTGCATTCAACTTCACACCTTTTTTCACAAAAAACTTCTCCTTCTTTCCATGTCTATGTTCCTTTATGTTTTCTTTGGCCATCAAAAAATGATGCAAAATATTGTCCATTACAACAATGTTGAAATAGAACCAAAATTTAATTCGGATGTCAGACCTAGATAATATGTACACTTCAGTTTTATGTCAAAGAGATGGGTATTGTCTAGAGGGATTTTCACCGTCAAGTCCGTATAAAAATCCAATCAACAAAAATCAAAAGACTTTGTTTTTTTTCCAAAATATGACTATTAAAATAGCCTTAAAATCAATTTGTTACTGTTTTTTTAGAGATCGCTTCATCTCTTTAGTTCTAAAAAATTAAATTTTTGACTTTTGGGTTTCAACCTGCGTGCACATATTTGCAGATCTGATAACCGAACGCAATTATGGGCTTAATTTAACATTGTAATGGACAATATTTTGCGTCGGCCTGATAGTATTTCCATTACAACCATTAACAATAATTTGGGTTATCAGACCTGCAAATAAGAAAACTTCGATGTCAAAGTTTATTTCTTTGTCTCCATAGATACTTACTACAACAGCAAACCAAATGAGAATATGAAGAAGAGAAGAAATCCTTTCCTTCATCTCTCTCCAGGCCAGAGAATCCACTCGTCATCCCTTTCCATCCACACCGTCCAAAAGTCACATCTATCACGGGGTTTAATATTGTTATTCAAATCATCCTTGACCTTTAAATTTTAACATGTGATATAAACATCGTTATCACAAAGAAATCACAATGATTAGAATCGAAAGAGTTCCAGAATCTTCCAGCGAGTTTCTGAATCTGTCAAGTTTTCCCACCGGCGCCAGTGAACTGTCTGTCGAATCGAAAGTAAGCTCAAGGGATGCGTTGCGAATGACAAAAACTATGACACACATGGTGTTAGCTTGATGACGTCATTTGGAAATTGCCTGTTGAATTGTATTTGAAATTTCACTCACCCTTGCACAAAAGAATTGCGATACTTGAACACTAATCAAAATCGACAAAATACCTTCAAACACTTTATAGACAAGAAAATGTTAATGCATACACAGTGGCACAATTTATACCGTATCCTGTAAAAATATTTTTGTAACTCAATCAATTTATAGGAAAAACTAAACGAATTGAAACAAAACTTTTAAAAGTCATGGCATGCAAACCATTGATGGCAAATTTTAGCCGAATGGTGGGGAAAATATATCAGCTATGCTTTTCTACAAGAGTCCCTAACTCAATATGAGTTAGAAATTGGAATTCGTAACGTGGAAGTGAATAGGTGCACAATTTTCCAACAAAGTAATAAAGATGAACTCCTGATTTTTTGTTATTACATGCCATGTCAGTTGCAGTAAAGATATAAATATCAAAATTGCCGTGCATTATGGGCAAGGATAGTTTGGGTTTTTTAAAAACTCTCAACTTTCATTGATATGGTCCTAAAATTGAGTGAGTTATTGCAAATTATCACGATGCGTTTTATTATTATTATTATTATTATTATTATTATTATTATTATTATTATTATTATTATTATTATTATTATTATTATTATTATTATTATTATTATTATTATTATTATCATTATTGTTATTATTAGTTTGGTGCAGGCGGTGTATTTGACCGACTAAATCCTCAAATTATCATGAACCCTTCAAAGATTGTATTTGTCAAATTAATTGATGCTTCCACCTTTGGTCATGTGACCTATTGTTGCTATTGACATGGAGGCCTTTTTTATAACTATTACTTGTAGTATGAGTCTCGGGTTATTCAATCAACAAACAATGCATTCACTATTGAAAATTTCGTCAATTGTCGTATATTTAATTAAGATTATTCGAATGAACATTGCAGTGGTTTTAATTTTGACTCGAAAATTGAAATAAAGTATGTTTTGCCCCTGATATCAATCGATAATCCTTATACCAACGACCCATGGCTACCGTAAGTAAGTTTACTTGCCCATCACCAGAAACAAACAGTCCCATAGATCATGAACATCATTTGCAATGTTAACATCCTTCTTAAGTGTATCATTGTGATAAAAACTCACTGACTGTGAAACTGACCAAGTTAACTGTTTGGTGTGTACTAATGGTAGCTATGGAAATAAGGAATGTCTGCCAGGCCTTTTAGTTGATTGAAAATAAATAAACGAAAGGACAGAATGGACTAAATGGCAGGAAATATTCTGATTGGTTAATTCTTGGTAATGCTCGAACCATCAAATGTTCAAATTTTAAAGGAACAAACTTTCCGCACTCACCCCCCCCCCCGCCCCCCCCCCCCCCCCCAAGCGATAGCCATATATTTTTTTTTCTCAGAGCAAGGAACTTGGTATAGAATTTTATAACACGAGAAGATAAAAAACGAAAGTAAATAAATATAAAAAGATAAGTGAATAAATATGAACCTTAATATAGCGCCTTTCCACAGATCTACTATGCCGAATTCGCTTTACAATGTTTTATATTTCAGTTCTATACAGTACT
>NC_088361.1:82994528-83004528 GCF_034508935.2 Berghia stephanieae | reverse complement strand
GCTCGTAGTGTTATTTGGCACGATAAAAATAAATCATTTAATAAATGCAAAGAAATAAAAGCATCGTATACTCGCGACCGTCAATTTACTCTAGATATAAAATACAAGATTCATATTAAGCATTTTTTTTTCTTTTATTGAAAGCATCGTGCATGTGAGCGTGACAATTTAGATAAGGGAGGGAAGCAATCATTTATAGCACTGGCACAACTTTGGCAACACAGCTATTTTGACTTTACAAAGGGGGAGCTGCAAGGTATGGGCCGGACTGTAAGAGAGTTAGCTTATAGCAAGTGGGTTTAATGAGTTCACAGTACTTGTATATCAGTTAAACTTGGTCATTATATTGAGTAGTCTAGGACAGTTTTACGTTCCAAAGTTAAAGGATTGGTCATTATATTGAGTACTAGAAAATTATTTCTTTGATCGGTGTTACTTGGTATTTGGGGATAAAAGCATTAAGTTATAGTTGGTATTCATCATTTAGGCGTACGATATTATTTGGGCGTAGCGTATTTGTTATTTGGGCGTACGGATTATTTAGGCGTACGACCTTTGATTATTTAGGCGTAAAACTGACCTTTGGTGAAAGGAATTGTGGGACAGTTTACAATAGGATATAAAACAGTGTGTCTGATCAAACGGGGATCATTCTACCTTTTGATTCTGCATTCAACTTGACCATGAGCTGCACACATTAAACCTTTTGTGCTCACCATCATTTATTTGCTTTTACGGACTTAGAAATATTCCACGTATATTGAAAATGGTTACTTAGACAAAATTGACTTTACATGTGGACTGATTTTACGGATTTGGAATTTATGAAACTGATTGAATTATGACCATGCTATTTGATTTGGATTTGGAATTTATCACAAACAAATAAAACTGTAAGAAATGAAACTTGGAATCTGGACTTTTATTTGAATGTCTTGATATTGTGCATTCAATTATCATCACCGGCCCTTGAACTCTTTCGTCATTATTAACATCTACAACACAACGCAAAGGATAATACTACCATCTATCAAAAACACCACTATACGATCACAAGCCATTACATATGTGTGCGACTACGCAACATTATGTATCTTATTTGGTGTCGTGACTCAGGATTCTTATATATCTTTATTTGGAGCCCTGATACCATGATGTAAAGATGTTATCATTCCGAACCATGGAAACACAAGAAATGTATATTGTTGCGGTGTTAACATCTATTAAAGTTTTTGTGAGACTCGAATTTTGAAGTGAAAATTGTGAACAGATAGGAAAATAGTTTTATTTGAGAAAGAAAATGAATATCAATTTTGAAGGTGAAGCAGTGGAATTATTTTGTATTGATATATGAAAAAAAAATATTGAAATTATAGATGATTCCTAAAATTCTGACAAAAGACGATATTTAAAAAAATAAATAAATATACTAAATAATATTTAAATTAAGAGTCACAGATAGAAAAGGAAATTTAAAAAAAATATAGATATATAGGGCAATATATTATATTCAAAAAGTGAAAACAATATATTATAGAACGGCAAAATAACAATAATAATAATAATAATAATAATAATAATAATAATAATAATAATAATAATAATAATAATGCATTGATGCTATACGTATTTTATTTAATTAAAAAGAAGAGAGGGAGAGATGAAAATAAAAATTGCAGAATTTAAATGAATATTTTAGTGCGTTTTATTTTTCAAAATAAATGAAAATGCGTTTACTTACAATCAAGCGTTTCGGAATAGATCTTCGAATATTAATTTGTACCGTTAATGGCAATGTTTTGTTAATATCAGTAACAAAGATGTGTCGATTTTTATTTCAATGTTTTTATGTTACTGTTGGAATTACATTGACAGTTGGTCATTCTTTAATGTTGTTACGTTTTATTTTCTGTCAAAATGACTCAAGACGACGATGGCAATAACAACACGTAAATTATAAGTTTTGATAATTGAAAAATGTCTTATGGTATTTATTGTCATATTACAACATCATTGATTATATTTTTCTCCCGTCGGTAGGGATGAATTGGTAGGTTGATATTGACTCTTTGAGATTCATGGGTTCATGGCAAAGAGCAAAGTTTTATATCTGTTTGTTTTCTTGGTAATAAATGTGTGGTTAACGCAGCCAAGTAATCGACAACAGAGCTAATTTTATATTTGTAATGAGATATGGCGTTATAATAGATTACATAAGACATTTGGATTTTATCACCGGAAATTAAGTTGAAATGATTTATGCGGAATATGAGTCAATCGTTGTTTTGTTTAGTTTTGTTTTGAAACGCGTTTCATCGTGATTTTTAAAAGGAGACATATTCTCATAATAACGGAATAACGGACTTTTGGTTTAAAGTCGGAGAACAAATAAAATGACGGAGTATTAATTATTATGAAAGACTGATGTCTTGTAATGGGAGTTAAAATGTTATTACGGAAGAATAACAAAATATTGAAAATGCATTATCATGTCATGTGAGCTGATAATATTTGTGACACAAGTGGTTAACTTGTTAAGAATCAGCGAATTATAAGTAACCCATACGGTAAAATGCTGTAAATGCATATTGGGTAAATAAGCGCAGTGATGTAAGACGCGGTAATTAAAGTGCACACGATTTAAATTAGGAGACGCAGGAATGAGGCGTTCGGGAATATTTTATTTTGCGTTTGATTAAAGCGCATGGTTGAACATTATGAAATGATGCAGAAGGCGGAGAATTTTTATAAATACGAGGCGCGTGGTTAAAGCGCACACATTTATCAATGCTATATTAAGAGGCGCGAGATAACGTCGCAATGAGTTATATGAATATTATTATAAGCCGAGGGCAAAGGCGCGAAACATTGAATTTTTATTGACCAGAGTGTATATCGTTTCTGCGAATATTTTGATTATCATATTTTTCTCCTATCGATTTGCTGTTGTAATTGTAATCAATATTTACTGCGTGGTTTGAATTTATATCATAAAGTGTGTAACTGAGTTGAAGAAGAAGTTATGTTCAATTGTCAAATCTTAAGTGTGTAATCATTCGGCAATCAGTTGAAATGGTAGGAAGTGCTACGATAACATAAACAAAATCATATTTCATTAAATTAGGGATTTTCTAAGGGGAATAATTCGAGTTAATCAAAGGCAGAAGTAGTGTTTGCACTAAAACATGATACAGTCATCACGAAAGAGGACACTTGCAACCATCAGTCATAACGGGAACGCTGATGACAACGACAGAGGCAACTCAAACACAACCACAACATAGGTCGGAAAATGTCCTAATCCCTTTGGTCTATCCACGAATACATTAAAATGGAGTAAAAATCTCGACTACGCCATTGATACGTCCAGAATCAACACAATCTACAGACTACAAACTACACAGCAACCTCAATTACAACGTACCTTTCAACTTATACAAACTTGACAGAATTCATAAAATAATATCTGTATCAACACAGATTTCGTCCATGAACCTTTTTTATATTTACATTATTTACTGAACAATTGGATTACTTGTATTCACTTCTACGACAACAATACCCAACGATGTACGACGTCAATAATTACATAAACGTTCAAGATACGATTGTTTGTACAAAATGATGTCAAATTGTGAACAATATTACTTCCTTCATGTGCAGTGGTGAGCGTATTCAAATTTAAACTTATGTTAATATACAAGTGTGCAGCACCCATATCTACAACTTATAAACGTTGAATATTATAATAAAGCCTGCCTTAGTATCATTGTAAAGATAAAGGCTATATATGTATATAAGACAATGCAGGAAAAATTATCGCAAAACGCCACATGAGCGATTTCCTTGGATTCATTATCGTATGATATTCAACAACCTGCGTTCAAATAACGAAAATATTGTTGACCTTATTCGACCCTACTACATACACTACTAGACTACGTTATTGTTACATCCTCTACCTGGTGTGTGGACTCACATCACCCACCGGAACTCTGCAAGATTACATCATCTACCTGGTGTTTGGACTCACGTCACCCACCGGTACTCTACAGATTACATCATCTACCTGGTGTGTACTCACATGCCACCTCATCGAAACTCGATCAACAAACACAGACAATTACAACACACGACCTCTGTCGACTACTACACACGAACTCTTTGTCAACACATGGCTGAGTTCACAACTTTCTTTTGACTTGCTGGATAAGTCAAACTTCATTTAAATTCAAGATCTCGCACACAGTTAATCTTGAATTTTTACAATTTCATCTACAATGAGACTCAACGTATACACAAGACAACCACAAATATCTACGAGGAGAATCGACCCAGATGCCGGAGATGAATGGATTACAGCGACGTCACAAGACCAAGAAACAACCCAACAGGTTAAGCATACGTTTGCTACCTGTAGAGTCTTTTTTCGTCCCAAATTCAAAAGACTCGAACAAATACAACACACTAATTGCAAAAGTTGGTCACTTTAGTAACAGCCCACAATCACATACTGTGTTAGATTTTACTTATTTAGTTATTTACACTGTACTAAATATGAATAAGTCGGACAGACTAATGACTGATTATTTACTAAACACTAGATATGTGATGTGAACAAGTCGGACAGACTAATGTCTGATTATTTATTAAACACTAAATATTTGAATGTGAAGACATTATGGTGATAATTCGAAGACATTTACAGAGGAAAAAGTTTTTAATTAATTAACAGTAATTAAAGTGAATTTATGACAATTGGGCTATTCAGTGACCACAACACACACAACAATGCAACACGTAGACTAAATACAATCACCTCAACTCTTATAGTTGATATATTTTTTTTCATTACATGAAAACTCATTCTAAATGGAGACAATGACTTAATTAACAATTACTGACAATTTTTACAGGATGACCATTCTCAAAACGAACGGATTACTGAGAAATGTGACCTCTGATGGATGACCACAAAGAACAATTTGATATTAAAAAATTGAAACATCAACAATGAACAATGAATGATAATAACTTCAACTTGAATTTTAAAATGATGATAATGCTATTATTATGATTTATTTTTAAATATTTTTTATTACTAATTGAAATGTAATCCTTCGTATATGGATCTAGATGTCTATAATACATTATTTGTACCACATATTATAAGTAGGAATTAATGTAATAATGTTGTTTAAATGGAATCATACAATATAAGGGAATATACAAGGTACTGGTTTTGATATGTCAGTAAATGAGTAGACATACATGGAAGCTGAGATTATCACCCATGTCGTAAAGAGTTGAATTTGAGATTGAATAAGACAACGTGAGTATATCACAAATGGAATTTGAACCATCCTTTTTCACGCAATACTATTTATGTGTGATGGGGTATGACGAGAATTAAACACTTTGATTGCTATGAAGATGGAATTTAAGGTGAAAAGATTTTTTTTCTTTGAACTTTTAATTACTTGATATCTTACTGTCGATGTTGTAATGCCTTAAAAGTATAATCGATAAATATATAAATCTTTAATCAACTTTCGTGTTGGTAAATTTAAATTTTAATCACTTTTAAATGATAGATACCTTACTGTTGATGTTGTAATTTGAAAGAAAAAAAATCTATAATCGATATATATATATCTATTTAGATGTTGTAATCAAATTTGATGTTTGTGAATTTATCAATGTTGTAATACTATAAAACCTATAATTGATATATATGAATGTTGTAATCAACTTTGGTGTTTTTGAATTTAAAGTTTAAAGTTTTTAAATATTTAACTGGTATAAGTATTATCATTTTAACATTTATTTATTACATTTTAGTTGGACATTACATATATATTTAATCTCTCACTGTAATTTTTTTGAATTGAAATTGTTTTAAAGTCAATTTAAATTCTAAGAAAGGGGCGTATGTAAGAGAGTTAGCTTATAGCAAGTGGGTTTAATGAGTTCACAGTACTTGTATATCAGTTAAACTTGGTCATTATATTGAGTAGTCTAGGACAGTTTTACGTTCCAAAGTTAAAGGATTGGTCATTATATTGAGTACTAGAAAATTATTTCTTTGATCGGTGTTACTTGGTATTTGGGGATAAAAGCATTAAGTTATAGTTGGTA
This sequence comes from Berghia stephanieae, assembly GCF_034508935.2. NCBI lineage: Eukaryota > Metazoa > Mollusca > Gastropoda > Nudibranchia > Aeolidiidae > Berghia > Berghia stephanieae. Next base: position 82,998,390 of record NC_088361.1, on the reverse strand, counting down.
TTCATCATTTAGGCGTACGATATTATTTGGGCGTAGCGTATTTGTTATTTGGGCGTACGGATTATTTAGGCGTACGACCTTTGATTATTTAGGCGTAAAACTGACCTTTGGTGAAAGGAATTGTGGGACAGTTTACAATAGGATATAAAACAGTGTGTCTGATCAAACGGGGATCATTCTACCTTTTGATTCTGCATTCAACTTGACCATGAGCTGCACACATTAAACCTTTTGTGCTCACCATCATTTATTTGCTTTTACGGACTTAGAAATATTCCACGTATATTGAAAATGGTTACTTAGGCAAAATTGACTTTACATGTGGACTGATTTTACGGATTTGGAATTTATGAAACTGATTGAATTATGACCATGCTATTTGATTTGGATTTGGAATTTATCACAAACAAATAAAACTGTAAGAAATGAAACTTGGAATCTGGACTTTTATTTGAATGTCTTGATATTGTGCATTCAATTATCATCACCGGCCCTTGAACTCTTTCGTCATTATTAACATCTACAACACAACGCAAAGGATAATACTACCATCTATCAAAAACACCACTATACGATCACAAGCCATTACATATGTGTGCAACTACGCAACAGGACGTCCCGCTTGCTGAGAGGAAATCGATGTGCATTTCGAACCCAACACCTCTCATTTCCAGGTGCATTGATCGCCGCGTACTCCTGTCTGACAGAGATTACTGCATATGGCCTCGCCGCGTAATCCTGTCTGACAGAGATTACTGCATATGGCCTAGCCGCGTAATCCTGTCTGACAGAGATTACTGCATATTGCCTCTCATGTATTATTGTGTCCATAACAGCACCTTCCCGTGGTGTTCCCTCTTTCTACTGAGTTTGTTATGGGCGCAACCGAGTCCTCGGCGGTATAACCGGGCTAGGGAGTAGGTGGGACCCCTTCCTCTTAAGGTGCAGGAGACAGAACCCACCGGTGAGTGGTACACGCTCTGCTCCTCACCCACCCACCTCACACTCATTCCGTAGTGTGGTGTCCTCTGTATACCCTTACTTTTCTTAATCTACCCCTATAACTTTAACACTTCTATACTCCCTCTTTGATCGGCCTGTGGCCCATGTCTTCTGTATGACTATCTGTGATTGATTGAAATCATGTATCCTTCTTAAAAAATTGAGATTTTTAGGGGAAAGGGATGGTATCCCTTTGTTTAAGGCGCACAGAATCTCTCATCGACACAAATGACACAGGACGTGAAGATCCTCTGTTTATGAAATATGGCCCTTTAAGCAGAAAGAATAACTGAAATAGATAACTGCAAGCCAGGAAACAGTAGGTGGCGGTGAATGGGCGACCGTCAATCATGAAAGAGACTGTGGGAAAGACAGAATGAAGGCTACTTGGCTAAACCCTATAAAATTAAAAATTAATTATATGAGGAGCATGCATCTGCAGCTCAACTCCTGATGTTATGCAGCTGACAAGGAATACAGGTTAGGGTGGGAAGACAGACCAGAGGCCCTCCAGCATGCCATGACAAACAAAAGGAAATCATACGAGCTCGGACGTCGCCTCGAAAAAGGTCCGCGCCAGACAGTGAGTACCCAGGCTGATCTGCGCGAAAAGTCAGCTACTGGGACAAAGAAATTCCACAAACATTTGAATATTTTACAACTTAACATTTGTGGAATCAGGAATAAAAAGACAGAGCTGAAGAAATTATTAAAGGAAAAGGAAATTCACATTGCTTTACTTCAGGAAACCCTGTATAAAAATAGCTAGTTATACCTACTATACCTGCAAATGTGACGACTGCCGTGGTATTATTACTTATATAAGAAATGACATCACGGGAGATGTTACTTCTAAACCATCACAGAACTCAACCGATGTACAGAAAGTCACCTTATGGTACCTAAATAAGAAATTTACCATTTACAATATTTACAACCCTCCACGGTGTACTATAAACCTAACAGATCTAAACAGTTCCCAATACAACAACACAATAATTGCTGGTGACTTCAATGATCACTCTCCACTATAGGGATACAAAAATTTAAACAACACAGGAAAAGAACTAGAAAAGCTTTGCAATACAACCAACCTCACCATTTTACAAAATGCAGACTCAGTCCCCACACTTCTTCACAGAGCTCATATGTCCCTCAGTCATCCCGATCTAACGATCATCTCCTCTGACCTTCTGAATTCTTGTCACATTAAAGTCCTTGATGAAATAGGCAGTGACCATAAACCAATTCTAACACAAATAACAGTTCAAACACAGAAGGAAACATTTGAGCAGAAATCCAAATGGAATTTAAAGAAAGCAAACTGGGATGTTTTCACAGCAACATTAGATGACCAGCTTCCAAAAATTACAGATACTGCATCAAGTGTAGAACATTTAAACGAAGCCCTCACCAAAGCCATTCTTGCAGCTGCAAAAGCAGGAATTCCAAGAGGTAGTCGACAAAAATACAAACCCCTCTGGAGCAAAGAAATTGAAAAAGCAGTAAATGCAAGAAAGGAAACAAGGAAAAACTTAGAGGGAAACAAAACCATTAAAAACAAGATTGAGTACAATAGAGCATCTGCAATTGTCAAAAGAACTATTAACAACGCTAAAAGATGAAATGGGCAGACACTTGCGCTAATATTGACCTCAATCAAAATGAGGGAAAAGCATGGGCCTTACTTAATAATCTTAACAATGAAACCCCGAAAACCAACCCAAAGTCCATGAAAACTACAGAAGGAACAATCGTAGATGACCAAAAAAAAGCCATAATCTTCAACAAACATTTTTCTTCAGTAAACAAGGCATCAAAAAGAAGTGAAAAGGACAAACAATTGATTAAAAACCTTAAACATCAAGAAAAGGCACCAAAAGCTATCTCATATCTGTTCAAAGAGGGCTTTACCATGTCAGAACTTCACAGAGCTAAGAAAAAACCCAAGTTAAGGAAATCCCCTGAACCAGATAAGATATACAATGAAATGCTCTTGCATCTTAGCGTGAGAGATAAACAGATGCTTCTCAAATTTATAAATCTAATTAGGATGCTTCTCAAACTTATAAATCTAACATGGGAGACAGGAATAGTATCAAGGGGATGGGAAAATGCTATCATAATTCCAATCTTAAAGAAAGATAAACCACCCGACGAAACTAAAAGTTACCAATATCTCTCACCTCATGCGTTGGAAAGATCGCTGAGAGAATGGTAAATAACCGATTATACTGGTGGCTGGAGATATGTGGCCTACTAAATAAATATCAGGCAGGCTTTAGGATAGGGCAAAGAACAGAAGATCAATTATTTAGATTAAGTCAAAAATAATTGATGGCTTTCAAGATGGAAAACATACAGTCGTGGTTTTTGTTGGTCTCCAACAAGCCTATGACAAAGTATGGAGGAACGGGTTGTTATCAAAAATGATGGACTACAGAATTGATGGAAATCTCTACTTCTGGATTAAACAATTTTTAAGTAACAGAACAATCCAAACAAAAGTTAATAACGGACTGTTAAACAGAGAAGTATTAGAGGAAGGTCTCCCACAAGGATCCTGCCTCAGCTGTACTCTCTTTCTTATTTTTATAAATGAACTACCAGAAGTATTACAGACAGAAAAGGCCCTATATGCTGACGATTTAGTTTTGTGGTATACTACGAAGCACCTACCAATAGCCTCCAATAGAATAAATGAAGATTTAGAAAGCTTAAACACCTTCTGTGATAAATGGAAGTTAAAAGTAAATTTCAATAAAACAGTCTACTATATATTTACTAAGAGCCATCCTATTTCCAAGAAGGAAATAACACTCACCATCCAAGGCCATCGACTCGCGAAAGAAGAAAACCC
>NC_088361.1:82972028-82989528 GCF_034508935.2 Berghia stephanieae | reverse complement strand
ATAAAGTATATCTTATCTTATCTTATCCTAGATATGACATCAATGCCACCCCACCACACCTAGTTGCGTCAATCTTCATCCCATGTACAACTACTTTTGGATTGGATTGGATTGGATCCCTATTTTACATTTCTGTGTTTTACATCTTACAAGCGCATTCTCAGTTTTTACCGATGGAGTGCCTGCCTGAGAGACAAAAGAGACTAACTTTGTTTCTTCTTAAACGTGACAAATTTCATAAAATTCAGAAAAACATACGGAGAGGCAACATTAAATAATTGTAAGTTTTTAACTTTGCAAAACCAAAGCATTACAAAAGGCTGACCATTGTTAAAATTACATTAATTTATAATTTTATTGTTCGGTTTTTAAGGGTAAAATTTCATTAAAATATCAATTAAATTAAATTCAATTTATATATAGGATTTTTACCAATATTTTTTATTTTGACACGTTCTTGAACCATTAATGTAAGAATAATCATTTTTTGTAAATTTTGTATATTTATTTGTAAGGCGCATTGGACATCAAAAAATGACGATGACGATAACGATGACAACGATGACGAGGAGAACGAAAGCATATTATCTATCACTCGCTAAGATTCACTTTGTACCCAGTGACCTCGCCAGACAATCTAGCCTCCTCGCCTGATATCTGCAATGTTTGTTTTTTCTTCGTTTTTGTTATTGTTTGATTGTTTACAAGAATAACAACAAAGGTCAGGGAAATGAAAAGGCTGTTGGTCTTTGTATGGGAGCAAAACAAACAGGATGAGAGGTAAGAACAGGTAAGGCGATTGAACGGCTGGAGGGGAAATAATTGCCATTTGTCAAATACATTGCCCCCCCCCCCCCCCCTCTCTCTCTCTCTCTCTCTCTCTCTCTCTCTCTCTCTCTCTCTCTCCTTCATCCTTATTTTTTCAAGATTGCTGGATTGTTCGGGTCACCAATAGATATAGATGTGTGATAGGGATAGGGTACAGATATCGAACTTCACAGAAATTATTACCAAAAATAAAAATGGTTAACAGTACAATATTTATCTAACTTCTAAGTATGCCCCCAAAAGAGAATTCTGATGTCAATCATTGTGTTATACGAAATATTTGAGATACTGGTTTAAATAGTTATTTGAATTACGAATTTAACCACTGCACTCATATAATTTGTCCAATCAGAACGTTTTCTTAGATTAAGACCTGCTGTTTAACTTTCTCCTGTTTTTCCCCATTCTCTTTGTTGATTTTATTTTGTTTCGTTTTCCCTCCTCAATCATTGGACGAAGAGAGATGGTGGACACATGCAGGTGAGGGCCCCTATCTCATGATCACTGTCCCTTGCCATAGTTTAATTGGTCCACCGTGCAAATTACATATTCAAGTCATAATCATGCAATGGCGGGACCTGTTGGTCTTCTTCTTCAGTTTACTTCAATGACAATGAAATGCCTTATAACTTCTTCATTTCATCCCCTTATTTTCCATCCCAATTTTTAAATTGCAATATGGTGACGTCACAATAACGCCGTTGTCATGGGAACGTCACTTCGCCCAGCCATTCCGTTTTCTTCGATAGTGCTGATCATCTGAGGCGTCACCGTGTACAGCTCTTGACGCTTTCTTAGGGATCTGGAAGGGAATGGCGTGTGTAGAACAAGGATGAGTGATAACATTAATAAATGGTCTATAATGGCAGTAAAATATTAAAGTGCCAGAAAAAAAAGATTAGATTTTGAAGCAAAAGCAATGAATGGATGGACGAATGAATGATTGATTAAATAAATAAATAAATAAAAATGATTGATACATTCCAAGAACATCTGTGACCCTCAATCTGATATTATATGCGGCTATATTGACTTATAATATAACACTCAGTTTAGATCGGAAGGTCCAGGTTTCGAGTTTCCCTCTGAGCGGCGCATAGTTGAGTCCTTAGAAAATGCTCTTTACTCACATTTTCTCACTGTAATAAGTGCAAAATGAGTACCTGGTCTTTAACAGCGTTGTCTCTGTCGGGTAAAAAAAATATAAATTTGTAATATCGCTTAACAGGCATCATGTCTCGTACTACATGTTTTGTGTTGATGTTGGTTAGGGACCTCTTGTAAGGTGCTTTGAGCACGTTTAGTGGATGTTGCTCTATATAAGTGCTCAAAATGCTCAAGTGTAAACAAGTTGCCGAAAAGTGAATATCGGGCTAAGTCTGCAAACTGAGTGCATTCATTTTCCTCTCCGGTTCATCTTGCCCTCCATTTGACCTTTCCTCTCAGTCGGTCGCTTGTTTTATCATAGCAAAGAGAGTGTTACTCATTCGTTTTAAGTTGCCGAAATGAACAGGAACCGAACGCGAACGTTTTATCTCGGAATTAAAATTTATTTCAGTTTCCTGCCAACAAAGTGAAACAGCACACGGAGTTTCTTTGTTATTTTTTTTTTGAACACCTTTATATGACCAGTTCTTCACTAAATTAATGTTTGAATAGTAATTTAAACTTTTTAGGTTACACGTAGTTTTGTTTGCTGGTATGTTTCATGCGTTTGTTGTGAGTAAATTACAGAAATGTATAGCGTCTATGAGACACTGGTTATTCACGAACAAGAGACGAAAATGAATGCACTCAGTTTACAGCCTAAAATGATCAGAAATATTTGCCTTAAAATTTTCTCACCTCAATAAATTATTTTCATTGTCCTAGATAAATCAAATGGATGAAAACCAAGTGTCATAGTTTTGACTATTAATGCAATTTTCTGCCCCTATTTCATATAGACATTAGACCGATTTGAGGCGATTAGTCATATTAATTATTTTTTTTAATGAGCTTTTACAAAGGGCAATATCCACTAAATGTGCTCAAAGCGATTTACAAGGTGTCCCTGACCAACAGCAAAACGTAACAAGTAGAACGAAGCATGACGCCTGTTAGGGCGATACTACATTTTTTTTTGTAACAGAGATAACGTTGTCAACGGCCAGGTACTCATTTTACACCTAAGAACGGTGAGTGAATGTGAGTAAAGAGCCTTCTCTAAGGACTCAACTATGCGCCAAGCGAGGCTCGAACCCAGGAGCTTCCGATCCGAAATCGAATGTCATACCACATGACCGCATAGCCGCACATTTACACGGATTTTTAAAGTAAATTTTTCCATACTTAAAAAAATAATCAAATAAATAAAAAGAAAGAAAAAAAAAGACACATTTACAGTAGTATGTATCACTCTTTTTTTTTAATGCGTCCTTCACGCCCGTTCATTAATAGGCCCATGAAGCCAGAGTTTATCCCGATTTCTAAAGCGTGAAATGGACAGTAGCAATTGCTTGTCATTATTCTTTGGATAGAACGCTAGTCTTTCCGCCACTTTTCACAGACCGAACTACCCAATCGCTGCTGGATGGACGGATGGGGGAAGGTGGGGGGGGGGGGGGGTGTAGAAAATATCTCGACTTCACCTGGGATCGATCGGTCTCTTTGCATGAGAAGCGAGTGCTCTATCAACTGAGCTATAGGGATCCCCGCGTGTCTTTAAACAGCGAGAATGCATTTTCATTTCATTTAAGTTCTTATCTGTTTCCACCTCGATACGTGATTGTTTTAGCTGTATAACTGGGAAAGTAGGCTTTTTAAATTTTCTTTTGATAAGTTTCAGTTTATTAATTAAACATCGCCGACCTAGGTTATTTGAAGATTTTGCCAATAAATAGCAAAACAACCGGGTTTTTTCTGTTGTTTTGGTGTTTTTTTTAGGGGGGGGGGGTGCAAATGAGTATTGAAAAAAGCCAAATTTGTACTTCGTAATTTGGCATTAAAATGTCAAACTGGCAACCTTAATTAATGTGACTACTAAACATCACAACGGTAGAATTTGGGCTAGGATGCGCCCACATTGTTTGCTCTTATATTTAGCAGTGGTAAAATGTTAGGTCTATGGAATGTTGTTATGGAGGAATGTCTTGATTGGTGTACTATGAAAAAATACATTTACAAAGTTTTGGCCAGAAAAATCATCTTCTAAATATCGTTCGATTAAATGACCCTCATTCGGTCAAAATCTTTCAAAAGTGGAACTTAAAGCACGGAAAATAAGAGCTACGTGTTTTTGACAAGATGAGGGTCAATATTTGAAGGACAAGTTTTCCGGCTAACATTCTTAAAATCTGTTGTTTGATTTCCAGAGTAAGACAGTTAAAATTATTCTCTACTTCAAATTGATCGGCCTAATCCATTTTGGTCTCTCTCATATTCTCATTTGATTCCATTGTCATCTATGACAGACGTGTACTTTTTTGCTGGTCTGACAACCCAGCATGTTATGGGCTCTTTGTTGTAATGAAGAAAAAAATTGAGCCTTATATAGAGCAATATCCACTAAATGTGCTCAAAGGGGTCCCTGGTCAACAGCAACACTTAACATGTAGGATGAGACATGACGCCTGTGAGGCGATATTACAATTTTTCAGACAAAGACAACGTTGTTAACGGCCAGGTACTCATTTTACACCTGAGTACGGTGAGAGAAAGTTAGTAAAGAGCCTTTTCCAAGGACTCAACTATGCGCCGGGCGCGAGGCTCGAACCCAGGACCTTCCGATTCGAAAGCGAGTGTCATACCATAAGACCACATAGCCGCACAATGGAAATACATACTCCCAAACCAACGCAAAATGTTGTCCATTACAATAATATTAAATCAAGCACGTAATTGGCCAGTTATCAGATCTGAAAATATGTTTACGTCGGCCGATATCAACGGGATGCCGAGAAGAATGAATTTACTAAATTATTACATACAAATGATTAGAAATGTGAAATTTTAATTTTTGTCAGTTTAAGGAATTCTATCCATCCTCCTCAATGAGATATTACTTAACCCAAATTTCAAGTGTTTAACCATAAAATCAGTTTTCTGGATCTAAATCATCCCCATATAATACCGGTCCGAACCGATGGGTCACACTTTTCAATATATGGAACAAAATTGACGTCACTCAGCTCTTTGTTATTGTTTTTAGACAGTCATTTTGATGATTAGTTCTAATTTAATTCTGGCAATCAGACTATAAACGTTTAAGGTTACAGGTGGTTTTGTCTATTGTTAAGTTATATCCGGCTGGCGGATGTTGTCAGTATTTTACCTAAACGTATAGCACCAATTAGTTCATTCGACGAGTTATCCAGTGGGTTGGATGTGTGTTGTTATAATCCAGATAGAGATCGACTCATATTTATTCAGAGGGTTCTGACAAATATTACATTGCAGTTCCCAACATAATATTGTCTCAAATTATAGTTTTGAATGCAACTTCCTGTCACTGCCAGATGTCCAAATTGGAAGCATCTTTCCACAACGCGAATTATACACAACTTCGTACCACATGATTTAGTTGGTAGACCTCGTTTTACGCACACAAAGAACCGGTATCGATCCCAGGTGCAGTAAAGTATCGATTTCAAGTAAAATTAAGTCTATTTATGACCCCGTATCCTCCCACTACTTATATCTTTGATCTAACGGAAAGTACTTTGTGATCGGTTATCGTCTTAGTTAAAGGATCGCAAGCAAGGGTCGTTAACCATTTATTAACGCTATAAAAACTAGGTAATTAAGACTGTTGTCCATTTGGCTATCAAGGAATATTTTTTATCCAGATTGTGTTCTCTTTTGTATGTTAAACATTTTTGCTAAAATTAATGTACTACTGCTATCAGAGAGTTGTTAATAGGTTATGAATTTAATATACAGCTGTATTTTATTAAATTTTGATGGTGATGATGATGATGATATTGATGATGATGATGATGATGATGATGATGATGATGATGATGATGATGATGATGATGATGATGATGCTGACGATGAGAATGGATGCTGCTGCTGCTGCTCCTGATGACCATATCAATGATATTGATGATAACAATGATAATGCTAATGATGACTATGATAAATGATGATGATGATGATGATGATGATGATGATGATGATGATGATGATGATGATGATGATGATGATGATGATGATGATGATTACAATGATGTGGATAATATTATGATAAAAATATGGTCCACCACAAAATTGAATACTCACGTTTGTCTGCTGCGATACAGAAGGTATCCGATGAGGGCTACCAAAGCCAGACCACCAAGAACACTTCCAACAATGATGGCCCAATAGGCCATCGCGTCTTCGTCGTCCTCGGAAGACTCCACGGGTAAAAATGGCGACTCAGTTGTCGTAGGAGAGACGGAGACTTGCCTGCTTTGAGGTGACTGAGACGACGGGGTTGTCGTTTTTCCAGAACTGTCTTTGCTGGTTGGTTTTGTGTTCAAAGTCGGCATCATTGTTTTACTGTTTCTTGTTGGCAACTGGGTTGATGTCGGGAAAACCCGGATGGTTGTTTTAAAGGGACTCATTTGGGACGACGTTGTTATGATTGTTGCCATCTGTTGTGTGTTGTGGGTTGATGTAGGACTGAGTTCTGGTGTTTTTGAAGTTATTGTATTAGTTACAGACGTGTCGTATGGTTGTGGTGACAATGTGTGTACATTTTGTGTTGACATTGAGTCTCTTATTGGTGTTGTCGACGAACTAAAACGGTTTTTAGTTTTAGATTTCGTACATGTGCAGGATTTTGTTGTCGACATGGCTGAAATTTGGCTTGAGGTTGAATGCATTTGGTCTGGAGTTGAGAGGGTTGGGGTTGGTGTGAGGTTTGTCTTCATGTTGGGAGATGGAATGTTGGAAGTTGAAGGTTCTAAGATGAATGTGGATGTTTGAAGAAATGTCGAGGTTATAGACTGGTCTGATGTGAAATGTTTCGTGGTAGTTTGGGATAGCGGTTCAGTTGATTGGGTAGAAGGATTGATATCTGTATAATCGGATCCAAACCCAGGCGTTGTTGATTTTGTGATTGTTGAATGCAGGGATGCTTTTGATGGGGTTTGTGATGTGGATGATTCCGTGAAGGTCGGGGTGAGACTGTTGGTGGATTCAGGTTGTCTTGTAGATAGATCTTTGCTGGAATGAGTTGCCTTTGATGAAGACTGGGGATTTATTGTCGTAGACAATGGTGTGTGTAGAGATGATGTTGATAATAATGACAGAGAAGATGATAATGATGACGTCCTAGAGTATGTAGTGCTGGAAGCTGATACAGGGACAATCGAGGTTGTAGCACTTAGTTGTGGCAATTGTGACGATGATGATGACTGTGTTGATTCAGTATGTGATATTGATGATGGTGATGATAGCGGTGACTGTGTCGAAGACGTCGGTTTGGGTGGCGGAAGGACACTTGAAGATGGACATCTGGCCAAAGGATTCCCTGTAGAAGAAGAATAAAAAAATAAATAACAAGTGCATAGAGCACGACCTAGTCATGATAATGCGCAATACAAGTGCCATTTATTTGTTGATTTATTTATTTATTCATTGTTAATATTATTATTATTATTATTATTATTATTATTATTATTATTATTATTATTATTATTATTATTATTATTATTATTTATTAATAATAATAATAATAATAATTATTATTATTATTATTATTACTATCATCATCATTATTATCATCACCATCATCATCATCATCCTCATCATCATCATCATCATCATCATCATCATCATCATCATCATCAACATCATCATTATCATTATCACGTATCATGATCATTTTTATAATGTTATTTTTCCGTAAAGCATGATAAGTATGTTTGTCACTGATGATAGGAAATACACATCATCACAATATTTTTTGATGTTGGGTTAATGTTTTACCTATGTAATTTTGTTTCAATTGATTCTTCCGTTCTTGTAAATCCAAACATCGTGACAGCCAAGGACGTAGATGACAGTCAGAACGGCAACCAACGCCTTGGCAGGAAAATCTCACTGCAAGATGTAGCCTAGATTGAAGGAATAAGATGTACTTTGTTTAAGGGGAGAATCATTTTGTCCTTTGTGTTATACAATCAAAACTATTATTTTGTTATACCTTAATAAAAAAGATGGATTGGGGATAGGAATGTTGGATAACTCACTTTCTTTTTGAATGTATTTTTAAAGTATGATAAATATACTTAATTCTTTTGATAATTGATAATGATGGTGATGTTGCTGCTGCTGCTGCTGATGATGATGATGATGATGATGATGATGATGATGATGTTGATGATGATTGAGAAGAGGGAAAATAGAAGAAGAAGGAGGTAGAGGAAGAGGAGAATAATAATAATAATAATAATAATAATAATAATAATAATAATAATAATAATAATAATAATAATAATAATATAATAATAATAATAATAATAATAATAATAATAATAATAATAATAATAATAATAATAATAATAATAATAAAAAATAAAATAATAGAAAAAAAGAAGAAGAAGAAAGAAGAAGAAGAAAGAGAAGAAGAAGAAGAAGAAGAAGAAGAAGAAGAAGAAGAAGAAGAAGAAGAAGAAGAAGAAGAAGAAGAAGAAGAAGAAGAAGAAGAAGAAGAAGAAGAAGAAGAAAGAAGAAGAAGAAGAAGAGAAGAAGAAGAAAGAAGAAGAAGAAGAAGAAGAAGAAAAGAAGAAGAAGAAGAAGAAGAAGAAGAAGAAGAAGAAGAAGAAGAAGAAGAAGAAGAAGAAGAAGAAGAAGAAGAAGAAGAAGAAGAAGAAGAAGAAGAAGAAGAAGAAGAAGAAGAAGAAGAAGAAGAAGAAGAAGAAGAAAGAAGAAGAAGAAGAAGGAAGAAGAGAGGAGGAGGAGAGAGGAGGAGGAGGAGGAGGAGGAGGAGGAGGAGGAGGAGGAGGAGAAGAAGAAGAGAGAAGAAGAAGAAGAAAGAGAAAGGAGAAGAAAAGAAGAAGAAGAAGAAGAAGAAGAAGAAGAAGAAGAAGAAGAAGAAGAAGAAGAAGAAGAAGAAGAAGAAGAGGAGGAGGAGGAGGAGGAGGAGGAGGAAGAAGATGATGAAGAAGAAGAAGACAAGGAGAAAGGAGAAGAAAAAGAAGAAGAAGAAGAAGAAGAAGAAGAAGAAGAAGAAGAAGAAGAAGAAGAAGAAGAAGAAGAAGAAGAAGAAGAAGAAGAAGAAGAATCTATTTAAAAGATGTATCGTTTTTCTCTCTTTCAGAATCCTTAGTCTAATAAAACAGAGATAGAGATACACTCTATCTTTGAGCACTTTTGTCAACAGGCACTCAGTTCACATGGGAAACTTATGTACGCATGACGGAAGTGTTAAAACATCATCAAACATCAGGCGGAAGTACATTTTATTTCTATGTAAATTCGCCTGTCGATGACCGGAGGTGGCCAGGAAGACAACCCATATTTTTCCATTAGTCTTATCAGGACAAGGTGTCCGATATTGGGCTAAGTTTGACCAATCGAAGGTAAGTACCTACCCGGTCACTTATGTTAAATGCTAAATGCGACATTGCTCTTGGTTTTGATGTATATTCTATCTAGATATATAAATGGTGGTCTAATCTCACTTTAGAATTTCAAGCATGTTTGAATTTTGTTGTTGTTGTTATTGTTGTTGTTGTTGTTGTTGTTGTTCTCTTGAACAAGCCATTTATTGTTATTATGTTTCAAACCAACTGGTGAGAAGTTATTACCGTCCACTGACGAAAACATCTTGTTCATGTTTCCCAAAGCTATGTACAAATTGAATATTATAATACCTTTTTTTAAAAAAAAGTAAAATACCCAACACGGAACTATTCTAGCTAAAAATCCTTAGAATAAATAACAAAATTTGAAGTTTTTCAAATCAGTCAGGGTGACGCAAATAAGACAAGCATATTTCTCTTTAAGTCATGAAAGAAATAACGAAAAAATGCAGTTTTCTTTAATTGATAAAATTGGGACTAAATAGGTTTTGAAAAACGCATCTTTATTTATTGATGTCATGTTAGATTCTTACGTGCTGTTTGGCCGCTGGTTTCCGGGAATATCCAAAGGACGGAAATAGTCTGAATTGTCTTGCTGATTGATCACATGACTCAATTCGTCTAGACTCTGCCGTATCCATTGGTCAGCCATTGTTACATTCCTCAAAACTCCAATCCTTATCTGCATGTCAACCTGGAAATAAATTGTAACCTGTCGTCTCAAAAGGGTAGAACATTCGCTTTACATGCAAAGGACCCGGCGAGTGAAGTCGATATTTTCCCTGACACCCCCCTCCCCCACCAGACACCCCCCTATGTCCATCCAGTAATGATTGGGTAGCCTGGCGGCAAGTATTTTTCGATAGACAAAAGTCTTATCAAATGGGGAGAAGTAATCAATTGCTATTATCCTTTCACTCTATATAAGCGGGGAAAATTCCGGGCGAAATGACTTAAGTTCTATGTTTAATAATAATAATTATTATAATAATGATAATAATAATAATAATAATAATAATAATAATAATAATAATATAATAATAATAATAATAATAATAATAAATGATGGTAATAATAATAATAATAATAATAATAATAATAATAATAATAATAATAATAATAATAATAATAATAATAATAATAATAATAATAACGTACTTTATTCATCCAAAAGGAAATTTTTGTAGCGACGTATAAAATGCCGACAATGATGACATAACATAACATAACATAACATGTGGTATAGGGCAAAATAGGATAAGATCCTTTGAATGCCCTTAATATTAATTAGTAATGCCATAAATCTATTGATTAAATATTACAATAATGATACACGTGGTAAAGATAGTATTTCAACTTAAATGTACTCATGTGGTGTACAAACATATATCTTTATCCGTGACATGCAAAGCGCACACACAACCACACACACACACACACACACACACACACACATACACACGCGTATAGAAGATAACCATAATAATATAATAATGCATAATATATACATACAAGATTGAAAGCCATGTCAACAGCAGAGCAAACAAGTATTATTCGTCATATATAAATCTCCCATCATATAATTCCCTGTCTACTAACACCTTGAAATAATCCATAGATTTTGCATTCTTTGTTTCAAATTTCAAACTGTTCCATTTCTGAACAATACGAATACCGAACCAGTTTTGTCTTATGTTTGTTTTGCATCTAGAGACAAAAATCTTAAACTTGTCCCCTCTAGTAAAAGTAATATTAGAATATGAAAAAAAATCAGAAAAGTCTATCCTATCCAGACCATGTACCAATCTATAAACCTGAATTAAATCCCACGAATTCTTCTATATTTCAAACTGGGTAAGTCAAGAAATTCTAACCTTTCCTTATAAGATAAATACTGTATTGTATAAATTTTTTTGGTAGCTCTCCTCTGTACACTTTCAATACTAATAGATTGTCTTTTATATAATGGGCTCCAGATGCAATTTCCGTATTCTAGAATTGGTCTAACGAGCGATTTATACAAATATAAAAATGTGGTTTTATCAAGACTTATAAAGGTTCTATATATTATTCCCATCATTCTGTTTGCACGGCTTACACAATTATCAATATGTAAATCAAAATTCAAATGTGAATCAAAAGTAACTCCCACATCCTATTCATAAGGCACAACGGAAAGTAGATTTGACATAGAAGTATCGGTAAAATAATTATGACATGGATTATTTTTTCCTATATGTAATACTTAACATTTCTAAACATTAAAATCCAAATGCCATGTTGTAGACCATTTGAAAAGTGAAAATATATCATTTTGTAGAATGTTATGATGTTCAGTTGTACTATAGATCTTTGTATCGTCTGCAAACAGTTTGCAGGCTGAATTTATGCCACATGGTAAATCATTTATATATATAAAAGAAATAAAAGTGGTCCCAATACGCTTCCTTGGGGTACACCGCTAATTACATTCTTAAAATCCGACCCCACACCATTGACAATGACCCTTTGTATTCGATTATTAAGAAAGTCTTTAATCCAGTTAAAGATATTCCCTTTAAATCCATATGTTTTTAGTTTAATGAATAATCTCTCATGAGGTACAGAATCAAAAGCCTTGCGGAAATCAAGATAAACAACATCAATGCATTGATCACGATCAATTAACTTGGTAAAATCCTCCATCACCTGTAAAAGTTGAGTAATGCATGATCTCTTTGATCTAAAACCATGCTGGTTATCGTTTAGCATCGTATGACTTTCAAGAAAGTCCATTATTCGGTCTTTCAAGATAGACTCCATAACCTTACAGAGTATGCATGTTAAGCTGATGGGTCTATAGTTTGCAGCATCTAGTTTGCTTCCCTTTTTATGAATGGCAGTAACATTGGCTTGTTTCCATTCAATGGGTAAGGTACCAGATTCAAGAGACTTATTATATTTGTTGATAGCGGCTGTGATATTTCAAAGGCCACTTCTTTCAGTAAACGGGGATGAAGGGAATCGGGTCCCATGCTTTTAGTCACGTCTAAATTCAACAATTTTGCAAGTATGTCTTCTTGTGTAATATAAAAATCGGGGACGTTTAATTGATTTGTAACATTGAAAGTTGGTATATTTGTAGTGTCTTCTTGAACAAACACAGATGAAAAATAATTATTTAAAACATTAGCTATATCTATATCCGAAGTAACCTTGGTACCATCATCTTTCAGTAAAACACTAACACCTGGTTTTCTTTTCAACTTTCTGTTTACGTATCTCCAAAAGCCTTTCGGACTACTCTTACATTCGTGTGCCAATGTACATTCATACGTTTTCACAGCATTTTGAATCGTGTATTTGGTATTATTTCTAACCTTGACATAATTATGAAAATTATCTGTTGTAGGATACTTTTTGAATTTCTTATACAATTTATGTTTCTTATTAATTGTACGTTTAACGTTTTTTGTCAACAACAATGGTTTATTAGAACTAAATTTTTTGTTACATCTTAATGGAATGTGTTTAGATTCTATACATTTTAGTTTGTTTTTAAAAAACAACCACGCTTCATTCACACCGTAGCCTTCAAGAGTATCCCAATTCACGGCATTTAGGTCTTCTCTACAAGAGTTGTAATTACCTTTGAAATAATCAAAATAAACATGTGAAGGATGTTTGGCGGATGAAAGATTTAACGATATAAGAAGTGAGTCATGATCACTTTTACCCACCGAAGGCAAATGGTCAATGTTATTAATCCAATAATCATCGTTACATATTACCAAGTCGAGTATATTACTAGTTTGATTCAGTCGGTGTCTCGTAGGCTGTGTCACCAGTTGAATATAGAAAGCATCCCTAATTGCCTCGACAAATAGATAGTCGGGAAAAGTTAGACATGGTTCTGTCCATTTAATGTTAGGAAAATTATAATCTCCGACAATGATCACGCAATCAAATTTCATTCTACCTACTGACTGTAAGGTTTCTTTTATATCCCTAATGAAAGTTAATTTGTCTGAATTATGAGACCTATATATATTTCCTACAAGTATGTGTAAATTATTATATTCAAAATCACACCATACACTTTCACTAATTATAGGATGATCAAAAGAGAATATATTGGCATTAACACAATCCAAAACATAGATAGCAACACCCCGACGTGGGTAATCATTCAAAAATAAGTTATACCCATCGATAAAAAATTCAATTTCTAAATCAATCTCAAGTTCAATTTTTGGCATAATTTCAGTAAGACATATTATCATAGGATTATGTTTCTGTATCATACATGTTAATTCTGATCGTTTGTTAAGTAAGCTATCGACATTAGAATATAATACAACAAAATCATAATTTGACAAAGGAAGATGAAAAGGCACATTTGTTGAGGTGTCACTATCAGGTGTTCCAGACAGGTCTGTGATAAGTCATTGGTCTGAGTTTTGTCGTGTCGATTTAAGGCGTCTTGAATGAAATTCTCTTCCCCCGGGACTGTAATAGGTTTTGCGTTGGGTTTGGTGTTGGTCTATCTGGCGTTGTGATGGTAGAGGGGTTGTCGACGTGATGCACATTTGGTCTTCAGTCTGTTTAATTGTACGAATTCGAGGGCTGGGCGTGTCGGCGCCAGTTGATTGTATTTGGGCATCGAGGGGACTGTCTGGATCCAACCTCAGTCTCACACCATAGATGGTTACTGCCATGACTTGTCCGTTCATTGACCATGCCGAGTCAATCCTTTCGTCATTTTTTGCTGCTTTGAGCAGATTGAAATTCTTCTGCGTTAAGTCTTCAAATATTGAAATGCCCGAGCCTTTTAACTTTTTTCTGGCCTTGAGCACCATATCACGATCCAATCGCCTGACAAATTTGATAATTATTGGCCTGGGTCGATTTGTTTTCGTTCTCCCAGTACGGTGTAAAGTGTCAATTCCGGTGATGTCAATTTGAGTTTCTAATCTATTGAATAAATCCAGAACGAGTAAGAGGCAGTCATCGGTGGTTTCGTTTGTTTTTTCTTGGATTCCAAAAATGCGGAGGGAATTTCTCCTCGAATAGGTTTCTAATTCGTTGTTTCGTTTTTCGGTCATTTCAACTTGTTTTTTTAGATTTATGTTGATCATTTTCATTTCCATTATTTCATCTTTATTTTATTGTAATTCATGTTTTAATTCCATGTTTTCTTGTCTTAGTTGGATAATTAGGTCTTTGAGGTCTTTCATTTCGTTTTTTATGGTATTTTATAATGTTTGAAGTAAGTCTTGGTTGTCGAGCTCTTTAGAAGGGGTAGATTGGGGGGGAAGGGATATTTTCGAAATTATCCGAGTTTCTTTTTTTTTTCGTCCTTTCGGCATCTTGCCCAAATTGGGATGACGTAATTTGATGTTATTATGACATTGAAAAAAAAAAAAACGCAACCGTTTGATATGCAATGAAAATCAATCAATACACTTATATGGACGTTTTTAAAGTTGAAACGAATATGATTATAGAAAACAAATACGAAAATGAATATATTAAACAAACTCTCATCTCTTGATCCTCATCTTTGCAACGTAAAATACATCAAATTCCATAACAAAACAGTATTGAAAAGAAGACGTCCGCCATCTTGATAACCGGAAATATAGATACATACATAAACATATTATACGTAAATATAATGTGGTAAAGTAAAATTTGGTAATAGGTATAGTGTAATAATATTGTAAGCTGTGAGAATAATTACATAGTATAAATTTCAAGGGACATACAGATTATATAATTGTAAAGATATAGATATCTAGAAAAGGGATATACTCGTAGATGTCATTATATTATAAGAAAAAAGCTAGCTAACGTCTCAAAACGATGTCAGATCTGGACTAACAATGCGCCAAAAAGTGATGTTATAGTTAAAATTACCAGAAAAGTGCGATTTTAGTTATTTTGCTTTTGTTGTTGTTGTTTGTTTTGTTTTTTGGCGGGGTTTTTTTTTTCTTTTGGGTGTTTTCAAGTTTGTTTGTTTGGCTATTTTATTTTATTTTTTTTTTTTTTGGGGGGGGGGGGGGTTAGTTGTCAATCTAAGAAAAATATACAGCGTCTTAAAAGTGACCAATCGGGGTGAACCCGATGCTGAAAACTGAGTTTATAAGTAAAATATGAAACTTGAGTCAATTATTTTTTATGCTTTATTGGCTAGAATGAGCATAATTTCTTTGTTTGTATCACTTACCATTTGACCGGGTAAATCAAACCATACCGGTCTAGTGACGCCATCGCCATCTAAATAATGGGCAATACCGCCATTCCTTTCTCGTATCGATAAGGCTGTGGTTAAATGCTGTCTGGATCCAATCTCTAAGCTAAGGATAGAGGTGAAATAATAATAATAATAATAATAATAATAATAATAATAATAATAATAATAATAATAATAATAATAATAATAATAATAATAATGATGATAATAATAATAATAATAATAAATATAATAATAATAATAATAATAATAATAATAATAATAATAATAATAATAATAATAATAATAATAATGATAATAATAATAATAATAATAATAATAATAATAATAATAATAATAATAATAATAATAATAATGATGATGATATAATAATATAATAATAATAATATATAATAATAATAATAATAATAATAATAATAATAATAATAATAATAATAATAATAATAATAATAATAATAATAATAATAATAATAATAATAATAATAATAATAATAAAATAATAATAAATAATAATATAATAATAATAATAATAATAATAATAATAATAATAATAATAATAATAATAATAATAATTAATAATAATGATAATAATAATAATAATAATAATAATAATAATAATAATAATAATAATAATAATAATAATAATAAAATAATAATAATAAAATAATAATAATAATAATAATAATAATAATAATAAATAAATAATAAATAATAATAATAATAATAATAATAAACCCATATATTCATCCCATAGTTGAAATTTGTCTTTAGGGTCTATTCCAAGGGAAGACTGGTAAGGAGCAAAGACGTACCGCTGAGCTATGCTGCCCCCAAACGATAGGCTTTTTTAGAGTGCACAATGTTGCTACCGGTCACATACTTTTTTTATGTACTCATAATCATTCCAAACCCTAAGAAGAGACCATCACAAGGAGAGCGCTTGACTGGAACCCCAATGGCCAGCGGGAAGAGGACGCCCACCAACAACGTGGCGAAGAATGCTAAATTTGGAACAAAAAAGTGTCAAAATGTTGTGGGTTTTTGTTGGGTTTGGGTTTTTTTTATGGGGGGGGGGGGGGGCGAGGGTGCTAGTTAGAGACCGTCCCAGATGGAGATCCGTGATGTAAGCCCTATTGTCCAGGTGGAGTTGAACAAGTAAGTATTCCAAAACAGAATACGGTGAAAGAATTTGAGCGAAAAGAGACATTCCAGGGACTCATCTTTGCACTTCTCAGAACGGGACTCCAACAGATCCCTAGAAACTGGCCCGAAGGCGAGTGTCATTTACGGGTGTCATGTCTTGTCCTATATTATTTTAGCTGTTGGCTAAGACCCCTTGTACAATGCTTTGGGGAAATTTAATGGATATTGCTCTATATAAATTATACTCAAGTTATGCTCAAAAACTGGATATAATATAGTGAACAAATTAAAGAAACAAACAAATCGACAAATTAACTCACCCATCTTGGTCTAACAGAGAGACATCAAAGTCTGTGTAACATTTGCCATCGCATTTCCCCAAAGTTCCAACACAGCACGTCGTAGAGGTGACGTCTAGGCTGGGGTCATCGTAGGACAGAAAACCAACAGACAATAGTAAGTCAAGGGACGCCCTTGATGGTATCTGGGTGATAAACAAAGAAAATATCACTAGATAGTCAACAAAACCCAGTATTTCATAGGGGGGATCTGCTGACCATAGTTTGTTTAAGGAAGGAACTCTTTTATCAGAAGAACAAATAAATGAAGCTCTAGTTAGATATGTTTTCCCTCGTTTCCATTAGAAATTGATCGATGTTTTAGGAAATATTTAGTAAGGAATCACACACACACACACACACACACACACACACACACATATATATATATATATATATAT
>NC_088361.1:82957028-82967028 GCF_034508935.2 Berghia stephanieae | reverse complement strand
ACCCAAATTGTTATCATCTCATTGATATAACCGAAATACTCCCAAATCAATGCAAAATGATGTCAATCACAATAATGTTAAAACGAGCCCAAAATTGAGTTCAGTTATCAGACCTACAATAGATATGTTCACGCCGCCACACATTCAAAATGGCTTCAAGTCAGAATGATGCGCGGAAGCTGTGATTTGGGCCCAGAAGTGGGCTTGTTGCCATGATCTTAATAAGTATCATAATAATAATAATAATAATAATAATAATAATAATAATAATAATAATAATAATAATAATAATAATAATAATAATTTTTCTTAGAGATAATAAATAGTGATAAAATTGTGGCAAATCGTCCTTAAATCGGAATTATCAAACACACACACACACACACACACACACACACACGCATACATGCATACACGTAAGCACACACACACACACACAGACACGCGCGCGCGCGCATACATATGTATATAATGATGGTGATGGTAAGGTGACGTGCTGTATCAATTATGAGTGATAATGACGACGACGACAACAACAACAACACAACGATGATAAACAAGACGATAATGAAAATATTACCGAAAGTTGCTCGTGATAACAATGATAGTAATGACGACAACCACCATGATGAGGATGATGATATATTTGAGGTTATATTGATGATAATATTGATGACGATGATGATGATGATGATGATGATGATGATGATGATGATGATGATGCAGCTGTTGCTGCTGCTGCTGCTGCTGCTGATGATGATGATGATGATGATAACTATGATAATGAGTATGATGATGAAGATGTTAATGATTATAAACATTATCTTACCGCCAAAGCGCCAAAAACGACAATCAGACACAGCCAAATTTCTCCCATCATCATAACCATTTTATTCTGTATTGTTTATTTGAGACTTGGAACAAAATTCCAGACGTTTCTTTATTTTAACCACGTGGGGCTACATATGATGTACACTCGACAGAGAATAAAGTCTCCTCGATATATTTAGAATGCCTCAAGTAAAATTCCCGAATAAAACAAAAACAGTGAAATTGGAATAAAATCCTTTTATAAATAAGCACCAATGTTTTATATGAAAGACTTTTCTTGAGAACGATATTATAGGATTGTTTGTTGTTTTGTTGTCTATGAATCACAAAATTGCTTGGGATTTTTTGTTATTTTTTTTTTGTTTTTTTTTTTTTGTTTTGTTTTTCTCGAAGTAAACTTTAAAGCAAAAGTTAGGTTCAAGTTCAAGTCCCGACGATTTTAAATTTTAAAAATCACCCTTTGCCGTGGCTAAGGTTGTTCTGCTTGGTTATAAGAGCCATTGTGTATTGGGTAGGTTAGGTCCGTGCAAGAGTCCGTATTCAAACCACATGGACATGCGTACATCCAAAGCGAAATGGTTATTTTTAATAATATTATATTATGAGATTGCCTTTATTGAAAAACAAATCTTTATATTATAGTTTTGAAATTATATCCTGGTTGAGAAATAAACAAAAAACAGAACTGATTAGGAATTTGTCACATTCTTTTACATCCTTTTTTTTTGGTACTTGCTACGGTGCCAGACAATTAAGATGGAAGAATAATTTTAGAAAGATAATGAGATTTAGACGTATTGGATTGGGAATCGAAATTATGAGGGTGTTTTATTGGGGGGAAAATGTCAAAAAAGTTGATTGGGGAATGATGAGGGATTCATGTGGGTTCATTTTTTCTATCTGGTTTATATGACACTGTATTACAAATACCAATCCAAAAAATGTAGCCCTAACTAATGCATGCTCCCTACTTTTTCCACATATGATAACATTTATATATAAACATTCCTGAGAATTTTTTGGGTTTTTTCTATCTGCTTTGTATGGTACTCTATTATAAATACATTTCCAAAGATTTTATCCCCAACAATGCATGCTCTCTAATTCTTTTTTTCACACTGATCAACATCTATATATAGAAACAATCCTGAGAATGACGTCATGAATCCGAGAAGCCACGAGGCGATGAACGCAATTAAGGAGAAAATCCAGCGTCAATACCGATGAATGATGCCCCAAAAGGTTGTGAATGATGCGTAGTTTACAAAGGCTGACAAAAGTGTAGGGGATTGGCGATACCTTGTAGTGACACACCAACCACCCCTTGTATCACTCGTTTCGTAGGGAGTCATAGGTATAAAATATCAACTACATCAAAATTTGGATGGTTACCTCATAGCTGGAGGCAGTGGCGGCTGTTCTTAGATTCTCATGTGGCGCTGCGATCTCCAATCCTTCATAATACTGGCGTAGGTCGCCGTGTGACAAAGTGTATTTTACTTCTTTTTGTCTTGTAACAAATCCAAGCGATGTTGAGTGGGGCAAAAGATAGTTTGGTTGATAATGATTTCAAAAGTGACAAAGGAGACTGTTCAATAAATAGGGAGCAGAAGTAAATTCCAAGATCAAACTATCAATGTGCCTAGTCTGAGATCATCTATCTATTCCATCCAGACACAAGCACTAAACCCCCCAAAGGACTCTTCTCATAGGAAAACATTAAAATGCTTAAAAAACAATTTCAAAGCAAAAAATATATAACAACACATTAAAAATAGAGCATCTATATAGCGCAATATCCACTAAACGTGCTCAAAGTGCTTTACAAAGGGTCCCTGTCCAACAGCAACACGTAACATGTAGAACGAGACATGATATCTGTTAGGCGATATTACAATGTTTTCCGAAAAAAGACATCGCTGTTAACGGCCAAATACTCATTTTACACACGAGTACGGTGAGAGAATATGAGTAAAGAGACTTTTCCAATGACTCAACAATGCGCCAAGCGAGGCTCGAACCCAGGACCTTCCGATCCGAAAGCGAGTGTCATACTACAAGACCACATAGCTGCACACAAAACAGAACGATGATTTAAAAGGAAAAACTATCATCTCCATATACTATAATTATACATTTGAATGTCTGCCACTAAGCCAAGGAGTCACACATCTGTCATACTCTGAAAAACAATACGTTTTTTAAAGTTTGGCCAGAAAATCCTCCTCCTTAATATCGATTGATTACAATGACTCTCATCTTCTCAAAAACTCTCAAACCTCGGACTTAAGGAAATAACTGGCCAAAATTTTTAACAAATGTTTTTTTTTTTTCTTATTTCTTCAGAGTAATGCAGAAATGTCTTAGAAGTCTCAAATTTTTTGACAAGTTTTCTTATCTGTCATCTGAGACAATCAATACATATCGTAAAAGGTTTTGGGGCCAAAATTGAAAACGGCAATATTAAGTATCATTGTACGTCAGCATAGCCCTCCAACTCCACATGATTATTTATCTCCACCGCCGCCACTAGGGATGTGGTTATCTTATGGGTGGGTGGTGGTAGTGGTGGCGGCTAAAACTGTTATCTTTGTTGTGATGGAATGAGGAGATGGCGGAGCACATAGTTCGGTTGTCACCCTAAGCATCATTCTTGAATTCTCCATCTTCATTTAACCAGTTAACTGCCGTACTCTGGAAAAACTCGTATTATAAAATTTTGGCCAGAAAACTCATTCTTCAAATATCGATCGATTTAAATTGACAAAAACTCTCAAACTTGGGAATTCCTTGAAGATTTCCACAAAGTCCCAGGTTTGAGAGTTTTTGACAAGATGAAAGTCATTTCGAAGGACGAGTTTTGTTGCCAAAATATTTTAAAACGTGTTAGTATTAGAGTTAGAGTATGGCAGAGCAAGATATAGGGAGGTATAACTTTGTACAAGCTGCAGTCGAAATAGCAATTTACTGCTATCCACTTTGTCGTGATATTATGAAATACAACACGAGATACATTTAATTTATATTATCAAAATGTATACTTTTGAATGAAGATATCATATTATTATCATGTGATCCATGGTCAAAGCTGTGTTATGTCGAGATGAACCGGATACTGAAATCTGAATTTTAGTCCTTGCCTAATTGAAATTATACTTTTGTTTTGATTGTTTTTACGTGTTTAACGGTGCTTTCGACACTATTTAGGCCATTTAAGCGACCTAAATTATACTTTTAGCAATTAAAAAAAATAAAATACAAATGCCTCATTGTGAAGAACTATTTAAATTTTCAAAATACTTCAGTTTCAAATCTGGAGGTTCTAATAGGGAACAAAAATGTGATGTCAAAATACTGGTTTCAGTCTGATTGGAAGTGCAAAGACAGTCTTCCGGAGGACTGGATGTGTACATTGTGCAACTAATCTTCTAGTTTCACAGTGATGGCATCGCGTTTTCTAGCCTAAATAAATGCTGGTCGCCAATAAAGTTCATCCATCCTCGCTTTTTTACGCCCAGTAGTTATAAGAATCTGCCTTTAATTCCTTCTACGTACTAAAGTAATGCCACCTTATGATTTAATATGTAACCTATTCAATGTTTATACATACAGTGTCCGGATGACTGGTTAGACACTTCCAAGGAATTTTGAACCGCAAAAGAGGAAGACGTGACGTCACTAAATCTCTGCTATATGCTTTTCACACTCCAGTCCTTCTTCGGAATATGATTCACCTCAACATAATACCCGATTTAAGGCAGTGGGTCATATAATATATATTTTATATATATATATATATATATATATATATATATATATATATATATATATATATATATATATATATATATATATATATATATATATATATATATACATGTATGTGTGTGTGTGTGTGTGTGATTTCTTCAAATCCCCTGAACTAGTAAGGTTTAAAAAGTAGGCCCAAATCATGTCTAAAAAAATCATTTATTCACTTCTACAGCGATATTTATCTTACTTGAGCTTTTTATATATCTAAATATCCAATAAATGTGCTCCAAAGCGAATTACATGGGATCCCCGGGCAATATATACTTAACATGTAGGACGAGACATGACGCCTGTCATCATCATCATATCGTTCCACACCAGTGCTGGATCCATTTCATAGTCATAGCCTCTGGGCTGAAGATTCTCAAGTCAGTGCCAGTGCACTTTGGTCTCAAGTTACACTCCAAGGGAACGTGTTCCATCGTCTGCATTGTGTGCCCGCACTTACACTGACTGTCTGTGGAAAGTCGCCACTTTAACATACACTCCTCAAAACTATGTGAGAAGTTGCCAGGCTTCTCTACCAGTAAGAGGAGACACTGGGTGGTAGCGAATGGGCTTCGGTCGAAACCTGCCTCACGGCAAAATTGCTTCATCAGTGGGGACTTTCCACCTGTCCAACAGGTACCCGATGTGGGAAAGCATCTAGTTGAACGGTGTGTTGTGACGATGCTTCTGGGCGGGTTTGCGACGGTGCACGAATGCGGTGAAGAATTTACTGATTGGGTCGATCGTCATAACATAGTAGTGTGAGCACTATTAGAAGCTGCTGCCACTTTAAAGTGTTCTGCCCGGTCCTCCCCACTTTAGTTCTTGTCCGGTTCAGGGTCACCCACTCTCTTTGGATAGTTTTGCTCCACATGGATGGAAGGTTTTCCGCCGGGTCATTGATGGTGTCATTATTGTAGCTGTTCTATTCATGATGCCTGCAAGTCGATATCACATTTCTTTTCAAACATATACACCGCTGATAACGTCCAGGTAATCATTTCACCCCAGAGTGCGGTGAGAGAATGTGAGTAAAGAGCCTTTTCCAAGGATTCAACCTTGCGCTGCTCAAAGTGGGCCACACTTCAGAGTCCACATAGAAGGAAAACCAATGCAGCAAGGCTGCAAATTGATCTATAGCAGTAGAGAGCATGCACATTTAATGTTATCGAGATTTTTACTTTCCATCTCCCTCCCTCCTCCTTCTCATTCCCTTTCGTCATGCCTTAATCTCCCTCCATCCCCCTCTGCCTCACTCTTATAGACGTGATCAAAAAATGTTTATTATGCAATACGAACGGAAACAAGTAGCAAATAATTACACAGTAGATGTACAGTAGACTTCACTTTAGACAAACCAATTGGGAATCAGTAATCTTTATTTTTTTTTTAAATCTTAATTAAGCAAAGTTTATCTTAGTCACTTTAAAGGGAAACGACCTTCCAGTTTAAAATGAATCAAGTCTAGTAGCCTCCCTTCTTCATGAAAATGGAGAACGTAACTCCTTTAATAATGGAGTAAGGGATGAGAGGGTGGGTGATGAAAGAAGGCCACAATGGAAAGAGAACAGCTCATTTTAACGGGACAGAGACTGATTCGTATAAAATAATATATATTTATACCAGGCGATGATGAGTAAATAAAATAAAATTTTAAAATTTTAAAAACAAAACATGACAGGACCGTACAAAAAGTTCATTTTAAATGAGATATAATCTTAGGCGAGTTTATCTTATCTGGACTCCACTGCATAATATACTGTACAGTTTTTATTTAATCATGCTCTTATTTATGATGACTGAAATCCTCGGCATCTCTCTTATTCTTCTCATGAGGATTCTCCAATTGTTTCTGTATAGTGTCTTTGTTGGTTTTCTTCATCACAAAAATGAGTTGAATCAATACTATTTATTAGAAGGAACAAAATTGACGTCACTCAGCTCATTCTTATTGTTTTTAGAAAGTTGTTTTAAATGCCTACTTCTCACTAAATTTCATCAATTAGACTATAAACGTCCAAGGTTTACACACTGTTGTGAGTATTTTACCTAAACGTACATCAATTGAGCTCAGAGTTCGGCATCAACAGGTGTCAGCCATGTTGACTAGAAAAGCTCCTATTTATCAATATTAATAAAAGACACGTGTGTATTTTCTATACCGTACCATACATACACATGGATATCAATTGGTCATGAAAGAACTGCCTGACATTAATATCATTTCAAGGATAAAAC
Organism: Berghia stephanieae; assembly: GCF_034508935.2. Taxonomy (NCBI): domain Eukaryota; kingdom Metazoa; phylum Mollusca; class Gastropoda; order Nudibranchia; family Aeolidiidae; genus Berghia; species Berghia stephanieae. Next base: position 82,960,158 of record NC_088361.1, on the reverse strand, counting down.
ACGTTAAGACATAGAATGATGACACAACAATCTTTGGGCTTAGCCCCCTCCCTCCCTGTCATCACTTGTCAACATTATGGAGACTCCCTCCCCACCCCCCCAACCTCCCTCAACTGATGACGTAATATCTGAACGCTCCCGATGTTTCAATTCTTTCTCAAGGAAAATATGTAACCCAATGCCCCAAAACGGTATTATTTCAGGGTAAACCCGATGCCAAAGAGGTTTTAAAGTTAAAGTGACAAGAAAAGTGAAATTTTAATTTTTATATCATCCAGAAATTATGCTTATTCTCCCCAATGAAACATGGAAAGTTGACACAAGTGTCATATTTTTGACTATATATTTAGTATTTATGCATCAGATTTATCCGCATAATACCATTTTGGGCCGATGAGATGCCAAAAGTGAGACTCCAACCGTAACCCTCTAGAAATATATTTTCACGAAGGCTAATGCCACAACCCAGGTCTCCATTAAGGCAAATCCTTACCCATTTAAACAGCTTGCCTCTCTCCATATCTCCACAACTTTTTACATCATTAAATACACACACTTTACAAAAATAGTGTTGGGGAGTCCCTATTGCTCAGTTGTTAGAGTACTTGCTTCACTTGCCAAAACACTAGATTCATGTAATAAAAAAATATGAACTCGGGTCAAATTGAAAATTTTGCTTGACGATGGCCTGGTCTTTAGATTCCACCTGTGTGGCACATTATCATTCCTTTACCATTACGTTTTCCCAGTGTGATGTTCCACCTTTTGACCGCTGGCACTCAAAAAAAAATCCCCCAAAAAAGCAAACATTTGTTGTCCTCAATTCATGTCAAGTTGACCCAACTTTCATATTTTTTACTTTATGAATTCAACTTTTGGTATCTAAATAATCCATAATACTGTTTTGAGGTTGTGGGCCATATTTGAAAATAAACTTCAAGCCGACGCCATAAATGCAATCATTTTATTGATGGTATTTTTAGACTTACAAACAAATATAACTATAATACACATTATTGTTATCAGTCAACACTGACTGCGACACCATACATCATAACGCAGCGACATGATTCAAATTTCTACTGGTGAAAAAACGATGTCTCTTATGTTCTGGCTTGTCGTTTTTCTTTTTAAAAAATTGCGACAAGACTGGTGTGCCTTTGGCTGCCTCCCCTTCCTCCTCATCGTCATCTTCCCTGGAGAGAAAAGCAAAAGATAGTTGTATAAGACACTCTAATGAATTTGGGATAAACTCTCACTCCATGAGTTTAACGTCTCTGAAGGGCTACTTCGCTCTCAACAAAACATAGCCCCCCACCCAAAAAAAAAGGAGATAAATATAAACAAAAGATAATTGTATCAGACAACTTGTACTACTTAAAATGGAAATTTGAATAAACACGACCTGCTGGTGGAACAAATGAAGCATTGCGGATGGCCAATGTGAATCAGTGGAAATGGGTGATATGAATGTTCATATATGAAGGCCGGTTTTCCAAAACTCATTAAGTCGATTTTTCTACTTTTTGAGATTTTCCATCAATGAGATATATTGAAACGTAAACTTATTTTAAGCATCAAAGGCACAAGAATTTCCCTGCATTTGTGTGAATTTGAAGTTAAAATATGATAAAATAATAGACCTAATGAGAAATTGTAGGGGAAATAATCCTCAATATCTCAAAATGGGAAAAACGGAGTTAGGGAGTTTTGTTCTCTTAATATGTATTCAATTTGCTCTTTATCAACTTTGTCTAAATGTCTAAATGCCTATTCCGCCTAAGCGCTCTTTTTTTTCTGATTCCCAACCTTTGGGTATTTAGGCAATCACAATTTTATTAATGAGTCGCCTTCTTTATAATTCATATAATCTATTCTTTTTTTTTAAAATATGGTTGGGGGGTTAACATTGTTCTGCTCAGCACATGTTATTTTTTTCCAATATGCACAGAATAACAGACAAATCAAAAATTATCAATCTAGTTTTTACAGATTGAAATACGAGTAACTTGTAAACCTTTATGAAATTAAGAATAATTCTATCACTGTTGACTCAATAGTTATTAGGAATATCTCCTGCCTAGGGCATAATGATCAGTCCTTAATTTGACCTCAGTATTGGGAATTGCCATCGGGCCACCCTGTTGCCAGATTCATTTGTGCGCACTACAGACTTTATTACCTGACCAATTTTATCATTGATGGCTCAAAAGATTTGTCTTGATCTATGTTAATTCCATAATATCTTATCTTATCTTATCTTATCTTACTAAAGGCTTAATAGAATTATCCATTAAATGCCTTATACAATAGTTTATAATTACAGAATCTCATATAGTTTTTCATAACTTTGAATGTAAGGAAAAATATATCAATAAGGCAATGTAAAAACTATCATAGAATACTGGTAATTGAAAATTGGTCATGATCGAATAAATCCTAAATGTACAAAGTTCACAGTTCAATGAAATAATAATAATAAATAAATAAATAAATAATACAGCAGTATAATAATCAAAATAATGAGTGCCGGTTCGTAATAGCTTTTATTTCTCAGCAAACATTCTGGGTTCTCCACTAGTTCATTAAAAATAGTATTACACTTTTATCGTGTAGTGGATGCTGCTGCTACTAATGATGATGAGGATAATAATAATAATAATAATAATAATAATAATAATAATAATAATAATAATAATAATAATAATAATAATGATAATAATAATAATAATAATAATAATAATAATAATAATAATAATAATAATAATAATAATAATAATGATAATAATGATAATACTAATAATAATAATAATAATAATAATAATAATAATAATAATAATAATAATAATAATAATAATAATAATAATAATAATAATAATAATAATAATAATAATAGGGCACTTTTGTAATACATCAATTAACATGCAACATTGAGGGTGTAATGTTTTGTGATTTAAAAAATCATATAATTCACAGGCCTTTATGCCAAGACGACAAACAATGTATAAAATGTCTAATTTTACAAGATTCATTACCAAGTGACTGGAACTCCATCCTTGTCCATGATGACAGAGGCTGTCGACCAACTGAACCTTACAAAGGACGGAAATCCAAACACCTTGTCAAAACT